>NC_136952.1:16813602-16971102 GCF_949987615.1 Pollachius pollachius | reverse complement strand
TAATTGTATTGTATACTGTAAGAGTGTGTATGTTTTAACATTACATTGATAAAATAAATTTCATTTTCAGTGTACCTTTTCTTATTAATATTTTTACTGCTGTACCTTGCCATCAAACAGCCCTTTCCAACAGGAAACTGAAGTATGCTTGTCAATTCACTCTCTCCGACATACCAGATTCCATTGGCAAAAACAGCAATTTTACCTGCATCATACAGAAATTGTTGGTCTACTGCTGGCTCAATGATTAAGTCTAATTGTGCAATTCTATGTCTTCGGTGATAATTCAGCTTAGTCGTGAATTACCTAAATTACATTAACAACCTTAAGGAGGCAGCAGTAGACTAGCAGCTAGCAACTCCAATGTGCTGCAAAGTAAAATTGCCATTTATATCAATGGAATCTGGTGTGCTGGAGAGAGTGAGATACTGTTGGGAAAAACGGTCTGGCTAGTTACTGGACCAGATGAAATGAGACGGAGAGGTAATAAAGTCTATCGGCACGAGGACCTTGGATTTATTAAGTAAAGTGGCAACGGTTATACAAAGTCATAAGCGTGAGAAATCGAATATGTCTAAGTCCCTAATCAGCGCTGATGGTTCGTCCGGAGCTTCGCCTCCGTGGAAGGTCTGCTTCGGAAGAAGGTGAAGAGTCTCAGAGTGATACAGTTTTATGCTGTATCTCCTCGTGATGAGGTGTGTGCGTTTGAGATGTGTGTGGTTCTGTGTGTTTTTACTTGACCTTGGTTCCCAGGCTCTAGTGTATGCATGTATATCTTCTTGTGTTCCTCCTTACGGGGGAGAGCTTCAGAGCATTCATCCGTTGTGGTCCTCCCGTCCTTGAGGATGACTGGTGCATTGTCTGAGTGTCTACTATCTGCCGGGAGGAGATATGGGGCCCTGGCTCCGGCCCTGACCTGACTATATTCTCATGTATGTGTTATGTGTTAAAAGTTGACTATATTATAAGGTGACTGCCATGTGATGTGCTCAGCAGGTTATTTTGCCCCAACATATCCCCCTCAAGTCGTCGCAAGACGACTTTTACTCATTAGGGGTACGAGGGATAGGACTCCAGCGCGGGACTACCATCATAACATTATTAAACAATAACAATATAAATGCAACAATCACACAAATACACTAACGATCACAGGAAAGAAATGTAACCACGAAACGTGTCCCTAAATAATAGCGAAGATAGCGAATGGCAATCCCCCTCAACCCATCCCCAGAGGACCACACACTAAGGATGTGAGGAGGAGTTGACTGGCCGTGTTACAACAAGCAATCACACGCATGGGGCATCCAGGGTAGGCCCGGGGCACGGGAACAACTGAAACCATGGAATAGTCCTGAGCGTCATCATGGGCAGGTGGTCGCAAGGCGCCACCTGAGCATTAGACCCTTTTATTCAACTGCGCTCAGGACCTCGTCTGATAAACGGGCAATCAAGGCCCCTGGAATCTCGCCCGTGTGAATCCCCGAGCTCCATCTAGTGGGACAGCGATATAAACAACAACATTTACGTTCCCGACGTCGGTTGCGTAGACGCGGGCATAGATATGGGAGCGGCTAAAAACAGTGAAGCGTACAGAAGCGAATACAGCCAGGGGTGCCCTCAAGCCGTAAGGGAGCGGGCCGCAGCCCCTGGTACCGGAACGCAGATCCCTGGTCCGGGCGTCGTGGGTGCTTCAGGTGGGAGGGGGGTGATGCCGTTGGCGGGGACGGGAATGGGGCAGCCCACCTGGAGAGGTTACTAGCACGTCACAGGCGGGGGGGGGGGGGAAGAGGGAAGGGGTGTTGCGGAGGGGTGTCAGCCGACGGTGATGGAAACAGGACGCCGGGGCCGTGCATCTGGAGAGGCCACTCGCACTCACGGGTAGATGTCCGGCTCGGCGGGGACACAGTCGTCGGCGGGGGCTGGGAGTGTCTCTTCGGAGGCGTAGGTTGGGAGTGTGTAGGGGAGCTCGTCCTCAAAGTGAGAGGCTGCAGGGCGAGGGAGGGTCCCTTGGAGGTCTGGTCGTGCTCGGAGTTCCGACAGGATGCGAGGCGCGCAGTTGTGGGGGGTGCCGTCTGTGTCTGCGGGATACTCTCCGGTCATATTTACTCCTTTTGTTGAGTAGCTCACCGAGGGATCTGTCAGGGCCTCGGTCAACCGGATCTGGGTAATGGCAGCCGACAGGGTGAAGAGTGAGCTCTCCACTGCAGCCTTGACTCCGTGAGTGGTGTGCACTACCGTGGGGTTGTTCATGGTGAGGAACTGTGTCTTCCGTAGGGCGATGGCGATGGCCATGAGATGTCTGGCACAGTGAGGGAGTCCTAGGCCCGGAGTGGGTAGGGCCGAGCTGTGATAGTGGAGGATCCTTCGGGTGCCGGGCTTTGCCTGCCAGAGGGTGGCCGCTACATTTCCGTTTCTCTGTGTGACGTCCAGATGGAAGGGGGCCGTATAGTCGGGGGCTTGGAGGGCGGCGGCTGAGTGGAGGGCCTGTTTCAGCTGATGGAAGGCGGTGTCTTTTCCTGAGTCCCACTCCAGCGGGGCCCGTAGGTTTCGGGCCCCGACTGTGGTGACCATCTGGCGGAGTTCGGACGTTCGCTCTGTGAATTCCGGGAGGTACTGGCGGCTGTAGTTGCACAGGCCCAGGAAGGCCAACATTTGGCGAACCGTGGCGGGTTTTGGGTAATTCAGGATGGTTTCTCGGGTATCCTGGGTCATGTCTCTGGTATCTTCTCCGATCAGCCTCCCCAGGAATTTCACCCTGGGCCGGACAGCCTGTAGTTTGGGCCGCTTGACCTTTTACCCTGCTTTCCCTAGGGTTTCGAGCAGGGTCTTGGTAGCATCCACACAGGTTTGTCTGGTAGGCGCGGCGAGCAGGATGTCGTCTACATATTGAACCATAACCACGCCGTCGGGAAGTACAGTGTCCTTGAGGTCCTTCCGCACACAGTCGTTGAATATGGTGGGGGTCGATCGGTACCCCTGTGGCATTCGGGTGTAGGTGAGTTTTTCTCCCCTCCAGGTAAAAGAGAAGATGTCTTGTGAGTCTTTGTTCAGGGGGATGCAGAAGAAGGCGTTGGCCAGGTCTATTGCAGAGAACCAGAGGTGGTCGGGGTTAACCACGTGGAGCGCCACCTGCGGGTTTGGCACCCTCTCGGGGGGTCCTTCCGTGGCGTCGTTTATTAGGCGGAGATCATGGGCCATCCTCCACGTGAGTCCGTCCGCCTTCTTCACTGGGAGAATCGGGGTGTTCCAAAGGGACTGAGAGGGCCGGAGCACTCCTACCTCTTTGAGTCCCTGTATGGTGGCAGTGATCCCTGCTTCTGCCTCGGGTCTGACCTTGTATTGGGGCTGATGAATCGGGGTTTGATCGGGTTTGAGAGGTATTTGGATGTTGTGTTGGGGGGTAAACCCCATGTCGTAGGCGCCGGTGGCCCAGAGATTCTGAGGGAGGCCGTCTAGCATGATCTTTACGTCGGGGTCTTCGGCTTCCAGGGGGCTGGGGGTGTCGACCTCCTCAGGGGCGAGCGGTCGGTCGCACTCCACTCGTTCTGCCACCCCCCAGGAGGCCGTTTGGGGGAAGGAGACCCGGATCAAGCCTTTGTCAGGGGCTAGGTGAATGTGTGGGTTGTCGGTGGGGGCCCACTCTCGTACTTGAGTCGCTCGGCAGACCATGGGCCCCAGCTTCATAGCCGTGTGGTGCTTGGCTACTGCCAGGGTCACGTGTGGTCGGGACTCGGGTTTGAGGCGGTACCAATATTCTTGATCCGGGGTGAGAAGGGTGAGGGCGGCCACCCCCTCAGGTCCGATGAACATTGTTTCGTAGAGGCACTTCTGGCCGGTTCCCTCCATGGTGCGTCTCCATTGTTCGTCGTAGCTTTCGTCTGGGTCTCGAAGGACATTGAGGGTCGTGTGGAGGGGGTCGTGCGGTGGGTAGAAGTCCCCCTGTTGATGGATCCAGGGGGCCCACTCTCGGTATGTTTCTTCTAGGGGCTTGAATCCGTCCGGGGTAGTCATGTTCCGGATCCAATATACGTCTGACGGGGGGCTTCGGGGCGGGGGTTCATGCACCAGCATCATCTGGAGCGGTTGGTCGGCTTCTGTCGTCATTGTAGTCCCTTCGGGGGAACAGCTGATGAGGCAGTTGATTTTGCTCAGGATGTCTCTACCCATGAGGTTGGTGGGACACTTGGGGGCATATAGGAGGGAGTGGTAGAAGGTTTGTCCCAGGATGGTGAGCGGCAAGGGGGTGGTGAAGGGGTTGGTCTTTTCTATTCCCGAGAACCCCATGGTAGTCAGGGTTCGAGTGGAGAGGGGCGGGATTTCATGGTTCAGGTCCCCGATGGTGGATACTGTGGCTCCGGTGTCGACCATGAAACGAATTGGTGTTTGGTTTACGAGTCCGTCCACCATTGGGGCTCCCGTTCCCAGGTTCACCACCTGGGTCCCTCTCGAGGCTCTCGGGTCCCGTCAATATTGGCCGTTGTATCCCGGGTCCTCCCAGAGAGGGTACATCGGGGTCCCGGGGTTTGAGGCATGTGTCGGTCCATTTCCAGGGTTACCGCGGGTCGGGCCGGGTTGCTGCTGATGATCCTGTTGGTCGTGTTGCATCGCTGGCTGTCCCGTTTGGGGGCACTCCTTCGCCCAGTGTCCCATGAGCCCACAAATGAAGCAGGGGTAGGACCGGGGGTTTGTGTTTGGGGTCCGGCCTCTTCCTCTCCATTTGAATCCGCCTCTTTGTTTGGACTGTTGGTTCTGATACATCCTGGGTCCCGTCTGTGTTGCTGGGTTCGAGGGTGGGTGTGTGGGGTATGGATACGATGGGTACGGGTACGGGTACGGGTACGGCGGGGGCTGGGGCCCCCATGCTTGAGCGGGAGGGGCTTGCATCTGGGTCGGAGGGGGTCCGCTGGGCTGTACCAAGGGGTTGGGGGCAGGCAGCGGGGCCGGAGGCGTGGCCACTTCGAGGGGCATGATCTCGGAGGCGTGGTATTTGTTGGACTCCTTCTTGTCCCGGTTGTGTTCCTGGGTTGCTTTCTTGACGTCCATGCGCAAGAGTCGTTTCCTCAGGTCGCGGTCTTCTTTGACGTCCTCGTCCTCCCGTTCTTGCTCCAGGTTCACGTGGTGTGTAATGGCCTCCTCCCAGTCCATGGCGTTCATTCTTCCGAGTCCAATCACTGTTTTGAGGCCTTCGCGGGTCTTGGTGCAGAGACCCGTCTCAACCGCGATCCGGAACATGGCCTCGGTGGCGGCGGAGGCTCCTGGTCGGGTTCCGAATCCGTCTTTCCATCGTTCAGTGGCTCTTGTGAGGTATTCGCCCGCTGATTCACTGGGTTTTCTTTTCAGGCCGGTCATGCATGCTGCTGAGTTCTGAGGGGGGTATAGGCCCCTCAGGGCCTCCCACCATATGGGGCGGAAGGGGTCGAAAGGGGAGTCGTCCGGCTCTCTGGTGGTTCTGGCTGTGGTTTCCACGTCGTTGACTGCCCGGGGTCCTTCTCCTCTCATGAGGACCGCTCGGATGTCCCCCATGGTGAGCCGGTCAGCTGTGGTCAGTCGCTCGAGGTTTCTGATCCACTTGCCCGCCCCCTGTTTGATCGGGGGAAGGTCTTCCACTACTCCCTTGAGGTCGCGGTGGGTCCAGGGAACGTACATCGCTCGTCCTGCAGGGGTGTCCATTAGCGGGAACATCAGTCCTGGGCCCTCATCCAGGTCGCGGTTCGTCCGGCGGTCGAGGGCTTGGCTCCATTGTGTCGGGGGGCCAGCTTGTGGAGTGCTGGTGATGGCCAGGGTCGCGATCGGGGTTGCGGTACTTCGGGCTTGTAATCTGCCCGGGCCAATTGTCCTGTGGATTGCGCCTCTTCCCCACCTCTGATCTCTGCCTTCGCTCCTTTCCCGCAGCTGTCGAGACAGGAGATGGACTTCTGTCTCGATGCCGAGGGACATTCTTTCCAGCGCTTCTTCTTTCCATCTCGTTCCCACTGGGTCCCACTCCACGGTGTCTGCGTCTTCTTCACCTCTTTCGTCTCTTTCCTCGTGTCTTCCGTATCTCCCCTGGGGAATCCCGGAGTGTCTTCTCATTTCTGTTGTTGCTACTGTCACTTCCGTTTCTTCTTCTTTAGACGATAGGTTGATCAGGAAGGAGGCCAAGTCCAATGTGTTGGCGCCAGGTACGCCGATCCGCGTACGCATCCTTTCTGCTTCCGGTTGGGCTTCCCCTGGTGTTGGTGGCCTGGTTTCGGGGGCCTGGGCTTGGCTGTAGCTGGAGGAGGGGGGTGTCCAGTTCTCGGTGCTGGATGGTTCTTGCCCCAATGGCCCGGTCCTTCCTGGTATCATCGGGCATGGGGAGGGAGCTGTTGTCAGCTACGGGCTTTCCTTGCTTTGTGGGTGGTTTGTCCTTGTGAAGTGGACCCCTTCTTTGGCTCGTTCCGGTTCCGGGGGGGGGGTCTTTGCCAGGTCACCGTGACCGGGGACTGAGATGTGGCGTGGGTTATTTCGATAACTGGGCACATGAGATGGGGGAACCCAGGGACCTGGAAGTCGGTCGGGGCATAGGGGAGGGAGTGGTTGTACGGAGGTGGGCGGGCCTGCTCATCGGCCTTCGGTAGGGAGGGATAAGGTGAAGCTGTCAGGCTCGGTTGGGTAGGGGTTACTTGGTCCGTTAGGAAGGGATTCCTGGAGGAGGGGGCTGGTTTTAGGGTGTGGGGCGGGAGGCAAGAGGCCAATGCTTTTAATACTAAGATTCTCTTTTGTCTTTTCCGGTCTTGGGTTTCGAGTGCATCCTTTCGTCCCGTCTTGGCTCCTGCGTTGTCGCGACGGACCTTTGCCCGCTCATACTGGCTGCCAATGTACGCGTGTATGGCGGCCCGGCCGGTGTGGTCGAGGGGTCCCATTCGGATCACGCCCTCTTTCTGCCAGGTTTTAATGTAGACATCACATCGGTTCTCCCATTTCTTCCGGTCTTGGCCTTTCAATATTTTTCCCGGTTCAGCGTTGAGGCACAACCAGCCCAGCCCTCTGGTCCGTTGCTCGTCCGACATGGTGGGTGTGTTCGCCGTTCCTTAGCAGCCTGGTGTGGGGGTGGTCGGGGTCGTGGACGCCTTTGCACTGGAGGCCGGGTGCGGGGAGGTTTGTCTTTTTATATTTATTATTCACCGGGATAATTCTTCTAGCAGGGGGTGATCGAGAGTCGGGGTTGGATTGGTATTGATGTTGTCCAGTGGGGGGCGCTGTAGTTGGGGAAGGGTAGAGTTGGAGTTGTCCAGCAGGGGGCAGTCTAGTTGGGGAAGGGTAAGGTTGGAGTGGTCCAGCAGGGGGCAGTCTAGTTGGGGAAGGGTAAAGTTGGAGTGGTCCAGCAGGGGGCGCTGTAGTTGGGGAAGGGTAGAGTTGGAGTTGTCCAGTGGGGGGCGCTGTGGCTTGGGAAGGGTAAGGTTGGAGTGGTCCAGTAGGGGGGCGCTGTGGCTGGGGAAGGGTAAGGTTTGAGTGTTCCGGCAGGGGGCAGTCTAGTTGGGGAAGGGTAAGGTTGGAGTGGTCCAGTAGGGGGCAGTCTAGTTGGAGAAGGGTAAAGTTGGAGTGGTCCAGTAGGGGGCAGTCTAGTTGGGGAAGGGCAAGGTTGGAGTTGTCCAGTGGGGGGCGCTGTAGTTGGGGAAGGGTAGAGTTGGAGTTGTCCAGTGGGGGGGCGCTGTGGCTTGGGAAGGGTAAGGTTGGAGTGTTCCGGCAGGGGGCAGTCTAGTTGGAGAAGGGCAAGGTTGGAGTTGTCCAGTGGGGGGCACGGTGGTTGGGGAAGGGTAAGGTTGGAGTGGTCCGGTAGGGGGCAGTCTAGTTGGGGAAGGGTAAGGTTGGAGTGGTCCAGTAGGGGGCAGTCTAGTTGGGGAAGGGTAAGGTTTGAGTGGTCCAGCAGGGGGCGGTCTAGTTGGGGAAGGGTAAGGTTGGAGTGGTCCAGTAGGGGGCGCGGTAGTTGGGGAAGGGTAGAGTTGGAGTTGTCCAGTGGGGGGGGCACGGTGGTTGGGAAGGGTAAGGTTGGAGTGGTCCAGCAGGGGGCAGTCTAGTTGGGGAAGGGTAAGGTTGGAGTGGTCCAGTAGGGGCGCTGTGGCTTGGGAAGGGTAAGGTTGGAGTGGTCCGGCAGGGGGCGCTGTAGTTGGGGAAGGGTAAGGTTGGAGTTGTCCAGTAGGGGGCGCGGTAGTTGGGGAAGGGTAGAGTTGGAGTTGTCCAGTGGGGGGGGCGCTGTAGTTGGGGAAGGGTAGAGTTGGAGTTGTCCAGTGGGGGGGGCGCTGTAGTTGGGGAAGGGTAGAGTTGGAGTTGTCCAGTGGGGGGGCGCTGTGGTTGGGAAGGGTAAGGTTGGAGTGGTCCAGCAGGGGGCAGTCTAGTTGGGGAAGGGTAAGGTTGGAGTGGTAGGGGGCGCTATGGCTGGGGAAGGGTAAGGTTGGAGTGGTCCAGTAGGGGGCAGTCTAGTTGGGGAAGGGTAAGGTTGGAGTGGTCCAGTAGGGGGCAGTCTAGTTGGGGAAGGGTAAGGTTGGAGTGGCTAAACTTTTGGCGGAGGGGGAGGTGTGGCTTCGGACTGAGCGAGAGAACTCAAAAAATGGCGGCCCTGATGCTATAACTCTGTGTGGCCTGTCTAACACACAAGAGCGGATGAGAGACTAGGGGGTAACTTTTGTCACTCTTGGAGGAGGAGAACGAGAAAAAGGAGGAAAAAACAGGGGGGAGGGAAGCAAAAAACAACAACAGGGCCTATAGACGTTATTCAATACATCCAGATATTCTTTATAGCCAATAATCGTTATCTATCTTTATTGATTAATCTGCGTCAATCAGACTAAACCGTCAACCAACGCGGCAAAGAGATGTTGTTTAGTATTGTGGTTTATCTATGCGACAGGTCCGGCAGTAATTCAAAGAAACACAGTAAAAGAGATATCATTTATCCTTGTCAACTTGTCTAGGTCTAGTTTTAACGGTTCAAACAGTAAATTGAAGCGACACAGTAAAAAAGGTTATTTATCATTGTCAATTTATCTATTTCCGCTGGTTACGCCATAGAGCAACGCAATACGTCAGAGAGACATTTATTCATTATTATCAATCTATCTATTCCTACATTTACCCGTTTTAACGGACAAAGATAGAGCGGATCACGCATACACACCCACTGATTCACTCACAGATTATCACGCATACACACCCACTGATTCACTCACAGATTCCCTCTTTCTCGCAGACGCACCCAGAAACATATCGACAGACTTCTCATTCTGTGTCCCGCACCCACAATCATCAGACACAGCAGAATAGCGTTAAGCATAGCAAAGCAAGCAAGCGTTGCACACATATTTCCATATTTTAGCCGGCCCAAAAATACACTCGCTCTCTTTCTTTCTCTCTCTCTGGGCCTCTTACACACACACACACACACACAGCCACTCCGTCTCTCTCTCTCTTATTCTCGCGCATACACACACTGTTTCCTTTGCAAAGGGACTTTAACCCTGATAAAGGACTCTAAACTTCTCACCACATAGAATTATTTAATACACAGATTATTCCATCTGGGTTCCGAACCCGGCCCAGGCATCCCTCTGAGTCCACTCAATGGCTCAGGCATATATTCCATCTGGGTTCCGAACCCGGCCCAGGCATCCCTCTGAGTCCACTCAATGGCTCAGGCATATATTCCATCTGGGTTCCGAACCCGGCCCAGGCATCCCTCTGAGTCCACTCAATGGCTCAGGCATATATTCCATCTGGGTTCCGAACCCGGCCCAGGCATCCCTCTGAGTCCACTCAATGGCTCAGGCATATATATTCTGGCCATCGGTAGTCTTGTATCACTGACCGATTCTTATAGGCCCTATGGTCTCGAGGGTATTCTTTCACCATGCAACGAGCCGATATTCGATGTGTCACGCATTCGGGGTCAATCGGGTTTTACGGGGAAATGCTGGGGTGCAGTCCTATTAGTCCCCACGAGATATCCCGTAGCGAACCGTTCTCACAGTCTCATCTCCTAATGTGGTTCCTATATAACTATGCAGAGTTTGGATTTTATCAACAGGTTCTGCCTACCTTTTGTTGGGCGATCGCGAGGTGAGACTGCAGGAATCGGTCCGGTTCTCCGGGGTCCCGAGGCCGTGCCGCTCTCCGTCTCTCGTTTCCCAGTTGCGGTCCAATTCAGAAAAAATCACGTCGGGGTCACCAATTTGTTGGGAAAAACGGTCTGGCTAGTTACTGGACCAGATGAAATGAGACGGAGAGGTAATAAAGTCTATCAGCACGAGGACCTTGGATTTATTAAGTAAAGTGGCAACGGTTATACAAAGTCATAAGCGTGAGAAATCGAATATGTCTAAGTCCCTAATCAGCGCTGATGGTTCGTCCGGAGCTTCGCCTCCGTGGAAGGTCTGCTTCGGAAGAAGGTGAAGAGTCTCAGAGTGATACAGTTTTATGCTGTATCTCCTCGTGATGAGGTGTGTGCGTTTGAGATGTGTGTGGTTCTGTGTGTTTTTACTTGACCTTGGTTCCCAGGCTCTAGTGTATGCATGTATATCTTCTTGTGTTCCTCCTTACGGGGGAGAGCTTCAGAGCATTCATCCGTTGTGGTCCTCCCGTCCTTGAGGATGACTGGTGCATTGTCTGAGTGTCTACTATCTGCCGGGAGGAGATATGGGGCCCTGGCTCCGGCCCTGACCTGACTATATTCTCATGTATGTGTTATGTGTTAAAAGTTGACTATATTATAAGGTGACTGCCATGTGATGTGCTCAGCAGGTTATTTTGCCCCAACAATACTTAGTTTTCCTATCGGAAAAAATCGTCTGGCAGCAAGCTAAAATGGTACACATATTCGTAATATAGGCTAAAGTACATTAAACTGACCTTGATTTGATTAGGCTTGCCTAAGTTTTGCTGCTGGCAGCAGTCTACTGTGTATGATCCACTGACTAGCTAAACTATCCAGTCTCAAGCTTTTGGTTAATTTATAATCACCCCCGTGATTCAGATACGGGCATTCATAAAGCGGTCCTAGTTAAATCAACCCTAAACGTTCGTTTTCAAAGATGTGCAACTCACCGAGTGGTTAGTGGTGTTTGCTGATGTTCCAAAACGAGTGTCTTAGCGAAATACAGTTTCTGTCGTGTTCAATTTTGCCATTTTGTATTCCAAATATCAAGCGGAAGTTAAGGAATGTTTAGCTTGGGTTGATTTAAGGATAATTTTATGAATGCTGACCATTCTGACGCAGGGGGTGATTCCAAATTAGCCAAAAGCTCGAGACTGGACCATTTATCAACATTTTGATGTCAAAAATTCTTTCATCCAAGACAACCCATAAAGTGAGCTTAACGTGCAAAATAGTGAACTTATACATACATGAACCCACAGGAGATACAGTTTACCATGTTTTTAAGTCAAGGTGGTGTTAACAGTGAGTTTACAGTCTCATTGATATGTAGCTAGCTAGCAATTCAGTTACTCAGCCAACAAGCTAGTGTTCAAAACTTACCGTTCTTTGTGTAACTTCAAATGTCGGACGAAGTTCGAAGTTGTCGCGTCTCCGTCTGTAATCTTGCTCCCGCATGTTTCACAAACTGCAATTCTTTTTTTGTTTATCACTTCATTGTTTTTGTACCCAAAGGAAACTACCTTTGGTATCATTTTTGCCTACTTTTGCGCGCGTTTAGTTTGTTTCTCTTTATTGTTTGTCTCGTACTTTGATTGGTTGGATGCTGTCAGGTCGAAACAACGTGGATCTAATTTGATTGGATGTCTTGCCATACACACTTAACGCTGCGTGAATCACGCACACAGATGTACACAGGTGCAAAGGGAGAAAGAGTGATCAGTGTCGTGTGCAAGGGCGTCAGTTTGTTTTTAGAAGTGGTGGGGACAATAACCATAAGCTTGAGTGTGGTTTGAAAAGTGGTGGGTACCCTTATGTAAGCTATTCATCCATTCAACGCTGCATTAAAATATGCTCTGCAGTGTATTGTCAGGTGTTGAAAAACCAGTTTGTGTTTTGGCTTGTTTTGCAAAACGACATTGGAAACACCAGGGTATTGGCGCTCGGGATTTCGGATATGTAATACTAATACACACAGGACAAAGAAAAGTGTTGGCAATTTAACACTTATCTTGACATCAACAAAGTTTACCAGACAATCAATTGCAGACTGTAAAGGGGGTAGGCTACGAAATGAAACGAGGTACTACTGAGCATCAGCCTTTTGAAGAAGAGCAAGGGTTGCTGGTCGCATAATGTTATGCTGCATTAAAAAATTAAAAAAACAAGCACCCAGAGGAGAATTGCATGATCTGCCAAATCCTGACCACCAGTAAACACTCGCGAAGGACCAATTCACACTTCACTCGTTACATCATGAGCAAATTGCCCGCAAATAAAATCCCCTAGAGTTTAGATAATCACACAGCAGGTTATACGATATTTATGTCAGGATAGGCCTGAGCCTACCACTGGCTCCAAGTCCAACGTCAAATATTTCAATCAGACAAAACAACTCTAACCACATTGGCATAGCAATCGAACCGTGTGTAGCTGCTACTAGCTGCAATCTATATCTTGAGCACCAACCAGAATCAGATGATCACAATCGCTTAGGACCGTGGCGTGGGTAACCTAGCCAGGTCATCACGAGCAAACAAAACCAGCAGCAAAGTTTACGTAAACCAATTTCTTACCTTATGTGGCCCTCCACATGCAGGCTAGTTGATGTATCCATATTCCACGTTATCCAGTGTCACAAACATGCTTTTTACAGGAAGCAAAAGGACCGCCTATTTTCTGAATAAAAATTTCAATTTTGGCTGTCTGTCTTGAAACTTCTTTATTATAACGCTGTGTGTACAGACAGCCCACGTAGCCGCCTGCCCCCTCCCCCTCGCGATGATATAAAAACAACAAACATTCGCTATTATAAGGCTATTCAAGTGGATCCATAATGTCTAAGAGAAAAGCGGGAAGCGATATAAGATCCTTTTTCAGCAAGCAAAAATGCGCTGTAAGTTTAGAGAAATCTACAAATCAACTTGTTTTACGATGTTTGATATTAACTCGGTTAACTGCTAGTTCTCATCTACTGCTAACGTTAACGGTCAGCTAGCAGTTACACTGCAGTTAGCTACATACCGGCTTTAGCTAGTCTATGCTTTGCCTACTACAAATTTGTCTTCCACTTTTATTGGTTGAGTCACGTGGAATACCTTTTGTACAGTAGCGATTGTTTCTAGTGTTCCTGTTCCATGATATTGCGTTAGCCTTCGCAAGTACTAGAAGTCATAAAAGCTAGCCTTCCAAGTTCACGTTCTCTCATTTCACAATGTTCGATCTGTATGCGCCACCATGGGAATGCAGACTCATGTCATTTTACAACGCTATATGATTATCCATACTATTCATAAGAAAAAACAGAATATACCCTAAAACTATGCAAAAAACAAGTATGATTTACCCCAAATCTATGCTAAAACGTTAAATAAAAACCAAACACAAGTGCCAATAAATGTTTGTTTTATTTATGAACCATCTGTCATCAGGAAAAGGAACCAAGTGCAACAGAACAAAACAAAGAAGTGCAGGGACCGGGAGCTGTGGAGGTGAGGGTCACATAAGGAAAACTTGAACATTCAGAAACTATAACATGAAACATTACTAACAAAGTTTAACATTTTCATAAGGAACCGGAACTGAGTGGAACAGAACTAAACAAAGAAGCTCAGGAACAGGGGGTTGAGAATGTAGAGGTGCAGCAGGTGAGGTTTCTAAAAAAAAAAATATGCTATTGCACAATTTAAAACATACACTACAGACAATTATAGTGAAGTGGGCAGGGCTACAACTACAACAAATATTAAGTGCAATTATGAACAAAAAACATAAATAAAACATTTCAGGGAACTATTTAAAGAAATACTACCAAATTATCATCCATGTCACTGACTACATTACAGGAGGAGGTGCCTCAGCAGGAGGGACAACAGGATAACCCTTCCCAAACAGAGGAAGAGCTCAATACCCCTGAGGATATTTTAGTTTCCCCATACCAACCAGATGCACAGCTAATTGAGCCACAAACTCTGCCCAACCGCACTCTCCGATTCCAGGAGAGCTGGTTCAAAGACTACCCCTGGCTACATTACAGTTCTGAAATTAAAGGAGTTTTGTGTTTCTACTGTGTAAAGGCCTTTAAACATAATATTCCAACAATGGCCAGAAATACAGAACAAACCTTCATTTCCTTGGGGTTCAGGAACTGGAAGAAGGGTAGGGGGGCGTTCGACAAGCACACCAACAGTAAGGCACACATTGTTGCTGTAAACAAACACACACATACACACAACTCTGTCAGGATGCAACTTTGCAGCATCTCAGAAAAATCACACACACACACACACACCAAGTTCAGTGCTGCCACATTCTTAATTTTGGATTACAATACTCTTGGTAATGTTGTAATAATGTAGTAGGCTAATCAAACAGTTCAGTGTGGTTCAGAATAATTAATAAATAATCCATAATCCATTTCAAATACTTGTTTTCCTGATTCTTTACAATTCATAAAATAGTTAACCCGTCTTTGGTCATCAGTCAACAAACAACTAAGCTAAGGTTAGCATTTCGCTAAGCATTACTTTTCCTCCCGAGATCCCGCTAATGTTGTGTTATAAAGTAAAGGGAAACAACAAGATACCTATTCTTCCTCCACCTCTCTCGCTTCTCTGCTTGGTGTCGGGTATAGTTTGCCTCCCTCGCTCTGGTAACGTCACGTAGGCCTACCTCACGTGGAAAAAAAATAAACAAAGCTCCGAATACTGATTCAAGCTTCGAATACTATTTTTCCGAACGAGTATTCGAATAATTCGGGCCAGCCCTAAAACTGATAGCAGCTAATATTATTCACTTTCGCTCACTCCAAATTAGTTAACACTGTAACCGCAAACAATTAGCTACAACGTGGTCTTGCCTAGCTAGCATATGCTCGGAGGAAACATTATAAACGAACTGTTAGGAATAGTTACCTTGTACATTTTTGAGGAGTCGACTTTCTTGACGCTTGTCGTCTTCAATGCTGCTGCGAAGTGTGTGGAAAGCGTCTGTAAAACAACTATTAGGCTGCCTTCCAACTGCCAAGTGTAGTTGTAGGCCTGCTGGAATGACTAACCACAGGAGCTCGCGCGGCGCGGCACTGAATGAGAGATACTGATGATCAGAATCCCGCCCCCTCATTTGCTCCACTCACAGCCAGCTGTTGTGCATGCTGTGACTTGTGAGGATGTCTTCGTGCGCGCCTATCGCATGATTTAGACTCGACGATTTCGGTTGAGTATGTGGGGAGATTTTTTTTTTTTTTTTTTCGGTCGCAAAAGTGGGGGGGACAAAATTCGTATTTTAGAAAGTGGGGGGGACATGTCCCACCCGTCCCCCCCGTAATCGACGCCTATGGTCGTGTGAACATACTTTTTAATCTTTGGGTTCGAGGAAAGTAGCAAGTCTTTTCAAGTCAAAAGGGTCAAGTCCAAGTGAAATCACGAGTCACTGATGTTAAAGTCCAAGTCGAGTTGCAAGTCTTTTAAGATTTTGTCAAGTCGAGTCTAAAGTCATCAAATTTATGACTCGAGTCTGACTCGAGTCCAAGTCATGTGACTCGAGTCCACAACTCTGGTATATTTAGATATCGATTGATCGTTACTGGATGAATCGCTACACATTAAAAGTCCCACTAAGGAAACGTGACTCAACCATCGCAGGGAGTGACGCAGACCGTCACTACTGTCAGGTAAAAGGAACGGGGAAGCCTCGTTACTTTTGATCTCAACGGGCTACAAATAGGGTGACCAGATCCCAATTCACCAGATGTGGGAAAAAGACTACGTTTTTGTGGGACAATGGGATACCAATGCATCAAGGTAGTCTAAAATAACTTAAAAGAAATAAAAACATTTATATTCTGCCCCTTTGCTTATAACATTACTATGCTTTGCCATGTGGTTGATTCAGTAGCACATAACAGCCTGCACATAAAAACGTAACAAATATATCTTATTTAGATGGAACTTTCCAGAGTTCTCTCACGTGAGAAAACATAGTAGGCATGGAGCTTTCATGCTATTTCACAGTGCCTCAAGTAAACACACCTGACTGCATACAATCAAATAGAATAGACCAGGGCAACTGCGGCATCATTACGAGTGGCATGGATATTGGGCAAAAAGAAAAAGCCGTTTACAGACTCAGAGACGGTCAAGGAGTGTATGCTGGCATCCATTGAGGAGGTGGTAACTGATGAGAACACACGAAAAAACATTATCGATTCGATCAAACAAATTCCAATTTCTGACACGTCAAATATGAGGAGAGTTGAGTCCCTTGCATCGGACGTTTTCGAGACGCTTTTGGACAAGCTGAGGAGGGCAGAGGCGATGTCTTTGGCCGTTGATGAGTCGACTGACAACAGTGATGTTGCACAGCTGTGCCTCTATGTGCGGTTTTTTGATGGGGAATGTTTTCGTGAGGATCTGCTTGGACTAATTCCCATGGAGGGGCACACTACTGGTGAGATTCTGTTCACCAAAATTGCTTCATTCTTTGAGGAGAATAACTTGGATTTGGCGCGCGTCAACATGTTGGTGACGGATGGTGCGCCCTCGATGGTGGGCAGGGATCAGGGGCTCGCCGGGAGGATGGCAGCAGCGGCTCCGCAGGTGAGATCGCTACATTGCCTCATCCACCAAAGCCTCCTGTGTGCCAAGCTCAGTGGTCAGTTAAAAGAGACCATGGACTCCGTCATGGGAATTATTAACTTCATCCGTTGTACGTCCAGTTTACAGCACCGCCTTTTCCGCAAGCTGTTGACTGACATGTCTGCTGAATATAAAGATTTGCTCATTCACAATGACATTAGATGGCTTAGCAAAGGAAACGCTTTGAAACGTTTTTGTGAACTAAGAGAGGAGATTCTGGTGTTTCTCCGGTCTTGAGTTGCAGGGCAGAGATATAACAGTCGCAGAACTTGTGGAGAAACTTCATGCTTTTCAAAGAATGCTCTCACTCTTCTCTGCTGATCTTTGTCCTGGCAAGATGCTCCACTTCCCCACATTGAAAAAATCTGGCCTGCAAATTACCGAGGTGATGTCAGGGTTTATTGACTCATTGAAAAACAATTTTTCCACTAGGTTTGAGGATTTCAGCATCTCCAGTGAAGTGATTAGATTTGTGAAGGACCCTTTCTGTGTGAATGTTGAGGCAGACTTTGAAGGAAAGGAAATTGAAAGGAAATGAGCTGGTATCGTCATTGGATGAGGGGTCTTTACAACAGGAACACATTCAGTCGTCAGATGACTTGCGACAGTCATTGCAGCAGGCAGGTTTTGAAAAATTCTGGACCCATGAGGTCAGCCGAGAGAAATTTTCACATTCAAGGGGTCTTGCACTTTTTCTTCTGACAATGTTTGGCTCAGCATACACTTGTGAGTCGTCATTCTCACACATGCCACAAATGCCATTAAAACTCACAATCGCATGTCCCTCACTGACCAGCATCTGCAACAGTGCTTGCGCATTGCCCTGACAACATATACACCTGACTTCACTGCTCTTGCCAAGTCAAAAAAATGCCATTTTTCTCATTAGATGGCAAATGTTGGCAAACTACATGCAAGGTAACAGGCATGTTAGTCAAGCAATAAATGAGATATTTATTGCTTGACTGTTCAAAATAAATTTTGAACAGTATGATGCAATTAACATGTTATTCACCCCATATTATGCTCTTAATATTTTTCTTGATGTGGTATTATTGTTGAATGCAGTTTGAAATGTTTTGCCTTGATAAAGTGCCATGCACTGTTATGTTGTTATAGTTCTATTCTGTACCATACTATGCACTTTGGTTTTATTGTTGTTGGTGGATATACATTTGATGTTGCCTGTAACTCAAATGAGTGCAATCTTAAATACCTGTGATATGGCTGAACTAGACTGATTGTTAAGGTGTCTGATTTATGTTCAAAATGTAAAGAAGTGAGTACAGTAGTAGTCCATGCGTGGATTTATGGGGCAGTCTATTTTATTTTTTTAGAAGGAAAAAAGTGTGAGTTGGATTCAGTTACCATTTAGCTGCATTTCTGTTTTTAGCCAGTGGAGAAGGGGGACAGTTTGATTTTTCTGAGAATTATTTCCCTCTTTACTTGTAACACTGAAATTTATCTCCTCATTGTCAATTGAGGACAACGAGCTGTAAAGTTGGTACAGTTATGTGCTATTAAGTGGATGTTTTCTGTTAGTTAATTGCATTTCTCTAATTGTCTGTGTCTCGGATTTTTCAACATTGTATTGCCATTTGAATGTAACAATGCCTTGGGCCTATGTGTCTTACTGCATCACAATGTTCATATGTTGTTCTGCATTTACAAAATAGATTATATTGACTCCTTCAGTATGTTGTTGTAATTTCTTTGTTACCATAATTACTCATATTCTCCGGCCCCTTATTTTGCCTCAGTTTCATGAACTGGCCCCAATTCCAAATTAATTGAATATCCCTGGAATAGACAGTCAAGGCTACAATTGTTATTTCAAGTATTGTACTTTAATGTGCCTTTTCTCCAACAACAGAGCAACAACCTAACCCCAGCACAACTCAAAACACCACATTAAAAGTGTTTTCTCTAGTAAAACAATATACTGAATCACATATTCAAGTAAAACATGCACTGGATTAGGCTACATGGAGTATAGGGTGATTACCTGAACAAAAGAAAACTCACTCAGCTCAGAATCACAGATTAACTACACAAAAGAAATGCATTTGAAAATTATCCTCATTTACTGGACAACGCCAAATAAGGCACAACTGGGTAAAATATCAGGCAATAGGCACTACATACAATAATAACGTTTTTTGTGTCCTGCATTGTCTGTGTCGAACGGAAAAATGACTCAAGCAAACTTCACACAAAACTTTACCAGACTCCCCTTGCACTAGTTTCACCCAGGGATAGATACTTTCCCAGTCTTTATTGTAGCTGCATTTCCTCTTCTTAGCCGTACGGGTCGTGCTTTCCTCCATGTGTGCTGCATGCCGTTGTGGGTACCGGATTGACTCGGCTGCTAGATCGACTCGGGGTCCTAGATGCGCAATAATGACGCACTTCCTGTAAACGCTGTATTTTAAATGCATGTGCGTCATTCATTCCCATGTGTTGAGTTGTGGTGCAGTAACTGTTGCAGTTAACGTTGCAATACTACTGGCACATCATTCTCACGGTCAAAGTTACATGGACAGAGACTGAACATCACGCAGAGCGCGTTTTATAGTCTGCACCATGCGCCACCATGTGGCACAAACATGTACCTACAATATTAAAGTACAGCATAGCATTTCACTGCATTATATTACGTACAACTGAGCAGTGTTGTGCCTGAACGCGTTCACTGAACGAAAGTTCATGAACTCGTTCATATTTTGGGCGAACGTGAACTGAACGTACTGTATTACTGCCTGATGAACGTTACTGTGAACTCGTTCATTCTGGTGTCAGTGAACGGCACGCTCACTCGGTTTAACTTCGTTCAATGGGGGGGTTATTTCTCTATCAACACGGCGGATGCGCGCGCAGATCGCCGTGTTGTTTGACCGGTTGCCATGGTAATCTCCGTGCGGGTCATTTGCAGTTGAGGTGTTGCCAGCTTACTGTTACATTAAACTGTAATCAGAAAAGGTGGTTATATGCTATAGACCCTATAGTATCTGTCATATAAAGGCTGGGACGAATTTCATATTATAAATATGTACACTTTATTTTGAAAGTATAGACCAGCGCGATTCCCATTGAAACAAATGGCACGTGATTATTCTTCGAAACGAGAGCTGTTCAATTGTGGAAAATGAATTAAACTGTAATCAGACAACGCGGTTATATGCTATAGACCCTAGCGTATCTGTGATATAAAGGCTGAGACGAATTTCGAATTATAAATATGTACAATCCATAACGTTAGCTCTCTCTGGCTCATAGCTCAGCGGACTAGAATATCTCATAGAATCATTGCTTGTTGGCCGGAAACGGAAAGGGGGGCTGTTCACGTTTGGTTGTAGTCTTTTCGCTCGGTTCTCCGTCTCATCAGTAGGGCTAGAACCGAGCGAAAAGACTACAACCAAACGTGAACACTCCCCCCTTTCCGTTTCCGGCCAACGAGTAATGAGTCTTCCAACAGAAATCAATGGGATTTACAAAATGCGCTAAATGTGCAATAAAACACGATAGAAATCGTATTTCGCTACGATACTTGATTCAACCACTCTATATCATCCTAGACCAGTGGTTCCCAAACTGTGGTACGCGTACCCCCAGGGGTACGCCACGTGACACAGGGGGTACGCGAAAAAATGCAAAAGAAAAAAAATAAAAAACATCGTTTGTAAAGAGCGTCATTACATGTTTAAACCGGCGGATTAATAAGCGCCTGTTCACTCACTGTCATGCATAGACATGTATAGGCTACCCTCTGGTGGTCAGTGAATTAATTGCACTGCCGAAACAAACACGTTGCCCGCCGCCCGGCTAACCGCCGTAAATGGATAAATGGCTAAAAAGGATAAATTGCCCTTCTAGAGGGACATCCACTGCTGCCACCAGTCAGCTAACAGTCGAAGGTGCACTTTCCAGCGACAACAACCCACATTATTCGTCACCTTCAACGTCGTCTACCTTTGACCGGGATGCTAGCGATGCACCTGTGGCTGGTCACGCTGAGAGCATAGCCACGGACAGTGGTGAGGAGTCCGATGCAGAGCCTCCTGATGCGGGAAAGCATGCAGCGACGGGCAAAGGAACAACCTCGTCAAAAAGGCGAAAATATGATGAAAACTATATTGCTTTGGGGTTCACTAAGATTAATACTGGTGGATTTACTCGGCCACAGTGTGTTATATGTGCAAAAGTACTGTCTCACAACTCAATGAAACCGTCACTGTTGCGCAGACATTTAGAAACAAAACATGCTAATTTGAGAAATAAGCCACGGGAGTTTTTTGAGCGAGAATTGAGAGGACTTTCTACCAGTAAGACTTGCATACGGGAGACAGATACCATTAATAGGAGCGGGCTACAAGCATCTTACATGGTGAGTTACAGAGTGGCTAAAACTGGCAAACCACACACTATTGTCGAGGACTTAATTGTCCCTGCTGCCATGGATATGGTCGGGACGATGCTGGGGGAAAAAGCCAAAAAAACTATACAGACCATGCCTTCATCCAATAACACTGTTTCTCGGAGAATCAGTGACATGGCCGAGGACGTGTTAAAACAACTACTACGTCGTGTACGAGCCAGTGAATTTTACGCGCTACAGCTGGATGAGTCGACAGATGTAGCCGGCCTGGCACATGTCCTGGTATATGTGCGATACATTCATGAAGGGACAATTAAGGAGGACATGCTTTTCTGCAAATCTCTGGAAAAAAGGGCAACTGGAGAGGACATTTTCAAAATGCTGGACACCTTTGTGACATCAAACGGACTTATGTGGACACAATGTGTTGGTATCTGTACCGATGGCGGAGTAGTAACGCGCGTGCAGGCGGTTGCTCCTGATGCCACTTGGATTCACTGCAGCATCCACCGAGAGGCTCTTGCTGTCAAGGGAATGTCTGCCAGTCTGAAAAATGTTTTGGACACAACAGTGAAAATGGTGAACTTTGTGAAGGCCAGGCCCCTGAACTCTCGCATTTTTTCTGCATTATGCAGTGAAATTGGCAGCGATCATGAGACGTTGCTACTTCATACAGAGGTGCGCTGGTTATCAAGAGGCAAAGTATTAACACGTTTCTTTGAACTCAAAGATGAACTTAAGATTTTCTTCAGTGATCACAACTTTCATTTGTCTGAGCATCTGCACGATGAAAAGTTTCTTACACGCCTGGGTTATCTGTCCGATATTTTTTCTCGTCTGAACGAACTTAATCTTGGATTACAAGGGGTTTCAGCAACCATATTCAACGTGCGAGATAAAATTGAAGCCATGATAAAAAAGTTGAACCTCTGGTTAAACTGCACGGAGAACAACAACACAGAGGTCTTTCCCACGTTGCATGAATTTTTATGTGCAAATGAACTCTGCCTGACAGACAGCATGAAACACGAGATAACCGCGCACCTCCGTGAGCTGGCTGCACAGCTGCGCAGGTATTTCCCCGAATCTGACAGCTCAGACAGTTGGATACGTCATCCGTTTACAGATGTGCCTGCTTTCTTATCAACATCTGAACAGGAAAGTCTCATTGAGATCACAACAGATGGTTCCCTGAAAATGGAATTTAATCAGAAGCCACTGTCGGATTTCTGGATCGGACTGTGCACAGAATACCCCGTGCTGGCCAAACGCGCTGTTAAGACTTTGATGCCCTTTGCCACCACGTACATGTGTGAGAGTGGATTCTCAGCTCTGACAAGTATGAAAACAAAATACAGAGCAAGACTTTGTGTGGAGAACAATTTAAGACTCAGACTTTCTCAAATTCAGCCAGATATTGCAGACCTATGCGCATCCTCTTATGCACACCCTTCTCATTAAAGCTGCGGTGAGTTTGTAATTTAGTTTCAAGCGGTTTATAATTGAATATGTTCTAGAAATGTAGAAATGTTTGGTAGATTACTTTTTTCAAAAGTGAACTGGTGTTGCACACTAAAAATGCTGGTAAGAATTGATCCATTTGGTGAAAAATAAAATAATATAGAAATGTATAGAAATATGTGTGTGTGTGTGTGTGTGTGTGTGTGTGTGTGTGTGTGTGTGTGTGTGTGTGTGTGTGTGTGTGTATGTGCGTGCGTGCGTGCGTGCGTGCGCGTGGTGATGGTGGTGGGGGGACTTACAGACAGGTTTTTTGTGTGTGCGGTAGTAGGGGGTACATGGCTGGAGGTCAGATGTCTAAAGGGGTACGTGGCTGTGAAAAGTTTGGGAACCACTGTCCTAGACAAACCACAAAGGGGGCTCAATGTTCAAAATACCAGAAAAAACGAAAAGCTCACAGCAACATATTGAAAAAAAGAACTATGAACTAGTTCATTTTTTGGAACTGTGAACTTAGTTCAAAATTTTGAATTATGAACGTTTAACTGAACTAGTTCATTTTAAGATTTGTGAACTGAACTTTGAACTAGTTCACAAAGAAAGTGAACTTTCCCAACACTGCAACTGAGGACATACATTAATAAACATATCTTAACTCCCCCACTTGTACTCATGTTGCTATACTTTAAGCAAAATAAACAAAAAACAGAATGAACATGAACCTCTGTCATAAACATATCACTCCCCAAATAGAGCACCTGCAAACCTCTTCAGTTTCAACTTGTTTACAGGTTTGGTCATTACATCAGCAACCATGTTATCGGTAGAACAATACATCAAAATTACCCTTCCCTCAATAACAGTATACCTGATAAAATGGTACTTTATGTCAAAGTGTTTACACCTCGGCCTGTTTACAGGGTTTTTGTTCCCTGATTATCCTCATGCACTACAGTTGGTGTGTACTTGTAGTTATCTATACCCTCTTTCTCCTCATACCCTTCCGGTGGATTGATGTAGATCTCATAGTCTGTGGGGGCGTGTAAGTACGCCGTTTTTACGTCCATTTGGTGCAGGAGTAAATTCTCCTGTACAGCTTTCTGCAGAACTACCCTTACACTCGTCATGTCTGCCGTGGGTGAAAACGTCTCCCCATAGTCTATTCCCATTCTCTGGCTGTAACCCTTGGCCACAAACCTTGCTTTGTATTTGTCTCTTCCATCTACATCAGTCTTGATGGCGTAAACCCATCTACCCCCCACTGTTTCTTTGCCTACTGGCAGTGTTGTCGGGGTAAAAGTCTTGTTCTCATTTAAGGACTGGATTTCCTCATCCATGGCTTTAACCCATTCATTTGAGTTAGCTGACCCCATTGCCTCCCCAAATGTATGTGGAATGCCACACACTGCTCTACAGCAGTAGTCTACTGTGATATGAACTGCATCCCTAACACGGTTTTCAGTTATGAAGTCCTCTAAATGGCTCGGCTTCCTTCTTCCTCTTTCCGGATACCTTCTACTCTCAACTTTACCACTTGTCACCCTCTGTTGTGTTTCATCATTGTCACTAGACTTTGCTTCTGTACCTGTACTGTCACTGTGTGGACTTCTACTCTGTACACTTGGCTCTGAAGCCTTTTCTGTAACCCCACTGGCTCCCTGCGTGGTCCCACTAGTCCTGGTTTTCACATTTTCATAGTCAACGCTTGGCTCTGGCTCACCTGTCTGTGTCCGTTTTTCCACAGCTGTCTTGCTCACAAACTTCACTAGTCTGTGTTTTTGTACTTTGTTTGTGTCTGGGTGATACACCTAATATGCCGGGCTGTTTTTATCGTAGCCCACAAAATGCCCCTGATCACATCTGGAATCGAGTTTCCCTTGGTTCTGTTTGTATGTGTAACATACGGATCCAAACTTTTGCATTTTGGATACGTTGGGCTTTTTGTCTGTCAGCAGCTCATAAGGAGTCTGCCCAGTACGCCTGCTAAAGCATCTGTTCCGTACCATTGCTGCTGTTTGTACTGCGTAGGGCCATAGCTGCTTTGGTAGCTTACTTTCTACTATCATGCACCTACCCATCTCAAAAAGAGTACGCCAACCCCTCTCTGCTGTTCCGTTTAGGTGTTGAGAATACGGAGCTGACGTTTCATGTTTGATCTGGCTTTTCCTCAACAGAGCTTGGAAATCACTGCACGTAAACTCTGTTCCGTTGTCAGGTCTAATGCACCTGACCTTCCCGTAAGGGGATACATCTGCTAGGAACTTTTCTGTAGCCTCTACTGTATCACTTTTCTTCTTTAGAAAATAAACAATGTACATATTTGTAACCTTCTTTTGACTCAGGTGTTACAGGACCTGCAAGATCTGTGTGTACCATATGTAAGGGAGCCTTTGCTCTGGTATCAGGATCCCTATTTCTGGTTTGGGCAAACTTTCCCTGAATACACACCTCACATTCTTGTTCGGGCCTACCCATTTTGCCCTTGATCTGCATACCCACAACAGCATTCTGCAACTTAAGAACATCGTCATAGTTACAATGGCCCAATATCTTATGCCATGTCTGTATGTCGTGACATGCATTACACTTATCAGATTCAGTTTCAGTATGCAAATAATACAACTTTCCATAAACATGAATATTAAACCTGGTACCGTCTCTGTCTATCGGGGCATCTTTACCTTCTTTAAAGACAACCGTAGCTCCACTCGCAGTCGCCGCCTTCACTGAGAAGATGCTCTGGGGATACGACGGTACGTATAAAGCGTCTCTTAACGTCGCCTTGCGTCGCTGTCCTCTGCTGTCGATGAGGGAACCTCAGCGTTTCCCCTCCGCTGAGCAACCCTGCTGCACCGGGTGCTGTCTGCCAGCTCCACACTGTGCGTTTCTGGCCTGAACGCGCCGTTGAAACTCCTGAACAAGGTTATGTCAGTGATGACATGAGAGGTAGCCCCCGTGTCCACCATCAGACCCCTCTCCTGGATGTTGCGCGCCGGCTGCCACTGGGTACCGGTCCCTCCGTCTCTCACGGTGAATGCGTAGTCCTCGTCGGCATCTTCTGAGACTTTACACACACCGTCCTGTCTGTCCTTACTGTTCTTATCTCTATGCCTACACGTGGCATCTTTGTGTGTGTCACTTCTGCAGAGACTACACCATGTCTTCTGTCGACACGCTTTCGCTCGATGGCCTTTGGCGCCGCACTTGAAACACACCATTTCTGTGTCGTCTTTGTTCAATCCATGCGCAATCATTTTGGTGGGCCGCCTTCCCATTTTCCCTTGAGTCTTCATCACACTGTCGCTCGACTCAGCTGCATTTATCTTCTCTGTTTCTTCAAAACTGCGTAATTTAGTCTTGAATTCGGCAAACGTTATGTTATCGTCTGTATGTGCCACATGTATTGCAAATGGCTTAAAATTCTCAGGCAGTCCTTTTAAGACCATAGCCACTAGCAGTCCATCTCCTAGAGTTTCTCCCACGTTACGCAGCGCTGTGATGGCGGTTTCTGCTCTGATAATATAGTCCATTACACTTTTATGGTTTGCCTTCTTAAGCGATGTCAACATGGTGTACAAGTTAATTATATGGGGCTTTCCCCTCCCTGCATAATATTCTCTTAATATTTTCAGAGCTTTTCTTCCATCGTTGGGTGCATCCCTCATAACTAACGAGAGGCTTTTATCGTCCAACAGCAAAATTAGCTCTGCATATGCGTCAGCATTTAGCACTGCATCTGCTGCTATCTCACCTTCTGTTGTCGGTTCTTTCAACACCGTGTCCTTTAGCAATTTCAAAAGGAAATATCCCAACATTTTGGTTTCCCATATCTCATACTTCTTTTCATCTCCGTCGAACGTCGGTTGAGGATATTTGCTGATCCGCCTTGGTTCCATCATGCTAGCTTCTTCTTCTTTGCTAGCAGTTTGCACGCGGTCCGTTGCGACTTTCTAACTTCAAATCTTCCGAACAACTCCTGGGCCCATAACCTGTTGAGTTGTGGTGCAGTAACTGTTGCAGCTAGCGTTGCACTCGGAAGAAGAGAACTGAGAGATGAACTTCACTTTTAGCCGTTCTTGGCCTATTTATTCCAATACTACTGACACATCATTCTCACGGTCAGAGTTACATGGACAGAGACTGAACATGACGCAGAGCGCCCTTTTATAGTTTGCACCATGCGCCACCATGTGGCACAAACATGTACCTACAATATTAAAGTACAGCATAGCATTTCACTGCATTATATTACATACAACTGAGGACATTCATTAATAAACATATCTTAACACCATGTTATTCCCAAGTATTGACGATCTCCTTTTGTTTTCTAATCTATGAATAATAATCTAATGTACAAAGATTGATCAGATAATATTTGTGGCTTTAGATTGATGGCTAACGTGAGCTAATAAACGTTGGGGGGGGGGGGCTTTCATCAATATAGGATTAGTTTTGTAGGTGATAATTACTTTAACATATGTGAAAACAAAAATATATGTGTAACCAAGCGTTTCATTGTTGCATATACTTGGGTAATATATGAAAGAAGAATCGGTTAACTCCATTCACTGAACGGGGCGATCCACTTTATTTCCATCGCTCCCAACACAGAGTCAAAACAGCGACCCTCACACAGACACTTCCGTTCTCCTCCTTCAGAATAAGAGTCCCTAACAGGAACTGGGTTACATATGCATTCATCAGTGCTTTCAGACGTGTTTCCAATGGCTTTGTTTGTGCGAAAGAACGGGCTGCGTTCAATGAAATCAAAACCAAAACGGATTGAGCCTTCTTTTTATGTCCATGATTGAGCCCCGTTTATAAACAACCCTTCCGAGTTCTGTCCGTTGGCTAGTGTTGATACGTCAAGTGTCAATACGTCATCTGTAAGCGCAGGACCACGAGTCGATCTGGCAGCCGAGTCAATCTAGTACCCACACCGTCCACACTGTTCCTTGTTGTCGGGCGTGCCCTTATTTGCGTCCGCGTCCCAGTTTGATTGACATGATCAAACAGCCTGCCCCGCCCCCTGATGAAAGCACTCACTGCTGTCTCTACACACAGCTATTTGATCAAAGCCAGATTATAAAACACGCATTTCAAAGAATAAAAAGTAAAAATCTAATTTTTATTCAAGAAAGTCCATAAAGACAGCACAGTATATATATATATATATATACAGTGGGGCAAAAAAGTATTTAGTCAGCCACCAATTGTGCAAGTTCTCCCACTTAAAAAGACGAGAGAGGCCTGTAATTTTCATCATAGGTAAACCTCAGCTATGAGAGACAAAATGAAAAAAGAAAATCCAGAAATTCACATTGTCTGATTTTTTAAGAATTTATTTGCAAATTATGGTGGAAAATAAGTATTTGGTCACCTACAAACCAGCAAGATTTCTGGCTGTCACAGACCTGTAACTTCTTCTTTAAGAGGCTCCTGTCCTCCACTTGTTACCTGTATTAATGGCACCTGTTTGAACTCCTTATCAGTATAAAAGACACCTGTCCACAACCTCAAACAGTCACACTCCAAACTCCACTATGACCAAGACCAAAGAGCTGTCAAAGGACACCAGAAACACAATTGTAGACCTGCACCAGGCTGGGAAGTCTGAATCTGCAATAGGTAAGCAGCTTGGTGTGAAGAAATGAACTGTGGGAGCAATTATTAGGAAATGGAATACATACAAGACCACTGATAATCTCCCTCGATCTGGGGCTCCACGCAAGATCTCACCCTGTGGGGTCAAAATGATCACAAGAACGGTGAAAAAAAATCCCAGAACCACACGGGGGGACCTAGTGAATGACCTCCAGAGAGCTGGGACCAAAGTAACAAAGGCTACCATCACTAACACACTACGCCGCCAGGGACTCAAATCCTGCAGTGCCAGACGTGTCCCCCTGCTAAAGCCAGTGCATGTCCGGGCCCGTTTGAAGTTTGCTGGAGAGCATTTGGATGATCCAGAACAGGATTGGGAGAATGTCATATGGTCAGATGAAACCAAAATATAACTTTTTGGTAAAAACTCAACTCGTCGTGTTTGGAGGAGAAAGAATGCTGAGTTGCATCCAAAGAACACCATACCTACAGTGAAGCATGGGGGTGGAAACATCATGCTTTGGGGCTGTTTTTCTGCCAAGGGACCAGGACGTCTGATCCGTATGACGGAAAGAATGAATGGGGCCATGTATCGTGAGATTTTGAGTGAAAACCGCCTTCCATCAGCAAGGGCACTGAAGATGAAACGTGGCTGGGTCTTTCAGCATGACAATGACCCCAAACACACCGCCCGGGCAACGAAGGAGTGGCTTCGTAAGAAGCATTTCAAGGTCCTGGAGTGGCCTAGCCAGTCTCCAGATCTCAACCCCATAGAAAATCTTTGGAGGGAGTTGAAAGTCTGTGTGGCCCAAAAACATCACTGCTCTAGAGGAGATCTGCATGGAGGAATGGGCCAAAATACCAGCAGCAGTGTGTGAAAACCTTGTAAAGACTTACAGAAAACGTTTGACCTCTGTCATTGCCAACAAAGGTCATGTAACAAAGTATTGAGATGACCTTTTTTTATTGACCAAATACTTATTTTCCACCATAATTTGCAAATAAATTCTTTAAAAATCAGACAATGTGATTTTCTACATTTTTTTTTTTCATTTTGTCTCTCATAGCTGAGGTATACCTATGATGAAAATTACAGGCCTCTCTCATCTTTTTAAGTGGGAGAACTTGCACAATTGGAGGCTGACTAAATACTTTTTTGCCCCACTGTATATATATATATATATAAAACATTTAAGAAGGATGCAAATGAGGCATCAACAATTATAATACAAACACATTTAAAACACATACAAGCTTCGGGTCAAATGTTTCCAGAAGCAAGATGAGTACCTAGTGTTACTCTGAGAAACATCAGTTAAAGACACAATAATCGTGTTCAAAGACTCAGTCAATCTGCACATACACTACACATACAATTTCTCAGAACAGCATTAAAAGTGGGCACATTGTTTGCCACAAACACTTCACTGGCACTACCCCCCCTGGGAGTTTTAAGCAAAATTCTCAGAGCTTACTATAATTACACCATAGGTGGGCAGTGGAGTGCAATACGTTTTGAAGAGCGATATTTTAACAGTACTACAAAGAATTTGCGAGCCAGCATGTTTGCCTGCCCATACAGTTTACCACACTGACGCTGCACATCATCATCATCATCATCATCATCATCATCATCATCATCATCATCATCATCACAGAGGTCATCTCTTATCACATGTCCCAGGTATTTAACCTTCTTTAATACCCTAGTGGTTCACCTGCCAGTGAGAAAGAAGGAGAGACAAGCTTCCTATCCTCCTTGGTTCTAGCAATCAGTACCACAATATTCGTTGAGTTCAATTTAATATCACAGTGTTTCCCGCAGGATTTTTTTCAGCAGCGGTGGTGTGGTCCCCAAACCCTCTAGGGGGGACCCGGGGCATGTAATTTTTTTGTACCCTTTACATTGGAATGCATGAATATGGTGCACTTTGAGAGGAGAATATGCACTTAAATCCTATTCAAACAGTCCTGTGTATTACTGTAGATGGGATTATTGGTGTTGTAACTTTGCCTTTTGTGTCTTCATTTACAGATTTTTATATTTTTGTATAGTAATATTTAAACAAAAAATGCCACAACGCAAATATAATTTTCACAATTTATTTACAGATTTTTGCCTAATGCTTAAACACTAAACATGGTTGCTATCCCAAAAAGAGCGACAACACGCACACAAACACATAGGCCTACACACACACACAATACTAGAGGAAAAACGGCACGGAGGTTGCGGTTTATAGATACAATAAAATGATTGGGCTCAGAGGGTTTTTAACACTGGTGGTCATGTAGCGACACATTTTAGCAACTTAATTTCTCTCTCTCTCTCTCTGTCTCTCTCTCTGTCTGGCTCACTCTTTCCTTCTTTCTTCGATCTTCCGCTTCACTCGCTACTGCTAGAATCAATGTAACTTTGCAACCGTGTAGGGTAGCCTACTGCCAACAACTGCCACACTCGCTGTGTATTTTTCTTCTTTGATGTTGGTTACGTGACGATGTGCCGCGTGCTGCGCAATTGACGTTACGCGCTGTACATTTTCTAAAAGGAGCTACGTAAAAAAAAATTAAAAAAAATTAGGAGAAGGATTTTTATTGCAGCGGCGGAGAAAATTCAGCAGCGGCGGCGTGCCGCTGCTGTGTGAACGTGGGGGAAACACTGTATCATACATTATGCCATATTGAGAGCATATTCTAAGAATCTGCTGCAGGCCAACATTTGAAGGAGACAGTACCACCAAATCATCAGCATGAAGCATATGATTAATGAGGCTATCCCCAACCAAACAGCCAGTTTTACACTCATTTAGCTTTTTACATACAGTAGACGATCCATGTACAGATTGAATAGTAGCCGGGACAGAATTCCACCCTGCTACTGTGGTGGAAATTAACCTTACATTTTATGGTAAGCTATGATTATTATTAGGCCTACATATCATATAGATACTTTAATAGTGGAGAACAGCTGATCACCTTTGGCCTAGATGTTATGTGCTATGTGGCACCAGTGAGTGAGTCCAGTCCATTCCCATCTGATGGGCCATGTGACACATCAGTGAGAGGGTCCAATCTACTCCCATTTTGATGTACTCACTGAGGACAATGCTTACATTCACACGTGTGCATCATCTCTGTTTGTATAAGGATAATATATGTTCTAAGGTCACATTGGGATTCAGAAGACAGGAGAGTATACTGACATCCACGCAGTGTGACCCAGAAAAACATTCTATGCACATCAATATCTGATGAAAGTCCAACTTTGTATTGAGTAAAGGGTGGGGGATATAAGGAGCTGTACGGGATTCATTCGGCAGTGCTTTGCAAACCACTCGGCTTTGTTGTTGCCTTTTTATCGATAAAGTCTTTTTGTCATATTCTCTCCGGACCCCTCGATTTTTCAATCCCTCAGTTAGTTAAAGAATTAGATAAGTTGTTATTATTAATGCCACCACACTACACTCCATTGAAGACACAGAAGGGTGTGGTGTAATGGTGTGGGACAATGTCTCAATTTGCGGGACATGTAAAAAGTAATGAAAATGGGTGACTGGCCCGCACAAAGCGGGACATCTGGTCACCCGAAGAAAGAGTGATACGAGTACTGTTAGTTCTAGGAGCCAGTAGAGAACACAAATAAGGAGGCAGTTTGTGCAAAATTGCCTTATAAAGAAATATATACCAGTGTTCTACCATTCTACAGGTATATAGGAAGACAGACCAACTTTATCATACAACTTGCAATGGTGCGTTTGGAAAGCAGTCATAGACAAATCGTTATGCTGCATGGTACACAGAATCTAGCATGAATTTGAATGCATATATATAAAATAACACCATAGTCAATAACGGATAAAGAACTGTTTGGAGAATTTTCTTCCTGGCACCAAAAGAAAAACAACATTTATTTCTATACAAGAAACCCAGTTTCCTCCTTAGTTTTTTAGTAAGGCACTCAATGTGATGTTCGAAAGAGAGATGTTCTTCTAGGAAAAAGCCCAGGTATTTGTAGGTTGGGACTGCAAAGCGATTGCAAAGCGATTGAGAAATCGCTTTGCAATTTAGAGTTACAATCTGGTAGTCATATATATCACATGTTTTTTTACTTCTTGAAAAGTGGATCACTTTGGGCTTGTCAATATTTAGTACCAGTCTTAATTCATGTAGGTTTTGCTGAACAACATTAAAAACCGATTGGAGGTCCTTAGTTGCACTTGCTAAAGATGAACAACCTGGACAACCTGATCAACAGCACAACCTGATCAGCAGCACCCGTAAGCTCTGCCGAGAGTTTGAACATAATCTATCTCGCAACATTAAGACTGATCCAAAGGCATTTTGGCGATACACAAATAGCAACTTGAAAAATCGCCAGAAACTGGGAGACCTGCAGCAAGAGGATTGCTCACTGACCAAGGATGACAGCACGAAAGCTCAATTGCTAAACAACTTTTTTGCCAGTATCTTTACCAGGGAAACCAAATTGGACAACATGCCAGATCTGAGTCGGAGACACAAAGGGGAGCCCATCGTAAATCTGGATATCACAGCTGAGATGGGAGAGAAAAAACGGAAGAATCTAAAACCCACAAAATCATCCGGACCAGATGGACCGCACCCCAGAGTCCTTCAGGAAACAGAATCTACCATTGGCCTCCCGTTGTCATTGATCTTCAACAATTCACTGGCGGAAGAACCGACTCCTGGAAGCCTGGAAGACCGGCAACATTACACAATCCACAAGAAGGGAAAGAAACGACAGTACCAGGCAACTACAGACCTGTTAGCCTCACATCAGTTGTCGGTAAAGTTATGGAATCACTTGTCAGGGATAGATTGGTACAACACATCACAGAGGGAGACTGTTTTTGCGATGCTCAAAATGGGTTTGTCACAGGGAGGTCCTGTATGACCAAGCTCCTGGTCACACTGGAGATATGGACAGACTGGCTAGATAGGGGAGAACCACTAGATGTCATATACCTGGATTTTAAGCCTAACCCTTGACAGTGTGCCCCATACTCGTCTCCTCCAGAAGTTGCAAGCTTATTGCGTGGGCAACAACCTCCTTAACTGGATCCAGCACTTCCTTGTGAGCCGCAAACCGAGGGTGACCATAATTGGTAAGCTCTGTGATTGGGCCACTGTACTGAGCAGAATCCCTCAGGGGAGCGTCCTAGGCGCGATACTGTTTGTCATTTTCATAAATTACCTCCCCAAAATGATCCGAAGCACAGCGAAGATATTTGCTGACAACACCAATATCTTCAACAGAATAATAACCCGAGACGAACACCGTCAGATCCAGGCAGACCTTGACCTCCTGGTTGAATGGCCAGAAGAATGGCAGCTCAGCTTCAATGAGGGAAAATGCAAGGTGGTCAATCTTGGCAGAAATACCCCAAACTAAATTATACAATGAATGGTGTTACACTGATCACTGACACATCAGAGAAAGACCTGGACTTTACAATTGACAATGAGCTGAAGTTTCATAGCCACATAGCAAACGCAGTTAACAAAGCCTCCAGAATGTTGGGTCTTCTGAGGGCAACTTTCCCATGCTTGGATGAAGTCACGGTGCCTAGGTTGTTCTCTGTCATGGTTGAACCCACTTAAGAGTACGGAAATGTAATCTGGACCCCACGATATCAATCTGACGGCAAAGAGGTCGAGAAGATCCAACGACGAGCTACGAAGCTAATACCAAGCCTCTGATCCCTCCCTTATGAAGAACGTCTCTTCAGCCTCAAACTACCATCACTGATGCACAGGAGACGATGGAGTGATATGGACAGAATTGAGCCCGGGCTCTTCTTCCAACGACCCCAGCACACAGGGACCAGGGGCCACAGTCAGAAGAATTACAAGCAGCGGTTTAGGCTCGATGTGTGAGGCTCATTCTTTAGCCAAAAAATTGTAGCTGATTGGAATTCACTCCCTGAGAATGTAATCATGAGTGATAGTATGAACTGTTTTAAGTCAAGACTGGAACGCTTCTGGCGTTACCAGCAGTATAAGATACCATGATTTTATCATTAAGTTGTTATTTAAGACCGGAAACAACAGTAATCGCGTCTCCATATTCCGTATGTATGGTATCAAGGTATGAAGCAGAACTATACATATTGGTCTCATCCGCATAAAAATTGAATTTTCGGAGAGGACACCGTTAACTCTTTGTCTTTAAGTCTTAAGGTTTTCCACAAGCAGATGTGGCTGTTTGGTTTTAAAGCAGAAAAAAATCATTCAACAGAAGTAAGGGGGCCCTCAAGATGACGAAACAGGCAGTTTAGCAGCATCAGGGTGGCATCCTCTTCACCTCTGTCAGCTCTGATCTAAAGAACCCTGAACAGCCTGCTTTATCACCTTCTCAAAAACCATCACAACGAAAGATGCAAGTCTTGCAGGTCTGAAATCAATAAGAGTCTTTGTGTTTTTACACTTCAACAATAGTTGAGTGTTCCCAGATTACTGGTATCTTTTGTAGCTGAAGAGGTTCCATAAAAACAATGTACAAAATATAATAAAACCATAAAAATAATAATAAAATTATGTTTATCAAACCTCAAGTAACACTCAAAATCCAGCTAGTATGTATCAGAGTTAAAACCATTGAGCCTAACAACCTTCTTCCACCTCTCATAACGCCAAGTAGTTGTTCATGCCGTTCCAGGCAGCTCTCGGTTTATTGCTTCTAAACTCTTTAGCTTTCTTCATTCCCTCTCCTTGGCTGCATTACCTCTATAAACAGTAGTCTTCCTTTGACTTATCAAAATATATTTTGAAACCAAGGATTATTATTAAGACTTTCACTTCCTTGGTAGGGATCACTGAGTCTTTACCAAACCCAATGTAGCTAGCCGTTAGGTCCGTCAGTAAATTTATATCGTCTGAGGCGTCCAAGAACACTGACCAGTCTGTGCACTCAAAGCAGCCCTGAAGGACTGAGGGTTGTACTCAGTCCAAACCTCCAGCCTTTGCTCACCACCTGCTCACGCTGCAACAGTCTTATGGTTTGAGGGTTACACCTCCAAGGTGTTTGGCGCACAGGTAGGCTGCAGTGCTGGTCCACACTGGGCTCAGGAAAGCTGCTGTACGGCTGGACCATAGTCGGCTCAGGGTAGCTGCTGTAGGGCTGGACCATAGTGGCCTCAGGGTAGCTGCTGTAGGGCTGGACCATAGTGGGCTCAGGGCAGCTGCTGTAGGGCTGGACCATAGTGGGCTCAGGGCAGCTGCTGTAGGGCTGGACCATAGTGGGCTCAGGGCAGCTGCTGTAGGGCTGGACCATAGTGGGCTCAGGGCTGGACCATAGTGGGCTCAGGGCAGCTGCTGTAGGGCTGGACCATAGTGGGCTCAGGGCAGCTGCTGTAGGGCTGGACCATAGTGGGCTCAGGGCTGGACCATAGTGGGCTCAGGGCAGCTGCTGTAGGGCTGGACCATAGTGGCCTCAGGGTAGCTGCTGTAGGGCTGGACCATAGTGGGCTCAGGGCAGCTGCTGTAGGGCTGGACCATAGTGGCCTCAGGGTAGCTGCTGTAGGGCTGGACCATAGTGGGCTCAGGGTAGCTGCTGTAGGGCTGGACCATAGTGGGCTCAGGGCTGGACCATAGTGGGCTCAGGGCAGCTGCTGCCTTTGGGGTGGTCCCCACTAGTTTTAGGGCAGCAACTCCCTTTGGGGTGGTCAACACTATTCTCAGGGCAGCAGCCCTTGGGGTGGTCCACACTAGTCTTAAGGCAGCAGCCTTTGGGGTGGTCAACACTAGTCTCAAAGCGGATGCCTTTGGGGTAGTCCAGGCTGCATTCAGGGCAGCATCTATTGTGGTGGTCCACAATGGGCTCAGGCCAGCAGCTGTTTTTATGGTCCACACTGGTCTCTGGCCAGCAGTTGCTGTTGGGCTGGTCCATGTATGAACCAGTTAGTCCAGGTCCCCATGGGCAAAGCAGCAACAGCAGAAGGACTTCAAAACCATCTTAAAGAACCTCTTTACTCTGCCCTGTTTCTGCTGCTTCTTCTTTGGGTTAACATCTGAAAATGACACCAAAACAGGAAATGTATGTTTTAGTTTAAAATACAAACATAGTAGACTAAGGCTTTGGACTTCTAACAAACCTAGTGGGGTGTCTGCTACGGCTGGCTTGACCTCCACAGTCTCCGTGGCAGCAGAGGAAGCGGTAGGCATTGATACAGTGCTGTTCAATTAAAAATCAAGAGAAAAGATGTTTAATATATCGTTATTCCATCAAAAAATCCTGATTAAAAACAGAGAATTAAGCAGTGCATGAGCCCAGAACCAAATAAATGTTGAAAGCATAATTTTAGGAAGCAACTCAATAGCAGATCTAGGAAGATGTGGAGAGTTAATGGCACACCTACCCTTTGCCATTGTCTATGGTGTCTACTGAGGCCTTCCTCTGTTCCTCTGACACAGAAGGTGTGTGGCTCACAGGTAGACTGCAGCGCTGGTCCACAATGGGCTCAGTGCAGCTGATGTAGGGCTGGACCATAGTGGGCTCAGGACTGCTGCTGTAGGGCTGGACCATAGTGGGCTCAGGACTGCTGCTGTAGGGCTGGTCCACAGTCGGCTCAGGACTGCTGCTGTAAGGCTGGACCATAGTGGCCTCAGGGCAGCTGCTGTCGGCCTGGATCTCTCTCCCAAGGCTGATGAAGGGATGCTCCAGCAGTGCGCGTGGTGTGATGCGCTGGTCACAATCCAGATGGAGCATCCTCTTCAACAGGTCCGTGAAGCTCGGCGGGATAGGATGGCCTGGCTCATATCCTACCTTCTGGTTTGAAGTGAAATGATTTAGAAGATGGGCCAAAACATGGCCACTGCCTTAAAGTCTACAACGTTACTGAATCAACACCTACCTCGACCACCTCCTCCAGGGAGATAAAAAAGAACGATCTGGGCCGGCGCCGCTTGAGCCCTATTCTCTTCATACTCTTCTTATACTCCCGTTGTGTCTGGAAAGTAGCCTCTGTTTTGGTAAGGTTATTTTGACCCCGTAGATAAAGTAAGACAGGTGGACAGACAGACACGTATATTGATACCTTGAGTCTCCAGACGGATCCTTTGGTGAAACACAAATGGCTTTTGATGCCTTGGTCTAGCATAGCATCAGGAAGCTCACCATGGGTATGTATGATGTATGCCCACTGAAACAGAACAAAACACATCCTTCCTGTTAGCCATCCACCACTGGATTATGTGTGAGATTATTATTATTGTTCAGGGCTTCAAAAATCTTTCCAATGATCCCCACAGACTCAGACTTGTAATTTGAACATTGTCTTAGTGTAAAAAGTTTTCGGTACATTGAAATACACCGTTTAAATACACCGACTTACCATATCATACTCGGTGTATCCGGGATAAAGGGGGTCGCCAATTAACAATTCAGCTGCCATGCAACCCAGGGACCACATATCAACCATGCCTGTATATGGCAGACAAAGTATGACCTCTGGGGATCTGATAAGAAAGAAAGATAGGAAATTGGAGCAACCATTCTAATCAGCAACCAATAGGAACCAACCAGGTCAGGGTGGCTGTCAGTTACCCACCTGTACCAGAGAGTCCCGAAGTTGTAGCCAATCATTGCCTGGGACAAATGGAGGGAACAGCCGAAGTCAATGATTTTGACTTGAGTGTCCTGTCCTGTCATCATGACGTTTTTAGGCTTCAGGTCCCCATGAATGATCCCAAGGGTGCCAAGGTGGTCAAGGGCTGAGGCCAGCTGAAAATCAATATTTGATGACAGTTACCGCCCTCCCCAAGTACAGCTGCAGTATTTTACCATTATGGCTGAACCGAGGTGAGTGAGTGCGGTTGGCCTCTGGAGCCGCCCCAAGCTTCACATGTTTAATGTGTGTTGCTAGCATGTTCCTTATATGGTGAGACACAGGCTGTGAGTCAAAGGAGAACTAGAGAGAACTGGTTAGCAGTTTAAGAGCGTACTGGAAGTACAGTAGATTTCAACATAAGAGAAAAATGCATGGGATGAGGTGATTACGTATGGATGATGTATGGACAGAATGGAGCATATATGCAGAGGTCTGGGGAGTGGTTTCTTGGTTATTTTGCAAACTAGCTCACGCTTTGTTCTAACTTGTTCGTGAGTGATCTTACGTCAGACTTCTCAAACTCTCTTATATTGTTAAAGTGTTAAATGCGGTTTACAGGGGTGCAAACTGGTGATGGCCAAAAAAGGTGACAACATTTTTTGTCCAATGTGTTCTCCACGCTGCCTTGAAGTGGAGCGAGCATTTCAGCAGATGGAGGGCGAATGACCCATCCTACTCGGCCTCTCATTGGCCAGAACCCATCGTTGAACATTTGGATGAGTCATAGACACGATTTTTGCAGATCTACACATTTCACGTGGGTGCACTAGGGTTAGTTAATTGAGTTAGAAGACTGCAAATTTTGCCGAAAGGTGACACGTTTGCACCCTAACCCACCACAGTACCAAAGAGCAAAGTGTGATGATTAAATCCAAAGTCTTATACGCATTCAGAAACACTCAAGAAATACAACAATGTATTGTGTTTCGAGCAACGACATTACATTTGTGTTGAGGTTGAGTTCCAACCTTACCTGTTCCACTATAGTTTTGATCTGCATCAACGGCAGACAGTGGTTGGCTGTCTGATGGGCGAAGTCTAGGAGAGACTGGTCCAGGAGCTCAAATACCAGACAGAAGTGGGGACCGTGTTTGAGGGCACCCATCCATCTCACAATCCCACACCTTTCCGGGTCCAGAGCTTGGAGGCACCTTGAGATGTGAATCTGAGGATAAAGAGCAGGTTAAAGAGATATTTTACAATGCGAAATCACATGAAAAACTAGTACCAAAAAGAAACACACACAATTCAAAAATGGGCATATTATTTTTAGCAATATGTATTTATTAACATTATTTATTAACTTATTAATGCTTTCTTTTACCTCTTGCCTAACCGACGCTAACACTGACGGGCGGTTCTTGATTATTTTAACAGCCACCTTTACATTGGTGGCTGTTTCAACACATCTGGCCACCTTCCCAAAGGTTCCTTCCCCAAGAATGTCTTCAACCAGGTAGGAGGAAGACTTTGTGGTAATCAGGTCTCCTTTGGACACAGAGAATGATTGACCTGAGAGAGAGAGAGAGAGAGAGAGAGAGAGAGAGAGAGAGAGAGAGAGAGAGAGAGAGAGAGAGAGAGAGAGAGAGAGAGAGAGAGAGAGGGAGAGAGAGAGAGAGGGAGAGGGAGAGGGAGAGAGAGGACAAGCCTACATTGACATGAAATCAACATCCACAGATTGGTTTGTAATTGTTGTAAAGAAATTGTAGAAATAGCTAACTAGCTAATTTATTTATTATTGTAGGCTACGTCGGGCCGTTAACAGTATGTGCCTTCGTGTTTCACTCCCGTCTTAAAAAGTCAATATATCATTACGGGATAGCACTAAAATGGTTGTAGGAGGTTCTTCCAAGGGAACCTACATTTCGACGATTTGTTTCTTAGCAGCGCTACCATCAGGCGACAAAAAGACTAATGTTCAATGGGTAGACGAGCTACCTGCTGTGAGGGAATAACCTCAAATGTAATGTAAATGAGGGTCACCCCTCAATTGATCTCTCGAGTATAAATAAAGCTTAAATACAACATACAAATTGACCTACTACTGAAGCTCGTATCAAAATTGAACGTGCGTCTTTCTCTGAACTGAGGGTGGCGGTGTTGAGCCGAAGAGCTCTCGGAAGACCCGAAGCATTCACAGCGGTACACCAAAAATATACTGCTCTGCGGAGCTGGGAACTCACCGTCCATGTTCTCACTACAACAACGTCGAAAAGTTGATTTGCAAATATCTCTCTTTTCAAAAAAGCTGCTCTCTCTCTTGCTATTGCACGTAATGTCCAACACCTTATATATTTTCTCTGCGCAACACAAGATATTGCTAGGAACAAATTGTGACGTCATACTTGGAAAAACATCATTCTAAATGCATGTTGATTGGTTGCTATGTGTGTTAATAGGGACGTTTAAGTCACAAGAAACATACCATCTACAGAAAGAACTCCCAACTGAGGAACTGACAGACAACAGGACTACATAATAATGAAGAGCTATGAGGAAGGACATTAACTATTTTCTTTCCGATTGACTAATGTTCAACTGTTTATTCATCATTGAATGGTGGGAATCATGCGCATTACAGACATTTACCCATGTTATATATATATATATATATATATATATATATATACTGTCCATAGATATATAAAAACTGACTAGATTGAGGACTTTTCCAAGTCAAAATGGGCTGAAGATTTCTTTATTTTTAAGCAATCTTCAGCGGGTTGGTTTCTGACATACATCAGGCGTGTTTTCATAAGTCATTGAAACATACATACATTTTCTCTGCGAATTGCAGCAAGAAGAGAAACCTAAACTTCATCTCATGTGAACATTGTTTTATTGGGCGCCCAATAATGACATGAATGTTTAATCACCCTAGAGCAGAACCACCTTGCACAACTTATTTATTGTACTATCTCGCTGGAGCTGAAGTGTGTGGACTTCGGCAACTTGATGCTGCCTTGGTTTATGGAATCTGGATACCTTCAGTAATATCAATTGATTCCTTTCGTTTGAGCATCCATACGAAGCACAAAAATCTTTGCAATATAACGTTATAAACTAGTTATAATGTATATGTAGCCGTTATATATATATATATATATATATATATATATATATATATATATATATATATATATATATTTATATATATATGTGTATATGATATGTTACAACGTGCTGTTAGACCCTATGTAACCCCATCCCACCTCAATGGATTTCCAAATATATGAATTCTCGCGAGATGATGTAATGACGAGATCTGCTGGTCCATCTGTATGGATTTGCTTTTGTCAACAGAGAGTTTTCACTACAGCATTGTAATGCGACAACTTGGACAAATGTCATTTTGGAAATCGCCTCATATGCTCGGTATTATCCTGGTCGTTTTCACCGGAAGGCTACAAATACGTATCTGACTCATTACACTTTCAAAATGGTAAGTTATTTAGCTATCCACCAGACTACCATGTAGTTACAACGAGATGGAGATTCCCTACCAGTTGTTATTGTACTTACATTTACATTTAGGGCATTTAGCAGACGCTTTTATCCAAAGCGACTTACAATAAGTACATTTGTCATAAGAAGTGAAACAATATATATCGCTGTCAGTACAGTTGTACTGTTGCACCAAGTTGTGTAAAAGTGAACTAACCAATGGTGAACGAATTCTGAGCTCATCCAAGATATTGATGTCAATTATTTTAGTCTATGTGTAGCAACCCTGTAAAAGGGGTGAAATGATCATTAAATGAATGAATACTCAGACGACGCTGTGTCTCTTCTCCATAACATGAGTTGATCTGAAGAGCAAACACACTGCGCCCCCTACAGACCGGATGCAGACCAGAGCAATTGGTCGCCGGCTCACCAAAACACACTGATCACAGGATGATAGATTAATCATGTACTGTTTTAGACCATAGAATCCTGTAAACTGTTAGAAAACGAAGTCACAATGATACACAAAACAGGGAGATACCGAGAATGGCCCATGACCAAAATAAACACATCAAATAAATACCTTTGACCCAAAACAATAGCTTGTAAACCGTTTTTTGCATCAATCAACACTACCATACAAATCAAAATATATTCAGCCTACTACATATGCTTCTTTCTGATGGCATGTTTCAAGCTAACAACAGTTATGAATGTTTTGTTCTCCAGATAGTAAACACCATATAGCAGTAAGGTTTTATGAGTTTGTAGATAAGTTAAACAATAGAAACATGGCCTCTTTGCCATTTCCGCCAAAGCCAAGACAGAGCGAAGGTTCACCTGGTAAATAAAAACCTGTAGGTGTGGCTTCGCCCACCTCCAATATAAACTGTTTTCTTACCTGTGTTCTGGAGATGCTTCATGAACCACCTACAGAGTGCAAGCTTGCTTACCTTGTGACCCTGAATAAACCACGTGTTGAACACTCTACGAGGTAAACCAAGCCCGAAATGACGATTCCTCAAAGGATCAAACCAGGTTTTCATCAATATCTGTCTTTGTCATGTATTTTGGTCGACTCCTCTCCCCAGACATATCCCGTCCAGTGGATAAACATCCCAGTGCGGACCGCCCTGGCAATCTGGCATCAGTGGACCACCAGGACTGAGGTGGCTGTGGGTTTCATTCCCATTCTGTCTTTATACTTTCCAATCTATTCTACTGACACTATGTTTGAAGTAGAGGGCATCATGTTTATAACTAGCTAACATAGATGTTAAGCGAGGAGTATTGGTTTGGTTTAAACTATACTCTTCCTCTTTTCCCTTTGCCTGCTCTATACTATACTATATTAGTTTTTCAACAATTAGCAAAATTGTTAAATTATTTGTGTGTGGAAAAAAAAGCATTGGCCTTTAAAAGCACTTTAATAATTGAACTCTACATGTTTGAACTCTTCCCCGGTCTATACATATTCCTAACCCCAACAGTAAGGTTTAGTCTGGTTTAAGCCATGTCCCTCTTGCTGAGGGAGAGCCAGTAGCTTGACTGTGCGGACATCGGGGCTGAAACCCAATAACCTTCGGCACCTCACCACCTCACCACTCTGCCCTCTTTCTCTACAGGTGCCAGAGTTGTCCAAGGTCTCCGTGCTGATGAGGCAGAGGAACAAGGTGGAGAACACCTTGCGAGCCATGCAACACGCCGGACCAGGGACCCTCCAGGTACACAGGCCTGCGTGTGCTTTCAGTAAACAGTTAAACCACCAATCCCAGTATTCCCTTTACTGTTGCCGTACTGTAAATTTATGCACGGTATTGTATTGAAGGTGGACAAGCTGACATTTTCTGTCGTTTCTGGGTTCAACAAGAATCTTATTGAAACCAGTGCTGTACTGGAACGTTGATGTCATTGAAACCTGTTCTGTACTCTAACGATGATGTCTTTCAAACCAGTGCTTGTCCTGTAGCTTGTTTATAAAATATACAGGTTTATAAAATGTAGCTCCACAAGGTGTAACGAGTCGGTGTAGGTAAGGATCTTGGACTTATGTATCTAAAATTGTGTATATTTGATTTGAAATAGCTACGTGGAGACCTGGCGTAATATGGTCCCAGTTATATGATAAAAGTACCGGTTGTTACTCCTACTTGTTGCCTACCTTCTACTGGAGCTAATGCTATACTTGACCTGCACCATCGCACGTTACAAGCTGTGATGACATTTTGAACCAGTGTAGACCTGTAATGACCCCTGTGCCCCTCAGGTGATCTCAGACTTTGACATGACCCTCAGCAGGTTTGCCCACCACGGGAAGAGAGTCCCCACCACCCACAGTGAGTAGACCACAGTGAGATAATTGATATTAATTATTATTTTTATTTTATTTTTTTATCACGAGCAGGATTCGATCACGCTCTTTGATACAAAAGTATAATGTTTAGGGCCCCTGCAGGTGGTGTTACACCACCAAGACAACCTTAAAACACCTAGTTTGTGTAATTATAATAAGCCACATTACTATTGATGGAACATTTGGGCTGGGGCTTGTTTAAGACATCTGGTTACTTGTTCTCACAGCTTTTTACGATTTATCTGACCGTCCAGACATAGAGCGGCCGACTATAACAGTTAAATTAACCCTGACCCTAACCACAGACATTTAATGTCGTCTATAATGTCTCTCGTAGATCTACGTTTTTGTTTAATGAAGTATCGCATATTGTACTCTTACAACTGTACAAAAAGTTCTGTGTAGTCATGTTCTTTAGACTGTGAATACATTTATTTACTTTGCAAGTAATTCTGGGACATTGATTTTCCTTCATATCCTTCATATAACTTTTTTTGCAAGTATGGAGGTGAAATAGGTGCAAAATTGCATTCACAATGGTCTTAAAAGTCTTAAATTGAACTTGTTGAAACCTGTAGAAACCCTGTGATGTCTCTGTGTACCTCCCAGATATCCTGGACCACAGACTTCTCATCGATGAAGACTGCGCCTGCAATGTAAGCACTATTTGTGAGGCCTATGCATGCAGTACTATCATTTAAATAAGTAACTATCAGAAACCAATGTGATGGAAAATGACATCACCATGCAAATATTTAGGCAGTGTGATACTGTGTGTGTTAAGGACAACCTTATCTTCTCTGATGAGCACTAAGGGTTGACATGTCACGTGACCCATATAATCAGACAACGACTTATATACCTTTTTTTCCACAGAAACATAGATAACCACAAACATCTGGACCTCAAAGTTGAATAAACTTGTTGATTATAGATCATACCAATCTATGCTTATGACAAAACTGAAGAAGATAGAAACTTTATGTGAGACAGGCAGGTATGCTTTGGTGTTCTTGCGTGACCACCAAATAAAAGGTAAAACAGAAGATTAACCAAACATAAAATGGATAATCTACAGGTTTAAAACCTACGGAAAGAGGCGGAGCATCAAAAAGCTCTTCATATTGATTTCTTGCTTCACACATAACTGAAAGACCACCAGTTAAAATGACAAATGCAGTATTCTCAGTATTCTCAGTATTCAGTTTTCTCTTGAACATGGATTATGATCTGTTATCTGCAGGTTTATCACATACAGCAGTCTCAACCTTGTCCTGCAAGACTTTATTTCTCTCATTAAATATCATAGTATATATTTTCCTTGTGAGGGCCCACAGTGTTTTTATAGCTGCTGCAATAGCAGCGTCATATACTTCTACTAGCACGTTTCTAATGTTGTGTTTACCCCCCTGCGTCCAGATGAGGAAGCTGTTGAACATCTACTACCCCATAGAGATCGACCCCAGCTTGACCTCGGAGCAAAAAATACCACTCATGGTGGAATGGTAGGAAACCGATCAATCAGAACCAGTATCCGTTGATTTTCAATGCATACATTTGTGTGCGTTTGAAAGTGTTTGAAATGACAGGCTTTTACATGTTATTACCAAATTGATCATAGCCCCCTACTGCACCATGTTTGATAGTGATTATTGCCTTACTGTAGAAATACTGTAGAAAAATACATTAAATGGTGTTCTGCTTAAGAAGAATAACAAACGCATGATGATACTGATGGTGGCATGGTGGCTCATGAATTGCTTTAGACTAAATTTAGAAAGCATAAATAAGTTAGTAATTAGGTTGGAACATTTCAATTACATTTAGGGCATTTATCAGCCGCTTTTATCATAAGCGACGTACAATAATTACATTTGTCAGAAGAAAGAGAAACAAAAATATATCACTGTCGGTACAGGAACATTTCAAGTAAAAACTTTGAAATGTTGGGTTTGCTAGTCATGGTTTGCAGCGTGTATGTATCGTTCAGTTAATTTGCCTCACAGATTTCTGTCAAAAAGGTACGCAAAGAAATCCTTCAACTAAAGTTATAGATTGAATTTTATGAACCATTCCGCCCCTAATAGCAATATATGGTAGAAACACAACAAGTGACTTTATAATAGACAGCAGGCTACATATGTGATTGTTTATCACAGATAAACAGTATTATGAAACCCACATTCGATGGCTACAAATCGCAGACTGAAACAGCTGAATACCATGCACGTGTACATCAGTACCATGCAAGTGTACATCAGTACTGCGCACATGCAAATCAGTACCGTGCACATCAACATCGTGTATGCTTGCACCTAAAACACACCTCAGCTGGGCTGCTGGTTGAAATCTATGGGTAAACCCTCTCAAAGTTGACCATACTACATAGATGTACCTGTCAGAAATGTAAACCGTGTCCTCCTCTTCCCCTCTCCAGGTGGACAAAGGTCCATCACCTGTTGATCCAGCAGAAGATCCAGAGAGACATGCTGGCCCAAGCGGTCCAGGAGTCTGGTGTTATTCTCAGGTACTTGAAACACATACACACAAACACCCACACGCATGGACATACAGTTTAACAATTCCCTTCAGTACATCATCTATGAAACAAAACAAGGATCTATCCTATATGATAAACTTCCTTCATCCCTCAAAAAGGAGATTAAATGTCTCCATCAAAGTTAAGAAAGTGACAGGTGGTGTGTGTTTGTGTGTGTGTGTGTGTGTGTGTGTGTCTCCAGGGAGGGCTACGAGGTGTTCTTTGACCGCCTGGCTGAGCTCCAGGTCCCTCTGCTCATCTTCTCGGCGGGAGTGGGGGACATTTTGGAGGAGGTGGTCCGTCAGAGCCAGGTGTTCCACCCCAATGTCCACGTCATCTCCAACTACATGGACTTTTACGGCAACGTAAGATGAGGGCCACACCCCCTTCGGGCCCGCATGTGTGGTTTTTATTTGAGGCATAACCCCCCCTTGTAAATTATTTGTAATGCGTATTATTGAATATGATTGATGTATTATTTTGACCCACGGTGCGTGAGTCTTACAGTATTTTCATGTGGAAGAGCCTGGGAGGATTTGTATTGTGTAGTGGGCGAAGGTGTTGGACTAGCAGGAAGGCACTGGGTTCAATCCCAAAATGTTCACAAAGCCTAAAATGTAGGCATCCGTAAGCAAAATGCCCCACCCTCCACTGTGCTCTTTGGGCTCTATTTGGTTGCTTTAGATACAATATCCTAAATATTAAAAGTATTTCTTTAGTGTGAACTGATCAATTGAACATTAAGAAAATCTTCCAAACAAAACAAACCATGCAGGGGATAAGCCCTGAAGCGCCCCAGGTTTGATACCGATCTGTGCTAGATTTACATAAACATTTAGGGCCTTTAGCAGATGCTTTTATCCAAGCAACTTACAATAGGTACATTTGTCAGAATGTACTTATTGTATGCACTCACATTTAGGGCATTTAGCAGACGCTTCATCCAAAGCTACTTACAACACGTACATTTGTCAGAAGAAGAGAAACAATATATTGCTGTCGGTACAGTAAGGATGTTCATAGAACCAGGTGCCAAGCACAAACAATCGCTGGATAACCCATTCCTGTATACAACAAAGATAGCTAGGATAAGATGCTACACAACGTACTAATTGAATAAGTATTATTTTTAAGTGTCGGGACGTACAACATACAATAAGTGCGTCGGAGGGCTGTAGAGTGTAGGTGACCTCTGAAATGCTACATGTCCATTCCTTCCCTCTCTGTCAACTCTCAAATCTATTACACTAGCTATGCACCTTTTGTTCATGCATCTCCTAAGATATACCATCTCTTTCCCGGGGGCTCAGGGTGTTCTGCGGGGCTTCAAAGGTCCTCTGATCCACACCTTCAACAAGCGTGAGGGGGCTCTGCTGCACGCCGCCCCCCTCCCAGAGCTCCGGGAGCGGCCCAACGTGCTGCTGCTGGGGGACTCCCTGGGGGACCTGGCCATGGCCGACGGGGTGGCCCGGCCCCACAACCTGCTCACCATGGGCTTCCTCAACGACCAGGTCTGGCTCAAGGAGAAGAACCCACACTATTACAATATTGGCCTATGGTTTTTGCGTATTTTTATTGTTTGTGCTAGTACCGTTTTACTTGTGCTGTGACACCCTGTGTGGGTTTTCTAATCTGCAGCAGGAAGGCCTCTTACTGGGCCCTAGCTTTCTAAATGCAATGTAAAACCGTTAAAGAAATTATATTTCAACAAACATTTGGACGCCTTACCCTGACTCAAACTGGCTACTTTAGTCAGTGTTTAAAGTAGACTATGCAAACACAAACAAATGTGTGTTTTAACACACGCATGACGTGTGTGTGTGTTGTACCTGGTGTCTGATGTCAATGTCTGTAGAGCTGGCGATATGGCCCTTGATTATTTTCAAAAAAACGGACAATTTTGGATTAAACCATTTTTTCTGTTTTTCTCTCAAAAAAGACCAAACTATATGATCCATCATTTGCAGCATGTTGATGAGCCCCTTCCCTAGTTTGCTTCCTCCACAGTGGCTCAGGACCACTGTTCAAACCATGTGTTTGTTGGGTTTTGTTTAGGTCGAGGAGAGGACAGAGTCGTACGTGGAGGCTTTCGACATTGTTCTGGTTAAGGACGAGACGATGGAGGTACCCAATGCTGTGCTGAAGTTCATCACCTCTGGGAAAGATGCCAAGTGACCATGCAACATATGGGAAATACAACTACCTGTTTACAGTGCAAGACACACTTGTCACATGACACATGGATCTGTTTCACTTCACTTGCCGATGGATGGACAATATTTATGCTGTAAACACACGTCGAATCAGCGTGGCATCTCGTCGGGTACCTCAGACCAGATCATGGTGACTATTGGGAGTGTTCACATGTGTACTGTACGTCTGGTTAGTAGTGTACATCTCAGGTGACCGACAGCTGTCTCAGATTCTATCTAGTGACAACAGAACTTTTATTTTTAACACAAGGTTTGTGTTGATGCTTTTTGTGCAGCACATAAATATGAATAAGCTTTTATTTTGTAAATATTTTTCAAAATATTTGTAGTCTGCACGAGGTCTCTATCACTTTTGTTGAAAAAAGGTCTGCTTTGTGGTAAATGGGTTTTATTTTATGTGCATGATTTCAATGTATGATAGTAACCAAAGTGATGGGTGCTGTTATCTTGGGTGTAAGAGAATTTTAAATTATTGCATGTTTGACCATGCAAGGTGTTACTCAATGCTACCTCTACCTGAGAAGGTTAGTGCCAGCAGCCTGTTTACAGTATATACTGCACCCAATGCAGTTAAACAACATGGGAGGCACTCAAAAATATTCATTGTTTACATTGTATACTTGCAAATTAATGCCCTCTCCTGGATTACGGGAATCCAGGAGGGCATTTCACAGGGCAAGGATTAAAATGGTAAAGGAATTTTTTTGCCTGTGTGTTCAATACGAATGACAGTTTGACATTTTTATTTTTAAACATTCAGCTGACTAGGGTGTGAGTAGTGTGTTGATTTAAAATACTTTGACAGCAAAGACTGGAAACAAAACTAAAATGGTAATGTAGGCCTATTTTCATCTTTTAACTGTCAAATCAATTACTAATTTCTAGGGATATTATATTATTTTACAATTCTGCTTGTAGTATAATTTGGGATCCGTAATATGAAAGTATTGCTTATCTGTATTCTCCATTAGAAGCTTCTATGATAAAGAAAAAGTTTAAATCCAATCTTGTGTGAGCTGGGATGTTATGGGAAGCATTAAGTCACTCTTATCTCTCAAGAATCATAATGTTAGCCTGTGGACTAAACGTAACATAATTCGATATCTTCAAAGATACTGGCAGTTATCGGACAGTGGAGAGTATAGATCATAAATTAAAATAAAAAGAGACTACGCCATTTTTCTTAAAAACATTTTAACATTACAAACGTCACGGACGATAACAATAGGGGCTTGTTCGGTAGATTAATTTAAGTCAATGCACTTACTTAAAACTCTGTTTCAAACACAACCAATCACATAAACACAGAAATAAAAAAAGTTTCCAAAATAATTATTTTAAATATTTTCTCTCGTTATTAAAAAGAAAACTTTCAAATGTGTTGCTTTAATGATGCTAAATGGATAATCTTGAAGTAAAAGTCAGTCATAAAATGTTTCAAAGGTGTTTGGCTTTGTCCCTGAGAGAGGATGCTCACATTTCATTGTCCGTCCGTTTGTTCTTTCTGATATTTCTTCTGTTTGCTTGTTCTTTCTGATATTTCTTCTGTTTGCTTTTTCTTTGCGATCTTTCTTCTGTTTGCTTGTTGTTTCTGATCTTTCTTCTGTTTGCTTGTTCTTTGCGATCTTACTTCTGTATGCTTGTTCTTTCTGATACATCTTCTGTTTGCTTGTTCTTTCTGATATATCTTCTGTTTGATTGTTTTTTCCGATCTTTCTTCTGTTTGTTCTTTCCGATCTTTTTGTTACACTTTTCGGTATATTTGTTGTCTGTTTCCACGCATCACAGCTCTGTGTGTTGGGCGGCCTCTCGCTCCTGGTCCTCCTCCACCTTCAGCTTCAGCTCGTCGGGGGTGATCAGCCCGTCGTGGTTCCTGTCCTGGTTCTTGAACATGTCGGCGATGATCTCCTCTGGGTCCATGCCAGGCTTCATGCGACCTTTGCCCTCTGCCACCTGCAGCTTGATGAACTCTCCGAACTGAAATAGAAAACCATAAGGACCATGTGAAAAGGGGCTTCCTTGTTTTCCGATAACCGCATGCATTCCCAGGAATATGTGAGTGATGTGATTTGCCCCTGAATGTCTGGTATAAATCCTGAATGAATTAACTTGTTGAGCACAACATTAACACTGCCAGGGTTTACGGTTCAATTCCCACGGGAGCTGACCATCCCAAGTTAGACTACCTCTAGGTAACAATCTCCACTAAATGGCTTGTCCTTGTATCTACATATTCGCCAACTCGTCCATGGTAACTTTTGCGTCATCTCAAGACAGGTGAACTGTCATTACTTTATATGGACAAATGTTTACCTACGGTTATAGCAACGATCAGATCCAGATGGTTTAGTCCAGCGATTTTCAAAAGGTGAGGCGCGCCTTCCCTGGGGGCGCCAAAGAGCCACAGGGGAGGCGCGACACACAACACGCAAAGAAAAGATACACATCTGTATGCAGCTCTATTGATATCGGTAATTGTGCGTGCTTGTATTAGTTTTAAAATGCATCGTTTCCTTGTCCCAAGTCACCAGAAGTCAGCATTAAGGGAGGAGAAAAAACGTAGGAAATATGATCCTGAATGCATTTCTGGTTCTGTGGAGAGCGAGTTCCCCCAGATCTCCAAAAATGCTATGAATGTCCTAATCCCCTTCACCTCAACCTACTTGTTTGAGTGTGGGTTTTCCGCACTGACCCTGATTAAAAACAAATACAGATCAAGGCTGCAGGTGGAGGACGACTTGCGTTTATTTCTCTCTGCAGTGCAGCCCCGCATCGAACACCTCTGCCATCAAAAGCGAGGCCTTATTGTTATCACTGATATGGACGATTAAATTGACGGTCAAAGTTGTGTCTTGAATTACCAAATTGGTTGGGCCATAGGGTTGATGCTGCTCGTAGTGCAAATGATGTGAGTATGGCGCATTTTGTTTGTGGTTTAAATCTGTGGTTTTATGTGGCTGAAATCATTAACAAATTTGATGAAAATATGTGAATCTGTTCGATTTCATAACATGTCGTTGTCGTTCATTGATCCGAGAGCTGTCCATTGTGCTGATTTCTTTCGAGACGATATGCAACTCCTTCAAATGTGCGCGTAAGGCCCAGACACACAGCGCCGATTTCAGCCGTCGGGTGTCGTCGGTTGTAGCTTTGTTTTGTTGACTTGTGGATAGGCCTACTGATGTTCAGTGATTTTAAAAGTAGCCTCAATTAGGCCTGCATGAAGTTGGAAATTATTTGCTGTTGCAAAGAATCGTTTATGAATGCACTTATAAAAAAGTTGTGGAAATAAAATGTCTTCAAATACAATATTAAAAAACATTTACATTTGATTAGTTATTGAAAGTCATCATTGTCTAGAACAGACAAAAGATGGCATTTACTGAAGAGGCGTGTTAGGTCAGGCTGACGGGAATATATTTTTTTTTTTTGGGGGGGGGGGGGGGGGGGGGGCTCGGCTGTCCTTACCTACTCTAAGGGGAGGCTCACATTCACCCACTCAAGGAAAACAACGCTATCATCAGACAGAGATGGATTCACTCACCTCCTCCTCAGGCACCTCCTTGTTCTTGTTCATGTCCAGGGAGTCAAACAGCTCCTTGGGGCTTTCTCCCAGCCAGACGAAGAGGTAGCCGGGGGGGACACCCTTCGCCAGATTTATCAGCTCCAACTCAAACACCAACACCGCGCTGCCAGGCACTCCGGTGGCTGACAGAGAGCGAGAGACAGAGACAGACAGAGAGACAGAGAGAGATACAGAGAGAGAGACAGAGAGAGACAGAAACAGATCAGAAGTCATCTTCTTGTTTCATTTCTTAACAGTTAACAGTCAAAACATGGTTTATTTTGGTAAACAAAAAGCAGGACTGCAATTTGCACCCATTAGTCAGGAACTGCAGTTCAGAAAGTTTGGTCTCACCTCCTTTCTCTCCATGTCCAAGGTGAGGGGGTACGGTGACCACCCTCTTCTCCCCGACACACATGCCCCTCAGGCCCTGGTCCAGGCCGTCGATCACCTTGTCGGCTCCCAGCAGCGCCTCCTGGTGGTTCTCGTAGTTCCCTCTGTTGGACAAGGGAAGAAAATAAGCTTTTGATCTCCTCATATAGGCATGGAGAGGCCAGTTACTTAGGAGATGTGTCCAAAGGTATTTCCAGTGAATACCCATAGCGGTCGTTAGGGAGCAGGTAGGGCTTGGGTGCGTCTTGCTCTAGGATGCCGAACCAAGGTGGACATTGGGGATTGAACCATTGGTACCTTTGGGCTGAGAGTCAATTCGCCTTCTTTGGCTTGCTGCCCTTTATCTATACTTCAGAATTGTTTTACCGAATACTTTAAGAGAACATACTGAGTGTTTTGTAATACAGCTACGACTAAGATGCCAGGACTCCCTTGTAAAAGAGATTTCAATATCTCAATGGGACTTCACCTTGTTAAATAAAGGAAAAATAAATAAATAGAAAAGACGATTAGGACGCATAATTAAAATCGTAATGACTCTATAAACCTTTGCTACACTACACAATACTTTGTCCAACTTTACTTTGTCCATACTTTGACTTTCCCGGAACGGCTGTAGGCTTTGGGCTTCACAGCTAAATATTGAATTTAAACTGAATTTAAAGAGGTGGGGACAGGGTCGGTGTACCGAGCGCGGTGCAGGGACTTACGAGGCGAACAGCAGGGTGCCGTCCATGAGGGAGCAGTTGTAGTGGTAGTGGATGAGGTCGTCCGCGTCGCTGGTCTCGTTGCAAATCTCTGGCTTGGAGATGATCTCCACGGTGATGTTGTCCTTGGGGTTGTGGAAGTCGATGATGTCCACGTCAAAGACCAGCACGGCAGAGCCGGGGATGTCCTTGCCTGGAGAGAACCCCCACCACCACAAGAGCAAGGATTGTTATTTCAATGGCCGGGCATTAGGGCAATGGTGGCATCAGTGTAATGATGTGGCAGTCATCGTTGAAGATGACGAAGTTAATGCGAATATACAGATGAAGTATGCCTTGACTAAGAAGGCGAAGGCTTGAAACCCTAAAGCTTACAATGCTAAAGCCAAGGATGCTAAAGGAAAAAAAGGCTAAGATAACTCAAGCTAAGAATGGTAAGGCTAAAGGCAATGAACACCAAAGCCGACATAACTACAGCTAAAGACTAACAATACTACCGCTAACAATGCTAAGCAAAAGACCCTAAAGCTTAGAAATGCTTTTGCTAATAGTAGATCATAGAGGTACCCATGCTTTAGGGCTAAAGAGTTCAAAGACAGTGCTTGGATGGTCTTCTGTGCAGGACTCACCGGCTCCTTGTTCGCCGTACGCGAGGTGTGGGGGGATGATGACCCTCCTGGTCTCGCCCACACACACGTCGAGGAGCCCCTGGTCCATGCCAGTAATGACGTAGCCCATGCCGATGTAGGTGTTGTAGGTGGTGTTCCTCTGGTAGCTGCACACAGTTTAACAGTGATAAGCAAGAGGGACACAAATGAGAAGCTAAATAAAAGGAAAACTGTCTGTTGACTGCCCCATTTTGGTTTAAGGATCAGATTTGCACATACAATACAAAAAACTGGATGCAGCTCAATTTCCTCAAAATCAACAGTGACAAAACTGAACTGCTCCTAAATGCCTCCCAGTCCAACATCAGCAGAATCAACAACCCCCCTCTCACCACTGATAGCACTACTGTTTTCCCTTCCTCCCAGGCACGCAACCTCTGTGTGATCCTGGATCCAGCCCACTCCCTCGAACCTCATATCCAATAAGTCGTTAAAACTGCTTTCTACCACCTTCAGGCCCTCCCTCACACGCTCTGCTGCTGAGACACTGATCCACGCCTTCACATCCTCCCGTCTGGACTACAACTCACTCCTCTATGCCGGCATCATTGCCAACTTCATCAATAAACTCCAACTGGTCCAGAATGCAACTCACACCAAACCCTGGCACCACAACATCACCCCTGTCCCTAAGGACCTCCACTGACTTCCTGTTTCCCACCGAATAAACTTCAAAACCCTGGTCCTACAAAGCCCTTCACTTACTGGTTCCCCCTATCTGACCTCCTCTCTCCCTACCCCTCTCGGACTGTCCCTCAGATCCACCTCAGGCGGCCTCATCACCTTCGGAATACCCTCCCCCGAGACATCAGAAACCCTTCCGTTTACAAATCCCGTCTCTAGACCCATCTATTCTCTACCGCATTCTCTTAACCCCCCTTCCCCCATCCAGCCCTGGGTGCTTGTGCTGTCTGCATGTTGTCTGTTTTACAACCACTCATTGTAAAGCGTCTTTGAGTTTTTGAAAAGCGCTATATAAACCTAATTTATTAGGGCTTTACCTATTAATGACTTGGATTTTGTACTTCAGCATTTCTCACAGAATAACAAGGAATGTAACTGCCATGGAGGTAAAAGAACCAGAATAATAATAATACCCCATTTATAAAAGTAACTAAATCCAAAAGGAAGCAAACCAACCTCTTAAAGATAGAGTACGCTATTTTTAGAATAAAAAGTAAAGAGTAAAATCCATTTTGAATATAATATAAACTCCCCCCCGCCTTTCAGGCCTCCTCCAAAGCCACTCCCTTAAAACACATTTACATTTACATTTAGGGCATTTAGCAGACGCTTTTATCCAAAGCGACTTACAATAAGTGCATTTGTTACAATAAGTACATTTGTCATAAGAAGTGAAACAATATATCGCTGTCGGTACAGTAAAGACGTTCATAGAACCAAGTGCAAGTATTACAATCGCTAGGCTAACCCATTCCCCGTGTAAAGCAGCGATAGCAGCTACTGTAGATGCTAAACAATTAAGTACCTTGTACTAAAACACGTGACAACAGGCAGCCGGGCTGCTCTGCAGGATAGACAGGGATGCCATCCATTCATTCAAGTCGGGCCAAATGATTGGACAGGCTTATTACAAGCCTGCAACATCTACAGATAACCCTACATGTTCTTTTATTTTGTCAGGGCATTTGATTTATTGATTGCTGGCAGGATGTAGAGAAGATTTGGCTGATGTGTTCATTCTAAGTCACTTCTTTATTTAGAAGTGATTTATTTACATACATTTTTCGTAAAGTATGAAGAGGTTTGGAGCAGAGAGGGGTTAGGGTTAATGTTACTCAGGGTTAAGGTGACCTAGAGGAAGACCGCTAGCCTATACATGTTAAAATTCACAGTGGTATGTTTAAAGCCATGGCGACCAGTGTACCTGGCTTCAAAGTGGTAGATCTAAAGCCATGACGACCAGTGTACCTGGCTTCAAAGTGGTATATCTAAAGCCATGACGACCTTTGTACCTGGTTTCATAGTGGTATATCTAAAGCCATGACGGCCAGTGTACCTGGTTTCATAGTGGTATATCTAAAGCCATGTTGACAGTGTACCTGGTGTCGAAGGTGACCCCATTCAGGAAGGTTCCGTTGTAGTGGTAGCGCATGTAGTCTCCGACCACCGACTTGCGCATGCAGGACTCAGGAACCACCTGGTTCTCAACCGTGATGTTGTCCTTGGCATTGTGGATGTCCACCAGCAGGATGCTATAGATCAGGGTGGCCTGGGACGGCACCTCCTGGCCTGGTAACACCAACGGCGAGGACATCCACATTGTTTTTTATTATTTACGTGACAACACTGCTGAAAGAATACATACTTATGTATGTATTCTTTCGTCGCTTAAGTAATTCTCTAAATACTTTAACACTGACTGTTATATACTACTTATATAAGGGTTAATAACGATGTTGCATATTTGAATTCAATATGTTCATCATCACATTACTCTACTCCTCATCACCCCCCTCTCTCTCCCCTATGTTGACTGTCTCTCTACCCTCCGACAAAATAAAACATTTACTTTGCAGCAATGATTGGCTCCAAAGCAGTGAATTCAGGTCCATTTCATAAAGGAGCAGGCACGGGTTAGGACACGTGCTCCAGAATGCCTACAGGTTACACTGACCACCCCCTCCCACCCCTCCTAGGCACTTATTGTTGTGCGTCCTGGCACTTAATGTACGTACACTTATTGTATGGTGTTCGTCCTGGAAATTAATGTGTGCACTTATTGCATGTTTTACGTCCTGGCACTTTAAAATAGTACTTAATGTGTGGCATCTTATCCTAGCTATCTTTGTTGCATACAGGGAATTGGTTAACCTATCGATTGTTGGTGCTAGGCACTTGTTTCTATGAACATCCTTACTTTACCGACAGCGATATATTGTTTCTCCTTATTCTGAGAAATGTACTTATTGTAAGTTGCTTATCATAAAAGCGTCTGCTAAAGGCCCTAAATATACGCTACGGACATTTGAGGGATCCGACCAAACACAGCCCCTCCTCATGAACCTACCCAGTCCCTTCTCTCCGTAGCCTTTGAAGGGGGGGATGACGATGGTGCGGATCTCTCCCACACACATGCCCAGCAGGCCCTCATCCAGGCCCTTGATCAGCCAGCCCTCGCCCACCAGGGAGTCGTGGGTCTGCTCGCGGGCGTAGCTGAGGTGGGGCTCATACAAGCGCAAAGTAAAACACACTTCACACTACGCTGGACCAAAGACCTGTTAACACAGTCTGAGACACACAGAGAAGATGTTTTACTTGACATTGGCATTTTTCACATAATGTGAGGTTAAAGTTTAATAAGTTTGATTAGTAATTATGTTTTTGAGAATATGTAAAACAGCTAAAGTCATCAAATAGTATGTAATATATGCCAGCGCGTGAGTTCACCTGGAGTCAAAGAGTGTGCCGTCGAGCAGCGTGCCGTTGAAGTGGTAGCGAGCAAAGTCGGTGCGCATGATGGAGCGCCGGCAGTCTTTGGGGGTGGAGATGGTTTTGGTGACCACCATGTCAGCGTTGTTCCACAGGTCCAACAGATGAAGGTCAAACACCAGGGTGGCATCTGGAGGTACCACATCACCTACAAGAAAAAACGTTCATATTCAATCCAAGCCACTAATGTGAGAATAATAGAGACTAATGTGAGTATGCAGATTTAAGTGGTTTCTAGCATGGAATAAATGTAATGTTATATATATATGAGGGGATGAATTCCCCCCCCCACCATTATTGAGGGGAAGGGGGGGGGGGGGATTTCAGTTAGTTGCTATTTGCAACCTCGCCACTAGATGCCACTAAATCAAACACAATTCCAGTGTCGGTTTTTACTGAAAAGCGTTTTTATTATTTATTATATAATTGTTGTCTTTGCAAACTTTTGCCATGTTTAATCAAGTCAGAGAACTTCCGTTAAATACATATTTCATCTGAGAAGGCTCTCTGGGTATAATAAAGGAAAACAAAATAAAATAAATAAATACTTCACACTACCCCTTTAAACTTCTTCCAAGTTTGAAATATTTGTATTTATTGAATAAGAACATAATTTATGGGGATGAAGGAAGAATGATGAATTAGTGACGTATAAATAAATACATGTCAATTAATAATAAATAAATACTACACTACACTTCCCCTTTAAACGTCAATGTTTTTTAATATTTTTATTTATTGAATGACAACAATTTATGTGGGGATGAAGGAAGCCTGATGAATAAGTCACGTTAGCGACCGGGTTACCTGCACCGGCAGCGCCATAGGCCAGGTGTGAAGGGACGGTGACTTTCCTGCGCTCGTTGATGCACATGCCAACGATCCCCTTCTCGATGCCTGCGATCAGACGGCCTTCCCCGATCAGTCCAACCTTAGGTTCTCCTTTTTGATGGCTGTGAAGTGGCAGGAAAGGAATATATAAATAAAAAGGACCGTGTGTAGCCCACTTCTGTAAAGATCCAAGTTCCACCTCCTCCTATTTTTTTTTTTCAAAATACAAATGGAAAAAAAGTGATGTCCTGGAGTGCCACATAAGCAAACCATGCCCCCGGGCTACAGTTAGTCAAATACTGCAATTAAAGGCAAATAAAGGTAATAGAATCAAATCGCAGCCCCATCTTTCATCTCTCGCACATCGCTTTACCATGAGTTTGCATTACATCCTATATGGTAACATTAGGGTAAACTTTAGGAATGGGCCAGATATATAGCCTACTTCATTAAACACCACGTTACAAAGGCCCATGCTGCATGGCACGTTGCCTTACCTTTTTAAGATTTAAGGTTTTATCCTTTCATTGTAAAGAAAGACAGGAAGGTATAAGAGAGAGAGAGGGAGAGAGAGAGAGGGGGGAAAGGCACGCAGCAGAGGACCACGGGCAGGAATCGATACCCGGGTCGCTGCGGTAAGGACTGGGCCTTAACGGTACGCACTCTACATGGTGAACCACCGGTTGACTTACCTTGAGTCGAACGTTTTCCCGTCGAGCAGAGTCACGTTGTAGTGATACCGAACATGATCTCCATTCTTCACCTCTCTGGGACACGCCGCCGGCGTTGAATACCTCTCCACGACTACATCTCCGACGGGACTGGGGTTGCACTCCACGCAAAACATCGCATTGAGCACCAAAATCAAAACGCACACGGCGAACATGTTGCAATATAAATATAAAACCAAATTTAAAACAAAACCTACTAAATTTAAATGAGTTTAGAGTTGCATCGATGGCGTGGGGGGCAGTGCCGGATAACTACGCAGGCACCTCGGGAAAGTCGGCTGCAGACTGTGCGGAGGAGCAGTGGGTCGGGCTAAAGGGGGAGCAGTGAGTCGGGCTGGAGGGGGAGCGGTGGGTCGGGCTGAGGGGCTGGAGGAATGTTGTAGACGTGGACAGTCTGCGGGATGCTGCCTGCAGCCTGCAGAGTGTCGGAGAGCGTCGCTGCAGAGCTCAGCGGCCGACTGCAGGCGTCCGCTGCTCCACACACCTCCTCGGTAAACAAACCCTATGCTTGGCCAGCATTGATTAGGTGAGCGCTGCATGCAGCGCTCACCTATGTTCTTCTTAGCTTTTATTCTTTCTCTCTTTCCTCCTTTATTATTCTCTACAAACTTTGGGACCCTAGGCTACTCCTTCCACTCCTTCCCTCCTTTATATATATACACACACACACATATCCATTGTGAGAAATAATGTTTTAAAAGTATAATATATTAAAATTGTAAATATATCTATAAATATAAACTTTTAAGATATTCTACTTTTAAAACATATTTTTTTACAATGGAAGTCAAATGTCAATGTGTAAATTCTCTGACACTTAAACTACTTAAAGACATCCTAACTTGGTCAAATTCTAACCGTTCACCTTCGTTCAAACAAATCATCACACTTATGTCTTCAATTATTTTAAGATAAAATAGTAATAATTTATACTTTTTTCAGAATCACAGTTTAATTTCATACCCGCTTAGTATATTTTCAGTTGGAGCTAGAGCGTGATGATGTCCCCGCTCTAGCTCCAAGGTGGTTATCACAAAAGCTAACCATTGCGGACGTCGCGGAGCAATGTTTCTAAAATTATTTATTGTTTGGATAGTATTGTTATATATCTGGCGTGTGTCTGTGGGGACTCCCGTTGCTAGGTGCTTGCCTCATAGCGGTTTACTCCCGGTAGAAGCTGATTGCTAACAACAATGCTTAAACGATCTTTTTCACGTCAGGCTATCTCCACAAACGATATGCCATGTGAAAGTTTAGACTCCTTTAATACAACTTCGATTTACTAGATGTGAAGGAATAAGGTCAATAACACACTTTTCCAATTTTAGCGCGCGCGCGCACACACACACACACACACGCACACACACACACACACACACACACACACACACACACACTATCAGAACAGATAAGCTATTCTATATTTTATCTCAAATGTATTCAAACTTGATCACATTAGCTATTTGTTCAACTCTTCACTTTATTTGTTTCCAACATTTCTTAAATGGTGTGCATGTTTACATTGTTTAGCCTACTCCATTTTGACTTTGTTCAAATCCCTTCACTTGATTTTAACAAATTAACATTTCTTTGTCTTAAATTACGTAGCTTTGCTAAAACATATATTCAACCTCACTTTGCACTACAGCAGTCACCGCATTGTCTGCGGTAAATGCATTTTCTCGTTTGTTCTTTGTTTTATAATGCAACATTAGGCCAGGCCGGCCACGTTTAAACAATTAGGTTTCACCTTCCTGCGTGATGTTTGATTTGCAGTGGGAGGGGGAGGGAAGGGGTCATTGGCAGTAAACAGAGCTGGATCTCTCCTAAATGGAAATTTGATTTAGAGATATAGGCTGTTTAGACTTAGAGATAACTGTGACTTCGAGATGCATTCCAGTAATATACAAGTAGAAGTAGGCCTACTAAGCTACCCATAAACGTTTACTGAAGTGAACGAATGAACAGTTATAACTTTAGTTTATCTACTGAAGAGTTTGGTAAACGCAACAGCTGTAACAGGTAATATACCACCTCTCTGTGGGATGGGGGTGCTGTTCAGGCCTAAAGCAACGTGTGTTCTACAGTCACATATATCCCCAGCCACCAAATTATAAATAGTAAAAAAAACAAAAACATTTACCAGGTATACCTTTACATAATTAAGAAAAAACTAGAGAAAGACAAGTTTGATATTTTTTTGGATTTTATTTTTCTGTTACTTCTGAACATTCTCACTAACTTCCGTCATTTAGGTTAATGATGTAATTACAGATTCACATCAATCATTTGTTTTAGAGCTATTCCATATGTTAAATGCCAAAGAAAACAAACTCAGAAAATAAGATTAAAAAAAATCCTACATCTAGGAGTCATTCTTAACTTTATTTTACAGATAATTTGTAAATGGTAATTTATAAACACATTAACATTCCTTAACAACCGTACCTACCTTTCTGTCTAGTCGTCTTTCATTTTAACATTAGAGCTCATTACATATATTACCATTTAGACACACAAATAAATGAGTTTGGGAATGACATCATGACTAGATTAGTTGTGTTCATTTGGATCACTATTTGGAAATGGAATAGTTAACCAATTTGAGTTGGCTATGCTTATATTATCCAAGGAAGATGGTGGCTATAGAAAAGGTGCACAATTTTCCGTGAGATTGTGTCATCTAGGTCACTTGTATGTTAAATTGCGTATTTGGTTAATTCCTCCATATTTTCTGCTTTGGAAAACCAGCATGACACTGGTTTATTGTACAGACCGGTCTATCTCTGTACAAATAGGCAAAATGTCAGCATATTTTACAGTATATGGTAAGCTATTCTTAAATCGCTTAAGTGCTCTTTGTGTTGTATGTTATTAATATTTTGCCACAACTTCCTTCTGCTATATCTTTACAAATAAATTATGGGCCGCTATATCCAGAGAAAGCATGGACAAAGTACATTTGAACATTTGTTTTTGTAAAAATGACAGAAAAGGGAGTCGTTACAGGTTTTCCCTCAAAATTACATTTAAAAGAAATCCAAGGGGCTAAGTCAGGACAGGCATACAGGGCTGTGGATCATCACCGGCCTTAACCAGGAAAGATGTGACAGTGAAACCAGCTCCACACTGGTTTATTAATGACAATTGTTTTATGAAAATTGTTTTAGTTTAATTAGTTATTTTTGGGATGTACCATGGTGGTTTTACAAAACAGGACACCCTTTGTAAAAACAACTCTGACTGTTAAGTAGTTTTCCAACTCTTTAGCACCTTTCCAATGGCAATGTAATAGCCTTACACAGCCACCAGATAATACATACGTACCACTTTCAGCCAGTATCCCAAAACTGACTGTCAAACCATGGGAATATTTGGCTTGAGAAATGGCATTTGTACATTTCAAATGATCCTTATCCTAAAAGCTTGAGGCATGCTTTGGAAAATAATAGTATTTTAGTAAATATGGTAGAGAAACTATTTAGCAAGTGAAATTAAAACAATTAGTAAATGTTAATATTTTACTGTAGAATAATTAGCTATAAGAAAGATTCAACATTGAGTATTAATTGATACACTAACTGCAGAATTTGAGACTTGCATTACGTATATGTAAGTACTGTTTATATTGTATACATATACTTAGCTTGGCTAGATAATATATACTGCACACTGGTTTTGGAAGGCATTCTGTGTGTATGTGCAAAACTCAACCTAGCCAAAATAATGGTCACTAGCCAAGAGAGTTGTCAAACAAGCTGGATTAATGGTCAGTGTTAAACTACACACAAAACTATTTCTGAAAAACTAGACTCTGCAGACATCCTTTTCAATCTTTACAGGAATAAGTATACATTCATTAGTGAATGAGATATGAATGTTTGTAATATATGAAGAGCTGACTGGTGTATATATCAGATTGAGATACTGCATAAACAATTACCTAGTTGGACAAGCAAAGGCTACTTACTAAATCCTGATCACCTAAAGTCATTATAAAGGTGTAGGGAATTGTAACAGCCGGCAGAGCAGGGAGAAGACACATTTTGTGTGCTTTAAACATATTGAGCATTCAGGGGTAAGACAAATTCAACTGGAGTATGTGGGTTTTCTGGAACACACACCAGTTGAAGATTACGAAAGGCTGTTAATAGACACATTTTGACAATGGTGAGTTGAAAAAAAGAAAGTGTTTCCCTGATATACAGCATATAACCGGAATGTATTTTTGAACCTTTGGCCAGTGCTGAAAGTTAGGTTTTAACAGAGAAGGAGAGAAAATTATGACAGTTAATGATGTTCTGACTAAGTTAATTATATTCTCTGTAGGAGATAGGAGAGGTGGGAGGAAGAATTGTAATGTGAAGTAAGGTGAGATAGGGTAAGGTTAAAGTGAAGTCAAAGTTAAGGTTAGATTTCAGGTTAAATGTTAAGGTGAGGTTAAAGTTAAGATTATAGGTAAGGTTAAAGTTAAGGTTACGTAAGGTAAATTAGCTGTATTTGAAGGTAGGATTTAGGTTAAGGTAGGGTTACGGGATAATGTAAGGTCCAAGGTAGGAATAAAAGGTGGGGATGAGGTCAATGGAAGACGTGTTAGACTGAGGATAGATTCCTCAGAGAGATCACAGCTGGAGAGGAGAGCAGGGGGATGACCAGTGGATCACCCACCCCCAGATCTAGAAGGAGAGGCGGGAAAAAGGTAGTGGTTAAGAAAATTCAGAATGGTTAAAAATAGGCATTCGAAACAGACATTATGCTAAATCATGAAACGTTATTCAAATAAAACGAAACACTTGAAAGCATTACTCCTATGTATTTATTCTTATATTGGGCGATTACAAATAACAACGTGACTTTATCAAATATCTAAGCACGCGATACTAATTAATTAACTAATTAAAGGGTTTTGTGAAAGACAAAAATCTATTGAGTTAAACATCCATATACAAGTCTCTAATATAAATCTAAATATTCAAGTTCAACAATTTAAAAACAGGGCATTTAAAAGCAATGCGTCTATGATAAAAAAAAAAAAAACAGTACAAATAGGTGAAGAATATCTGCATTGGGAAAATGCACCGTGTTTGTAAATGTTGGGTGAAACTAAATATCGGAGAAGTTAGGTGAAGTTAAGTTAAGATCCTGAAGCTCCCGTCTTGGCCAACTGATATAGCGCATGGCTCTGGGGATCTGAGTTTGATTCCCACTAGGGTTCTGTTATGTATGCACTCACAGACGCTGGATATATTGTTAGACGCTTTGGATATATTTATGATGGAATCGAGGGAGGTGGAGGGTGAGCGCTGTGTTTCAGACACAAGATGTTTAGAAGGTCTCTTGTTCAGAAGACTCATACCTTCCCCTGCGGATGTTCCTGGTTCCCCAGAGAATGGTGGGAAGAGCAGGAGGAACAGAAGACGGAGAACATGGTGACAATGGGGAAAAAAGAGTTCAAAGTCAGAATCAACAGCCATTTCCTCCTTGACTGACTGGCATCAAGGAAGCTGTAACATACAGCTAAACACTGGGTTCTGGACATATGGGATCACTTTGATAACAATATGACCATTGTAAGTATTTGTCTTTTCTGAATTCAACTGTAGAACGTTATATACTTTTCTTTACACAGGAGCAATAAAATACATTTACAATTATAAAAAAATAAAAAGTATCCGTGTAATAAAAGGGAATAAGTACAGCAAGCTGGTCATTATTTCACAAAAATGACCGTAATGAGCTTATTTAAGAGACAGGTCTTACTTGAAGCCCCAGCCAGTGCCCCCCAGGACGATGGCCCCCACCAGGATGGCCCCAGCGATGGAGCCGATGATGATGTTGGTGCCGCTGGGCCCTGGAGGGGAACAGAGGTGCTTTAATGTCACTGTGCACAATAACGGCCTCTGGTGGCCAGATCTAGAATCGGCTTTTTGGCCCGGAGATGAGCTTGTCGACACAAAGAGAGAGACGAGAAAAAAGCAAAGTAGGGTCGTGAATGGATTGTTTTAGTTCTTCTAATCTTACATAGATTTGAACTGAAACGAAAACCTGCAGTGATAGGCGTGGAAAGCAAAACAGAAGTTTGAATGTAAAATACAGGTGAGAAGAGAAAAGTAAAAGGTAGAAGGACTGCATTTATAGAGCTCTCTCTAACCAGTGGCCACTCAAAGCGCTTTAATATTCACCCATTCATGGACACATTCACAAACCGACGGTGGGCGACAGCCAGCTCATCAGGAGCAGTCAGGGTGAGGTCGGTGTCTTGATCAGGGACACCTCAACACTAGGAGGAGCCGGGGATCGAACTAGCAACCTTCCGGTTACCAGCCAACTCGCTCTACCTCCGCAGCCACATGACGCCCAAAAGTAGGAAGCACCTCCACCCCTACCTTTGTGCTTCTCGGGGCCCTCCATTGGCGTGGGCAGCAGGGCGGGGTCGAACACGCTGCAGTCCTTCCCCGTGTAGTCCGCGTCACAGATGCACCGCACCTCGTTGCTACACGTCTGGAGGGACAGAGAGGGGCAGGTTGATCTAATGTAGGTTTAAAACCTAAACTTAAATTCAGAAAGTTAAAGAAATGTGCTATAAGATGTAGATGTGGACTCAAACCGCCCTCTATTGATTGGTTAATCGCATTCTATTGCACAAGTCACCATGTTTTGGCTTTAACTCCCGACATAATAATAGGGACCCACAGACCCATACGACTGGCAGTCCTAAACCACCGGCAGACACGCTGTCTAAGTCGATGTGAAACTGAAAGCAGAACAGACAACAGGCTTGGTGCCGTGGCGACGGACCCCGTGGTGGGAGCAGATCCGGGCGGGGGAGGAGCCGGGGCACAGAGTGAGGTTGAAGGTGTTGACGGCCAGGCAGTGGCGGTTCAGACACATCATGTTGGGCCCGCACGGCGTCCCGTCCTCCACGTAGCCCAGGTCGGACCCGTCCTCCAGCACCGCGTGGCCGCCGCTTAGGACAGAGGTCAAAGGTCAAAGGTCGTCAGGGAGCCACAGGTGAGAAAAGAGAAGGAAAGGGTCTCTAGGTCAGCGGCTCTTAAATAGTGGGTCGGGACCCCTCAGTTGGTCTTGACCCATGATTGGGTCGTGGCCGCTGATTGGGTCGGGACCCATCACTGGGTCGTGACCCATGTGTGGGTCACGACCCGTCAGTGGGTCGTGGCCCCTCATTAGGGGCTGAGCAGGGGATTGACCCCATTAACATTTGAAATAAATAATAGTTTCATTATTTCATATTGATTTATATAACTCCCCAGGTGGATTATGGCAGGACACTTCCAGGCATCCTATGTTAGAAGGGGTCAACGCATGTAAACAAAGGGTAAAGACACACACACACGCACACATACACATACACACACACTCACACACACCCACACTCTCCTAACTGTTGACCAAAGCTAAACTGATGAGGTTTCTAAAAGGATAATTTGCAAATTATGGCATGAAAGCAGAGTAAAGTTATCAGTAAAGGCGATGATGTTTTTCAGCTAAATGTTGCAATAATGATAATACAAAAATAAATAATAAATCAATCGATTTTTTTGAAGTTGTGAACGATTCAGAATAATAATCTATCTCGACTTTTAACTACACCCCTATTAAAAATCATCTTGATCCAACTATTAAATATCCTCAGCCAGTTCCCCAATCTCAGATTATTAATGTCTGCATCTACAATGTGCCCTGTAGCACAATCAATGCTTAAGCTCCACAACCACAGCTGAGTAGACTAACGGCACAGTTTAGTGTGGAGAGGTTTAGCTCCAGGGAAAATCTGGAGGAATTCCACATCTCATATTAATCCTCTTGTTCCCTCTTGCCTCCTATATGTTCGGACTCATCCTCTCTCACTATCTCTCTGTCTTACCCTTCCAACTATTATCTCCACTTTCTATCTGGAGTGTAGGGCAGACTGGTTGAACAGACTTTGGCTGTGTTGAGGACCAGCTTGTGCAGTGGCGGGCTGGCTCTGGCTACAATAGATTAAGAGTGAGCAGCAACAACAGACTCCAGCTTCAATAAGCATCGGCTCAATCAACACTACAGGAATGTGACATTAGTCAGGTCGCAGCTAGAACCTGAAATAATTCAACCCATAAAACCCCCGACATTCAAACACAGTGTGAAGTTAGCACACATTTGCCACCTGACACATCTAACACATTTAAAGGAGAGGAACCTCGCCGATTGTTTGATGAAATAGGTGACGTTATATTTTTGATGTGGAAAAACAAAGACATTTTCTCTGTCAGATTGCAATTCCCTAACTCGATTTCTGTTTGTTCTTTATATTTATTTATTGCGTTCATGTCTCATGCGTGAATGCCGTTCAGAAAAAACTTTTAATTTTTTAATCTTTAACTTTCTATTTAGTTCATTCAGTAGTATGTATATATTCAACAGTTCAAAATACACAATGTATAATTTGATCGGTAATGATGGCCTTCTATTGAAAAGGGGTCATCTCCGCTGAGTGAACCAAGTGTAGATTGTCAGGTTTTGCTGTATCTTTTGGTCAGTTTACATGAGTGGACTACAACTGCTACACACAAAGTTTGTTCAAAAATCTCGGCTGCCGAGCTTGGCTGATGGAATCCTTTGAGTCCTTTGAGTCCCGTGACCCTGGGAGTTCTACGTATGAGCTCACCGGCAGTCCATATAGCGGTTCTGGTGGTACACCGTCAGGCTGGTGGGCTCCCCTTGCTGCTCCCCGAAGCGCGGCCTGGAGGTCAGGTTGGTGCACATCAGGAAGCCACACAGAACGTCCCTGATAGCACACACACACACACACACACACACACACAGAGGGAGAGAGACATAGAGTTAGAGACAGGGAGAGGGGGAGTGTGAGAGAGAGAGAGAGAGAGAGAGAGAAACACAGAGGTAGAGGAGCAGAGATGGGTAGAGAGATATAGACAGTGATAGAGAAGTAGAGAGACAAGAAGAGAGAAGTAGAGAGACAGGAAGAGAGAGTTAGAGAGACATACAATGATAGCAGGTAGGGTTGAGGCGTCTTGCTGCAGGACATTTAGAGGTAAACCGGTGGACCTGGGTGATCAAACTCTGAAAGTATTTTGTCTGGGGGTCAGACCCATGGATGTGTTACAACAACTGGATTCAGCGTCATTCATTTCGACGAAGCAGCTCCCGAGCTAAACAAGGCAGCCTAGACGATGTTCCCCGTTGCCCCAGAATAATTATGGCTATATTGGGAGAGTGTGCTTTAGTAGGCCGCTGAATGCCAGCAGGCACATGACTCATGGATGTCTTCAAAGACTTCCCAACCACAGCTCCCAGCACAACAGTGCCGAGGCGAGTGCACATGCGCTAGTGCTCTAAGTGCCCGTGAGTTGGCATTGTATTGACTGTAGCTAGGTGGAGCAAGGGTGAGGGCGTGGTCACCATCACTATCCTAATAGTCCAGTGAATCCCTGCTTTTACCCAAGGGTAATTGCAATAGCCATCAATCAAGGTTTTATGAGATCCCTAGGGACATTCAAATGGCGTATTTGAAGTATTCCATTGTATAATCTGTGTCTCAAAGGTAATTCAGGGGTTGAAACAACGCAACACCAAGAACTGCGAATCGCTGCTTCTAAACACACTGTTTTCATATAATGAAGGGCTGAGGCAGCGGATCAAACCATTGTGGGTTTATGCAGACACACCAGAGCAGTGTGGCAAGTAAGTGAGAAACGTGGCCATAAAATGGGGTGTGGTAGTGGTACACAAAATACTGGTATGAGAATTGAGAATATCCTCTGAAAAAGGTTCAAAAGGTTTTATTGAAAAGGTCGACCCTGAAAACGTAGGAAAAGACACCTCATATGTTTGATAAGGTATACATAGACCCCCCGATATCCACTCTTAAATATTGAAACCTTACTTTTGAGGTTCAAAAAGTATTTACCAAGGAATCCATGATGGTATGCTTTCAATACATGATGCAGGGGGCTATTCTCACTCCCTCACCCACTCAAGCCCCTCTGCTGTGCTGTCCATTTTATTTGATGGAGACGGTATTACATTTACATTTATATTGAGGTGATTTTGCTGACGCTTTTATCCAAAGTGACTTATAGCCATTCATTCAGACATTCACACACCGACGGCGGAGTCAACCACGCAAGGGGACAGACAGTTTGTCAGTTCCTCCTGAGCTACTGCCGCCCCTATGTCAGTATAACTCACAGCTTCTGGCACGGCAGCCACCCGTGGCCGCTAGGGTCCCGTCCACAGTTGCCCTTCTCCGAGCCCTCCACGTTGAACTTCTCGTAACAGAAGCGGTCCGCAGAGTCTGGGAACAGGGGACACCATTTATGAGCTGTAGATCAGGGTGAGGTTTAGGAACCCACCGATGGGACTTAAAGGGGTGATTGTTTTGTAAAAAGTCAGCCATTTGAAAATCTGCCTTTCCCTGTGCCCTAGTGACCTCACTAGTGGGTGTGTCCACCTAGATGTATGATGGATAGATCAGTCCACCAACCTAGCCAGTGGACCGTAGCAAATGTTGCTTATCTATACATCATCACACAACTGTGTGATGTCTGGTGTAACATACAGGTTTTAAGAAGGAATCAGCTGTGATGTCTAACTCAGTGGTTCTAAGAAGGAATGTGTGACGCCGTGTGTCGTCTGGCTTAATCAGGGATGAAGGAACGAAAGACGGTGAGTGTAACATACTGTAGCCCCACACGGACAGACACTGTCCGTCTCTGGTCTTGCAGCGTCCACCATAGCAACGGCCCTGATGGGATAGGAGACACAAGATTGGGATGAACTCTAAATACATAATTCATAGATAAGATACATATATGAGTCTGTGGTACTTTAGGGGTGTCATGTAAATATTGGTGGTATTGAAAGGGTTTGGCCAAACTAGAGACATACTACTATAATAACTACACAAACAAGATAAACAGACATACCTGCCCAGTCTGACACGTGTATCCATTCAGCTTGTGGACATTATGCGGACACTGGAAGAGAAATGTGAATCATTCTCATATCCAATGATACTTAGTTTTAAGTTCTATTCTTGTTGATGAGTAGATGTACACAGAACACACCAGATTAATGTTTATGTTCATTTGCTGTACTACGGCACTGTTTTTCTGTCATCCACATAATACAGTCAAAAACCAGGGATGTATGATCTCTGTTTTTTTTTCATGTATGATATAGGTATTTTCATTACTTACTGAGCATTTCATCATTTGTATTTGACCTGAGTATACTAAGGAGATGCAATCTTTGATTAAATACATTTGTTTTTGTATTTCAACTATTTCATTTATCGTTTTAAACTTCAACATAAACACAGCCAAACCTTCTATTTTGAGATTAAACAAAACATAATCTGCAAAAACAATAGTACTTTGTTTAAAAACTCTGTGTATAATCCCAACAAAGACCAATGTCAAATTGGATTCAGCAGCAGCATCGACCTGGTCATACACCAATGTTTGCATCTCATAAAATACGGAATTAAAAAAGTGTTCTTAGTTCATTAATGAGCGAGTGTCTTTCACCTGGCTGGAGTCTCCTGTGCAGGTCTCAGGGATATCGCAGTCCCCCACCGCCCCTCTGCACATCGAACCCCTCAGCTCATACTGAACACACAGAGCATCATTCATCATTTCAGAGAGGAGAGAGGGAGGAGAGGGGAGAGGGGAGGAGGAAGAGAGGGGAGGACAGGAGAGAGGGGAGTGAGAGGGGAGAGGGGAGGAGGGAGGGGAGTGAGGGAAGAGGGGAGGATAGGAGAGAGGGGATGAGGGAGAGGGGAGAGAGGGGAGGAGAGGAGAGAAGAAAGGAGAGTAGAGGGAAGGAGAGATGGGAGAGAGGAGAGGAGAGAGGAGAGAAAGGGGAGATAAGAGAGGGGAGGAGATGAGAGAGGGGAGAGAGGGGAGGGGAGGAGTATCAGAGGAGAGGGAAGAGGAGAGAAGAAAGGAGAGTAGAGGGAAGGAGAGATGGGAGAGAGGAGAGGAGAGAAAGGGGAGATAAGAGAGGGGAGGAGATGAGAGAGGGGAGAGAGGGGAGGAGAGGAGTATCAGAGAGGGAAGAGGAGAGAGGAAAGGAGAGTAGAGGAAAAGGAGAGGCGAGAGGGAAGGGGAGAAGACAGGGAAGGGATGAGAAGAGAGAGGAAAGGGAATGAAGGATTGAGGAGAGAGAGAGCGAAAGAAAGTGATAAAGAAAAGCATAGTGGTCATTAGGTGATCTCTGGGTGTTCATACAGTTTTACATATCACAAATACCAGGATGCATGTTTGCTGCATTCAATGTGAAATGATAATTAAATTAAAGTAATATCAATAGAATAATAAACAAAATAAATGCAACATAAGTCAGATATAAATCACACTTGCTGCCATTCAGAATATTAAAGGTAAATCGCTGTGTCCTTACCCTGCAGTCTCTGCAGCAGAGGCCAGTGCTGCACATTGCATCATGGGTAAGGGTGCACTTCTTGCAACAGGCCCCGCCGCTCCGGGAGCACTCCTGTGGAAAACACCCCAGGGTGCCTTACTATTCACAGCACACTATAGAGAGCCCCACAGATTTGGCAGTTCAATTCGAAGATTCATTCCTTATTTTAGTCCATGGCCAAAATTAACTCCTGAATCAGCCTACACCGGTTTAACCATTTAATTGCCTTTTTCAGTTATCTCTCAGATATCCACAAAAATAAAATAAAAGTGTCTGTCCTGCTTATAGTTCAGTTATTATTAGCATTAAACTACTGTAATAAGAATTTAAACAGGTTTTAATGTCATGTTTTCATTATTAAATGTCGACTTTAAATCACAAGAATCCCTTTTTCAACGCCTTATCATTTAGCTTTCTTTATTATCTATCTAACGAGCATATTGGGTGTCCTTGAAGAATGTTACGTTCATGCTTGGTGTGAAACTGTGTTGAACAACTCTGTACACTATGATCGACACTCACACCGCTGAGTTTAATGGAGATATTGGTTTTCAATTAATAGCCAATGACACAACTATGGAAGGCTTCTACACCGCGAGAGGAGGTGAGCTGAACAAACACCACGGCTCGTTTTCGTCTTGACATTAACCATGTAAACAATTAACCTTGGGTCTTAACAAACGACAGAATCCTCTAAGCTGATGTATGAAGTGTATAGCTTCTTACAAGTAACTAACTACTCTAAATATAAGGAGACTAAAATGTCCTTTAATGCACAAGGTGCTATTTGCTATTCTGGACTTTGCTATTCTTAACCAATAGGAATTTACCATGGATACCACATCAACACATGGCACGAAGCATAAACTATCTCACATTCTTCTGCAGAAGACTCAAGACTCACTTATTCAGAGTTCACCTAGACTCTGCATAACCGCCCCCTCCCACCCCTCCAACACACTTATTGTATGTTGTACGTCCTGGCACTTAATGTACACACTTATTGTATGTTGTACGTCCTGGCACTTAATGTACACACTTATTGTATGTTGAATATCATGGCACTTTAATAGTACTTAGTTGTGTTGCATCTTATCCTAGCTAGCTTTGTTGTATACAGGAATTGGTTAACCTAGCAATCAATGGTGCTTGGCACTTGGTTCTATGAACATCCTTACTGTACCGACATAGATATATTATTTCTCCTTCTTCTGACAAATGTACTTATTATAAGTCGCTTTGGATAAAAGCGTCTGCTAAATGCCCTAAATAAATAAACAGTACATCCCGGTATCATCATCACCAGCCGACTGTGTTGTACTCACCAGGTAGGATCCACAGTCACACTCCTCCCCAAACTCTAAGAAGCCATTGCCACACTCTGGAGGATCCAGCAGCTGAAATACACAGACACAGCATCTTGTAACATGAGCATTACCACCAAGTCATCACGTCACAATGAAATAATATAAAATGACGATGAAATGAATATAACTGGACTATAACCCATAGTAGGTCATGACCATAACAATAGTGTACATAACACTATTTCTACTCCAGCAGAAGAGCCTCTACCTGGAATGGTTTCTGATGACAACAGAATATAGCATACCCCGATGAAATCCCCTCAAAACCCCAAAACAAGCATGAAAAACACCACAACCAGTTTAACTGACTAACTAAACACCATAGACAATCACTGAATGAAGATAAGGACAATAAAAGGCACATTTCTAACTAGAACTGCCAAAACAATGTTAATATTGGGTAAGGCAGATTTTCAAATGGCTTGCAATGGCTAATCACACTCACTCTGGTTGGCATGATATCACCCCTTTAAAATTGATGCAGTCCTGCGTCGGGTATTGGTATTGACTTAACAACAGGATGAAGTAGAGGTGCTGCAGGTTTCAGACGTCAAATTTTTACCGTCTGTATTAACGTTAACACCTGATGCATGCAAGGGCAAGGACAAGTGGGATTTGTAAATGAGCTCCCCATTAAAGATCAATCCACTCCTGTTGGGTCCACCCTGCCACAGCTCCTCTCCATGCAAAGCTCACCTTGCTGGGCTTGTTGAAGAGGCAGCTTCCCCCTCCATCCTGGAGGAACCGCAGGTACTCGTCTATACTGCAGCGGGAGAACTTCCTCGGCAGGTAGTACCTGGGGAGATAGATTGAGCGAAGAAACTTTATTAGTTGAACTGACAGTGGACATCAGAACACAAGGAATTATTCCAGCTTGGCAGTTAGATGAACAAAGAACTATTGGAAAAACTATAAAATAATAAAACATAAATTTAACAATTAAGTGTAAATTATTAAAATCTCTGCCTTCTATGCCTATTTACGACCACCAATACATTTTAAAACAACTAGTTATCTCTTTCTGATTCCTATTGCTACTCTGCACGCTAATATTGATCATCCACATTGAGTGTATGAATCTTCACATCTTTGCTTAGGATAACAACGTCTGATAAACAGCCCAATGGAAGAAGATTGTAAATTAATGTCACAATGAAAAGCAATTATGCCTAACATGATGACAAATTTACAACAAACAAGTTGAATGAAGTGAAAGTAGATCATTACAAACTCTGTTTACGGTCACAATCAAATCATGAACCTAAATTAAATAAGTATTTAAGAGCTTTTTTATTATGCAAAATTTGTTAGAAATGGGCTTGGCCATCAATAGCCATCTGCCAGTGATTAGTGAAATGCTCTGTGAGAAGAGCTGTTCTGGTTGCTGTCTGTTTAAGACAATTTAGATTTTTGACAAATCAGGGAATGTCTTCCAGAAAGAATCCATAATTCCTGCCTTCACGCACACAGCGTTATTATCAACGGTGGTGTAATGTATAAACAGATTTTGTGTTTTTAGTTATTGTTATTTCCACATCCTTGCTCCCTTCGGCCCTTTTTCATTCTCTCGCTCTTTACTCCTCCACTACTTACTGCAACTTTAGCAGCCATAATGCAGCCACAATGCAGAGGAATAAAAGAACAGTAAAGTATGATAATGTTTTTGTTTAACTGTGGGGAGGAGGCAAGGCTTATTCCTCAGTAGTGTCTTCAATCAATTTCACATTATTGATAAGGGTCTCTTAAACTTTGTATTGCAGCTGTGCACAAAGAGAGCCGTTCTCTCACCCAGTGTCCTCCATGATGCAGCCCAGCCACGGGTCTGGGCAACGGCAGTCTCCTGGTAAAGTTATAAAAAAACAAACATCATACACCTTCAAATAATGAAACACTAGACAGTGTCTTTAATTCCATTAATTGTATTTACATTTTCTGATGATTACGTTCTAGAAAGCTGCCCTGCACTGTTACCATTTCACCACTAGAGGGAAATGTTACAATTAGACAAGCAGGCTAGATATGTTACTCTACGTGTAAAAAAAAAAAAGTACAACAACATGCCAAATTGTAAACTGCAGAGAGAGGTGAAGGATGTGAAGGGTCACCTGCGGAGGGTCTCTGCTTGTTCCACATCATGCCAATGTTCTGACCCAGAGTCTGACACAGAGTGATGGCCATCGGACCCACGTTGGCATACTGGAGCGCAGAGACGTAGATATAGAAATAGAGACGTAGACACAATGATACCGTACTGATACATAGCGATAGCCACACACACATACATACTCATAGATAAACATAGATAGGTTATGCTATCGATGTTTACAGACACGGCACATATATGGACACAGATGGAATCCATTGACATCATGCCACATTTTTTTCGATTTTCCTTTCTCTATCTTTCCCTGTTTTTTCTGATCATATGGTTCTGGGTTCAATCCCTATAGTCCGAACTTAAGGCATCCCTCCACCCAACTGCTCCTTGGACACTGTAACACGATTCGGCTACAAGAGTCTTTCTAAATTCTCAAATTGTCAGTAGACAATACACAACTAAATAGGAATCCTACCCATTCCCATCCTTTCTCACATTAACTACTTGTTACTAATCTATATGAAGTGCCAATATGAAATAACCCATTCTGTTGAACGGCGGGGATTCTGACCTCATTGACTCCGCCCCCCCGTGTGAGGGAGCATATCCCGCCGATGTAGGCCGTCCCGCTCTTACTGTTGAGGAACGTCCTGCCCCTGGAGAGAGAGAGACACACACAGGCAAAAACATTGACTCTCCGCCAAGAGGAGGATTACATTTAGAGGATTTCGCTGCCGCTCTTAACCCGAACGTATTACAAGCACTCATGCACACACTCACACACCGACGGCGGAGTCAACCTCGCAGGGCGACAGCCAGCTCGTCAGGAGCATTGAGGGTGAGGTCTCTTGCTCAGGGACACCTCGACACTCCGGGGATCCAACCAGCAACATTCCGATTACCAGTCAACCAGCTCTATCTCCTGAGCTACTGTCGCCGAGGATGATCGAGGCTAACTTGCCATCTATTAATACCATTGACCGAAATAGACACCAAACGTTTTTTCGACTTTTATTGTGAAAAGGCGTTACGACGACTCACGAGAAGAGGTGTACGGCGTCACTGTGCTCCCGGATCCTCTCCTTCCTGTACTTCATGAAGTCGCGCAGGGTCACCAAGGGGTCGTCGCCCACGGAGACCATGTTGTGCAACGACCACGTCTCCATGGCAACCAGCACGATACGTGTGTTGAGCTGTTCCTTGAAGATCTGACAGAGAGAGAGAGAGAGAGATGATGTTGTTGAGGCTGGCAGCAATCAGTTTGGCATTTATCAGCAACATATTAATAATGAAGATAATAATACAAATAGTTAACTTCGAAACACTTTTGTGGCTAGGGTTTGTTTATTTTATTTACAGACGATTTCATTCCGCCACTCTTTCAAAACCATTTTCTGTCTATCCTCACTATCCCAGCCATGAGAGCACAAAGAGCCCATATAAACATCTTGAATACCTTACAATAATGTGCTCCAAGTACTAATTATGTTTATCACAAATCAATCCAAATCAACAAAACACATACTCCCTAATCACATCCAACTGATGACAACTGATCTCACCGCAGACTATGAGCCAATCAGAGAGAAGCATGTGGTATGACCCTGTGCTTTGGCAGCAGTCTCCCACATTAGTGTGTGGTTACAAAGTGACATTGTCACTGCGGTGAAAGAGGAGAGAAGGAGGTGGGGGGAGATGACTCAGGAGAATGTGTGAGGAGTAATGTTGCTAAGGGGTCTTTGAGGCTTACTTACTGCATCAGCCATGTTGACCACAGCCTTGGCAAAGTTCTTGGTCTGGGAGAAGGAGCGACGGAGCTGGACAAACTGAGGAGAGGAGGAGAGAAGGAGAGGAGAGAAGCAGAAAGGCGCGGAGGAGCAGATAGGAGGAGAGTGCAGAGAGGAGGAGAGGAGGAGAGGAAGGGAGGAGAAGAGGAGGAGAGGAAGGGAGGAGGAGAGGAGGAGAGGAAGAGAGGAGGAGAGCAGTGCCGGAAGAGAAGGGGAGAGAAGCAGAGAGGGGTAAGGTGAGGAGAATTAGAGGAGGAGAGGAGCGGAGAGGGGCAGAGAGGAGAGGAGGAGAGAGAGAAGAAAATTAAGATAAAAGGAAAAAGGAGAATGGATAGAAGAAGACAAGAAGAAAGGGGATGAGAGGATGAAGAATAGTGTTACTGTCCTACATTGAAAAACAAAAAATGTTACTACAAAACATGGAGACAGAGCCAACATGAGTGTAGTTTGTACCAGGTCATGGTCATTCACCACCATGAGCTCGATGTACTTGGTTTCTGTCGTGACGGTGCGCTGCCCTGGTTTCACCTGCAGGGGGCGACAGAAACCCAGACTGATAAAAGTTGTCAAAGCTTGCGTCCTCATAACCTTCACTCAGGGAAAGAAAAGGCACACAAAAACACATTGTTCTCAGCAGGTGAGAACAGTATCCCCCACACACACACACACATACACACCAGGTGAGACTATCACTCTCTATCTTACTCCCACACACAAGTGTCGTGAGGATAAGTGTGTGTGTGCGTGTGTGTGTATGTGTTTGTGTGTGTGTGTGTGTGTGTGTGTGTGTGTGTGTGTGTGTATGTGTGTGTCCTTGAGAGAGACTTGGCCAGTAGTGAAGGACCAAATCACACTGCTGTGTATGTGAAAAAGTTTCACATACACTAGCCTGTAAATTTGTCTGGAGAACCAAGCGATCTCCATGACTATATACTGCTGGTTGGGTGTCACCACTCTACCAGACTGGTTTGTTTTTTGCTTGTGTATGGAGCATTTAGGAAACACTAAAATAATTCAAACACTAAAAGACATTCACAATAACAAAGGGATTCAGAATTATAGTTATATTTTTAAGGACTAATGTTATGTAGTTCTATATACATGTTTCTGTAACGGGTGGAATTGAAACATGGTTCTTTATATTTAAATCAGTCTCAGGGTTGACAGTGTAGCTCTATACATTTGTGTTTTTATGTGGGTGGTGGTTGACAGTATCAGGTCTTGGGTGTGACCTGTCTTTTGGAGCGTCTGAGGGTTTCCGTGGCGATGGGAATTTCGCCCGTGTCCTTTATTTCGGCATCTTTCTCACTGTGGTTGTCTGTCAAGCACAAACAAAGTAGGGGGAGATAGAGAGAGAGAGAGACAGGCAGATAGCTAAGCAAGTGAAAAATATGTGGTTGTGTGTGTGTGTGTGTGTGTGTGTGTGTGTGTGTGTGCGTTATCCCATATGTGATCGAATTGTTTTCTCAAAATACACCCTGATCACTGGGAAGGAGAGAAGAAAGTGGACAGAAGAGAAGTAGTGTCATTAAGTAGGAAGGGAGAGAAGGATAATTAAATGGAGGGAGGGGAGAGGAAAAGGTGAGGAGAGAAGGACACAGGAGAGGGGATAGAAGAAGGGAGGAGGTGGGGATATAGTAGAGGATTTAAGCCGGGAATTGTTGGCAGGGATGTGGAGGGAAATGACCTGATGAAGGACAGGGTGTGGTGCAATGAGAGAGAGAGAGAGAGAGAGAGAGAGAGAGAGAGAGAGAGAGAGAAAACGGACGAAGAGAAAGAGGACAGGGTGAGAGAGATGAAGATAGTGAGAGCGAGCCCAAGATTAGCCCAGCGACAGCCAGAAAAAGAGACAGAAAAAATGAGGGAAGGGCACTGAGAACAAAAGAGAGGCAGAGGGGGAAAGAGAGAGAGACAGGTCATTGAGGGAAAGGGATGAGGTGAAAGTGACACACCATAAAAAGTATTTAGAGAAACAGAAAGAAAAACAGGAAGAGAAAGAGGCGGATAAAGTCATTGAGAGGGAGGGAGGAGGGAAACAAAGTTACACCTAAGTTAAAGATAGACCTGTATCGGGGAACACAAGAGATAGGGTGGGAGGGAGGGATGGAAACAGAGAGCGAGACAGAGCAAGAATGAGAGAGAGAGAGGAAGGGAGACAGAGAGAGGAGCAAGGCAGAGAGAGAGAGTGATAAGGCGATGGAAACATGAATGGAGAAGGAGGAGAAGGAGGCTGTAACAGATGATGGAACAGGAAAGTTTGCAGTGGGATGGAGGTCATGGAGGAGGATGAGGGGTGGCGTGTCAACGTGGGAGCTATGGAAGGTCCTACCTGTGGAGGAGGGCTGGAGCAGGTCCACGTAAGCCATGCGATACACTGCATGCTCCCTGTATACCTGTAAAGACATTTGACGTATCAGTAAACACACCTAAGCCCCTTTCACCGTCTTTCCCTGCAAAGTGACGGAGGATTCCCTGCATGTGGTCTCGAGTGAATGGGAAGAGGGATTGATATGCTGGGAGTTTGCATCTCCATTACAACAGGGCTACCCAATTGTGTCTTTAAGTGATGACACACTTATCTTGAGTTTATTGAACAACAACACAAACTCTGAATATATTTTCTTTTAAATTCAAGGCTGTTGTCATTTTTTACAACGGCCGACAGATTTATTCTTTCACAACATCAATTAAATTTGATGTTGAATATTCATTTTTGGTTTCTCATCTCAATAGCTTATTGAGTGCCGAAGTATATCAGATTACATATTGGACAATGTTTCTCACATATTCCCCAGAGTGCAACATGATGTCGTTGATATGGCAAACAAAAATTGATGATTGTTAATATTAGCGATATAATAGTGTGAAATATCTTTTAATGTCGAGTCTGTAGAACAAGACTAATCTGACCTGTTTTAGCTATTTCTATTGCAAGCAAACATCATCAAACTAAAATCCCTGCTGAGCGCTTGAATCTAACTATTCAAAGTGTTGAAACCTCTAGCTGCTCTCCACATAACAATGCATCTCAGACACAAGAACCCAAAGTTATTGTTTTTAGTGTTAGGCCTATATTCTTACAATCTGACAGACAACTGCTTCCGAACAGAAAGCAGGGCTTGCTGTTCAGAACCAGTTTTTGTCTCTCAAAATATGAGGTAAGCGCATCCCACTTGGATGCGGGTCTTGCGTTTTGGCCTGACTCGGGAGATGCTCCATCTCAGCAGTCGGGTTTAACCTCGTAATGGAAACAAAAAGTCAACACGCCAATGGTCGACTAAATGGGGCATGGGAAAAGGGCCATGGGTCCATCAGCAGAGGGATGGGGCTCAGATAGAGTACCTTCTGAATGGACTCCATTAGTGCAGGGCTTTCTTAACCAGTCACCTCTTACTGTGTCACGCCCTAAACCCTCTCTGACCCCCTTCTTGCTGTGTCTGCATATCCCTCTGTCTCCCTTCCTGGACCTCACACGAATTGGCTCTCAGAGGAATATACATATCTTGTCTACAGTCAGTCCGGGCCGGACGATGTTTGTTTTCTGGGGAATTGAATGTCAACTCAACAGTTTCCATACAGATAAAGTAACACCTTCATCGCCAGGGTGGCGATGGGGAAAATGAAAGAGAGATGAGAGAGTAGAGTGAGTGTGAAAGAGTGTAGTGAGAGAGAGAGAGAGATAGAGGGAGAGAGAGAGAGCGAGAGAGAGCGAGAGAGAGAGAGAGAGAGATATGTGAGAGGGAGAAAGAAAAATATTGACCACATTAGAGGGAGAGAGACGTGATGATATGAGAGCAAGGAGAGAGAAAGAGAGAGAAGGAGATGAGGCGGAGACAGGTAGAGAGAGACAAACAGGAACATTATCACACACAATGACACACAACAGGATGTGTGTGAGTATTCAGGCTCCTTAATAACTTCCCAAATAGAGCAGAACAGAACACGATATGGCGTAAGATGGGTAACAGGGTTGGGTTCCTCTAAGATTAGAACGTAAAAATAAATCTGACATCCTGGATACATTAATGTACGAAACTAGGGAATATAATAAACGTGTGAAGTGGGTAAGTGAAAAGGTGCGACACCGAGGTATACAACGGGTCGTGGCCTCCTGCGACCCTTCGACCTCTCGGACAAAGCAGGCGCTTCCTCGGAGACATCCCCAGACACCCGGCCTCAGCTTACCTGCTGGCCTCCAGGGTCCAGCGGCTCCACCCCATAGGAGGAGGTCCCGTCAGAGAACATCCCCCTGGAGGATGACAGTGGGTTCATGTATGAGATCATATGAGATTATGTACTCTAGATTGATAAGAATGTGGATTATTTAGCGTTATCACGATAGCATAGGTTATTCTTCCCCCATGGGACCTTAGGGTGTCAGGCGTAAGTAAAGCACAGAACTTTTTGAATAATAAAGTAAGAGAAATATATTTGTACAGATTAAGAGTAGTACAATTTTATATGCTACTACTCTGATACAAAATGCTACTATCATCATTTAATTTGAAATTACCAGTATTTAATGTATTAATTAACATAAATCATGTTTTAAAATGCTTGGGCAAATAATGTATTTCGCACATCATTTTACATTCAAAATGAGAGGGAGAGGGACATTTTTTTGTAAACTTTATCGATCATCTTTGGGCCGGTTAAACGTTGTAACCGATTATAATACCATGGGAATTTGACCAATCCAACTAATAGGACATTTAGACATTTAGAACATGATCAAATAAGCAGGACAGCAAACCGAGCCATTCGCAAAGGAGAACTGCTCACATGAAATATTGCTCATAACACGATGCTACTATCAAAAAATGCATGGGAGATTTGCGAGCGCAGTAGCAAAATATGTCCACGCCAATCTGTCTGAATGGCTTGGATTTTATTAAGATTCCGCCTACTGGCTGTAGTAGTGAACTACAGTTTGTGTTGCATAGGAGTTACTGGACGTTTAATTCTATTCAGCAATATAGACCAAAATGATGCAATCGGATAAATCTACAATCAATCGAGTAACGAAACGTGTGACCCATCAGCGGCAGCCATCCGGGTCTGCTACTTATTTTTACAGCTGTGCATAGGCTATATGGGCTATTGATTAGTTCACCTAGACTCTGCATAGCCCTCCCACCCCTCCTACACACTTATTGTATGTTGTACGTCCTGGCACTTAAAAATAGTATAATGCGAGTACAATCGCTAGGGTTAACCTAGCGATTGTAAGTGCTTGGCATTTAGTTCTATAAACATCCTTACTGTACCGACAAGAGATATATTGTTTCTCCTTCTTGCAACAAATGTACTTTTTGTGAGTCGCCTTGGATAAAAGTTCTGCTAAATGAGTGGGTAAGTATTAATACACCATTATATTTCCGATATCACCGTATAAGAACATGTTTGGTTGAACTGACCGGAGGCCGTGGCAGGTGGACAGAGCAGCCCAGGACCGCTTCTCCCCTCGCAGACGCCCGTGGTAGTAGCAGTGCTCTGCTCCCTGGAGGGGTGGACACACACACACACACACACACACACACAGAACATGATGGCTCTATGATAAGCCATAGTCCCGGGTCATCTCAATCAGTTGTGCGGTTGGTGTTGTGGTTCAGGTGTCCCCACAGCAGACATAATACCTGCCGTATCCTTTTACTTGGTCGGGTGTGTGTGTACTGTACACCAGCACCACAGACACCCCTAGACACCCCTTTCAGCTAGATGTGGAAAGGGAAAGTGTGTGCATCTGTCTTCAGACAGTGACACACACATATATATACATATAAACATATATATATATATACAGACACATATATTTATCTATCAAAATATTTATATGTGTGAATTTATAAATACACACATTTATACACAGACATTAATCTATACACACATAAATATACGGCATACACACACACACACACAAACGTACGTGTGTGTGTTTATTAATATTTCTGTGCCTCTGTATCCCTTTGTGTGTGCATCCATCCGTGCATGTGTGTGTGTGCGTGTGTGTGTGTGTGTGTGTGTGTGTATGTGTGTGTGAAGGTCAGTGTCAAGTGTTTGTAATGAAGCCCAATAAGCGATGGCTGCCACCTGAGCCAAGGGCAGTCTGTCCGGGTGAGAGACACAGGCTGGCAAAGTGACAGAGAGAAAAACCTTCACTCTTACACCTGGGCTGGCAGTCAGCTCCGCCCCCCCCCCCCAGCCCCTCCACTGTCCCAGGAGAAAATATCATTCATAATTAAAGACGGGTGACATGCCATTGTTATCGTCGAACTCTGTCCATCACCATTGTTCACTTGAAAAGTTTCTCCACTCATTTCTCCCATCTGGATGGAGTGGGTAGAATGATGATGATCTTCTGCTGTGCCCCAGTATCGTATCCCCTTTCAGTTTTAACAATATCTTTTGATTGGCTGTGATTTTATTTAGATTGATAATGTCAGGGAAAGGACATTTTCAAGCAATGCAATACGTATATGTATCAATTGTATGCATGCAGCAAACATAAATGGTGTTATTTGAGTCAATCTGTTTAAAAACAACCCTGATCAAGGGACTGACCGATCACATTAAAATGCCCTCTGTACTCCCTAGACACGGCTAACGTGTGTTTATGGTATTTTTGTCTCTTCCAGGTATGAACAATTCTCTAGTGTTAGCAGCAACCTTACTGCTGCCTCAACCTGTTGTTTGCTCAGCGTACACACATAAACTGATACCGCCATTAGAAAATGCTAATGCAGGGAAGGTGAAAATGTATATCTGAACACCAGTTGTACTTGTGTTCAGACATACAGTTGTACATTTCTAATTATTCATTGAGATAGTAATTGACGTGCGCTCTTTCTCCATCTTCCAATGTCTCCCTCCAGATTGTGACGATGGTATAACAGGGTGGGGGTGGAAGAATATAGTGGACTAGATGGGGACATTCCAAATGCCATGATGACCAGAGACACTGTACATCACAACAGACTACTACACACAGGTACACATAGGCATGCAGTTGTCCACTAACCTTTACTTCATAGAAAAAAAGATTATTTGAAAATCAAATCAAATGTTTCAAATGATTCCTTGAGATACTTTTCATTAGATCCCTCTCTTCCTTAAGTTATCAACCTTCCACTTTCTTTGTCAGTCACTATCTTCCCTCCAGATTATTCCAACATAGAATCATAGAATCAACATAGAACGTCATTATCCAGACCTCCATGACCCTCCACCCCACTGACTGTGATCTGAATCCACCCAGACCTCCATGACCCTCCACCCCACTGAGCTGAGGCCTGTGATCTATGACCTGGGTGAGAACTTAGCGTCCCTTCACCCTGTCTTTGAATCCTCACCCCTCCTCCATTTTACACCTCAAGACGAATGTTGCTGAACAGTATTGGGTTGAATAGTTATAGTAGATGAGATAAGGCGACAGCCAAGAGCAATTGGTTTGCAGGTTTGATTGTTGCAATCAGAGGGAACATTCTTAATGTATAAGCAAGTCTTTTGTCTTCCCTTTCTCTTCAGCTCTGTACTGGGCTGGCAAAGTAAGCCTGACACAAATAACCAATCAGGCAACAAAGCTGGAAAGAGCATAAACCAAAAGGTCACACACACACACACACACACACACACACACACACACACACACATACACACACACACACACACACACACACACACACACACCACACACAGACACACACACACACACACACAAACACACTTTACCAAAAAACATCTATATTTTCGTCTTGAAGAAACTAAATGTGAATTACTGACAATCATTTTCTTGCCATATTTCTAACCAAGGTTCTTCAGTTGGTATTCTCATTTGGGTCCGTCCTTTGGTTCTGTGGCTAAGTAAATGTGAAGAGCAGAAGAGCTCCCTCCAGATTTTGTACACTAGCTATGATTGCGTCAGGCAATATGGAGAAGGGCCTCCCATTGATCTTTGCCTCTGAATCACTAAAACCACCCCCAGAAGATACATCTGCTACCAGTTAGGAATAACCTAATATTAATCAAGATCAAGAAACTTAATATTTCTTTAAGAATAAGAAGTGAAAAACAGACAGGGCAGACTGAACCATCTCCACTGACAAAACTGAAACACGGTATTTCCCGTAGATTAAATATGCACTTAGGATTTAGCAGAAAGAAAATAAATGAAATAAATAATGTACAACGTTACACGGCTAAGTAGAGGTAAATCTAATTGGCTGACAGGGCACTAACACTAACTGGTCGGGACTGAGTGTGGAGGTAATGACCTCTCTCAGTCGGCTAACGTCGTTAACAGGATGTGTGTATGTGTGTGTGTGTGTGTGTGTATGTGTGTGTGTGTGGGGGGGGGGGGAGATGAGCTTCCCAGACAGAAGACTTAATTTCCTGTGAGCTTGAAGCATTTTTGTTGTTTGCTTTTTGATGTATGAGAAGCCGATAATTTTTTTTTATGACAAATGAAATGTAAATCTCCCTTATCGTATGTGCGCTGTATGGAAATTTAACTTCAGCACATATTAATGTGATTGCTGTCAAACCAAACTGCCCGAACCTACCTTTAGAGTCGCGATGTGTAAGATTAAGTCTCACCAGGTTAGGCGGGATACGTAAAGTAATCAGAATAACACAATAACAGTGTTCTCTCCATTCTCACTGGCTGTGCCACTGTGTGATCAACTGGCGTAGCACGGCGGGCTGGATTGTGTGAGTACGAGGGGTTACGGGATTGTACAACTCTTGTGAAAAAAGAAAGAGGTAGGGCCTAGCCAGCATTTCTTATTTGTAGCATATTTCAGGGTTATAGGATGCGATATTTATCGATTACATTGTTGAAATCAATGCTATCAATCAGCATTGAATAGATATGTCCGTGTCCTTTAATTAGACCAAATGTTACACATTGCGACTTTAAGAAATTAATATTCAAAGCTGGCAAAGAATGCTGTGGAAATGACATAAAGTGGGACAGGGAGAAGGGAATTAAAAATAGAACGGCACTACAAAGCTTAATCATCAATGGGCAACTGATCTGGGACGTCGGTTAAAGACACACAGTTACTATGGACACCCATAACCATCATGGACCTTTATGAGCTCAATCCTCCGACACATCCCTCAAATCATCCAGCGCACCCTTTGAACACCAGGGTGGAGGGCGGTGAGACCCTCAGATCCCATGCACACACACACAATCACATACAAGCAAACGCACACACACAATCACATACAAGCACACACACAAGCACACACAAGCACACACACAAGCACACGCACACACAAGCACACGCACACACACAAGCACACGCACACTGAGTCTTTTTCTTATGGCCATGGAAAGACAAATAGAAATACACTGTGGATACCTAAGATCACTCAGAATGGTCTTAGGCAGGGGTCTTCAACGTTTTCCAGGCCAAGGACCCCCAAACTGATGGAGAGATGGAGCAGGGACCCCCTTCTTATAGATTGTTTAAAATTGTGTTTTATATTAAACTGGTTGTATAGTGCCATGTATAAACGTACCTTGTTATGTTGCATTCAATACTAAGATATGTAAATAATACACAGGTTCCTATATTCATGTTTTTATTTTAAACATGAGCAAGGTACAGTGAGTAGGGTGGCCATGCCACTGCCATTCATAAACATAACATAACATAATAAACTGATACCTGCCAAGATCAACAATGTCTGTCAATTGTATGCATGTAATCATGCATAAAAGCTATTCAAACAGACATTTTTAAAACATAAATGTGGAAAATGAAAATGTTTGTTAGTGTCTTTCTTATCTCTCCGCAAGTAGTCCGGTAACTTATCAACCCCAGCTTGTCCGGTTGCTAAGCGACGTCAACGTCTTTGGCAGACTATTTCTCTGCCGATCGCTTATTTTCCCGATAATGACCGGCGTTCTGTACATTAACCCTTGCATAACAGCACTCTCCCTCTCCCAACAGTCTTGGCTGCGCACTCTCATCCAAATACGTATTGTTTGCGGCGGAGGAGGGGGTAGATATAAAGACCGGACGATAAACTGACGTCGCTGTGCTGTCCTTCTTAATTGAAGGAGCAGGCAGAGAAAAGCTCTCTCCTGCTGGGCTTTCATTAAAATCAAATACGTAAAAATGTCGCAGCCAGTCCAAATGTGGCAGGTGTGCACGAGAGACAAACAAACGTACGCTTACCACTTTTGTAAATGCCTTATATATAGTACACATTTGGATCGCATGATAGGAATACATCTATTCCGATTAGAAATCAGATCAAAAGTGTCCATGTAAACGCGGCTAGTGTGTTGGATTCATGTTAATGTGTATTTAAAGACATTTCAATTTGTGGAAAGATTTGCGAGGGGAATATAAAAAAAATGTTGAATCAACCAAAACTTTCACGACCCCCCTGCAGTACCTCTGCGGACCCCCTGTTGAAGACCTCTGGTCTAAGGGCATCTAGGAGGTGTGGAGGTGTATTTATATAAAGGGTGAGGGATATAAGGTGTGAATGGTTGTCTTGATCAAAAGACAACAAGGATGCAAGCTGTGATGGGCATTCTAAGGCCCCGTCCACACGGAGCCGGTTTTTTGGTGAAACCGCATAAGACTTGAGCGTTTCGGCCGACCGTCCAGACGGATCCGGCGGATCCGATGCCCGAAACCGCACTTTTCTGAAGCCACCTCCCAGGGTGGTTTCAAATATATCAGGACCTATGTAGCCTGGCTATACCCATGCTGCCTTGCCCGTGATTTCATTTAGCGCTGCTAGGCAGCCTGGATTCCATGGATCCGATTTTCGCCTGAGATAGGGAACCAATCACAGAAGGGGAGGGACGGCAAGATGATGACGACGTCTATGCAACACACCCATCGTTCTTCCTCATCGAATTTCTGTCGCTCTACATACGTCATGTGGTATAATTGATACGATTGGCTATGAGCTACGCACAAACTCATATGATAGACATTCGTAGCGCCCAATAAACGGCTCCGGGCAATCATAAACCACGCCTCACATACGAGAAAATGAATGTGTGGTTCCCAGACCTCTTCTCAATGTAGATTGAGATAAGGTCTAACCCTATGACGTCACCCCCCCCCCCCACCACCACCACCAGCTGGGCGACGTAAGAGTTGCGCTGAATTCTTTTTTTGTATTCTTTTTGTAGCTCTAAATACAGCCCTTTTGTACATTTAATTGCTAACTGTACATTAAAAAGTATTTCTGTTCAATTTAAAAGGTTTGATCTCCTCTTCGACTGAATGTTTGTATACAGCGCGCAGGCTGGATGCGCGCAGGCTTGACACGCTCCACTTTTTTTTGGAGAACCAGCGACTTGAGTATTTACTAAAGCGTTTCTACAGCTCGCAATGAGTCTGTCTTACGGAGATATTCCTGAAACGTATCAAAGGAACACGGAGGGGAAAAGATAGTTTTCGCCTGTGTGGACGGGTCAAAAATCTATTCCGATCCCACGCGAAGCGCTACCAGGAGGGTATGTTTGTAAACAGTGCGCAGGCTTTATTCGCATGGTCGCCTCTTCCTCTTCTTCCTTTTCTGGAGTTCTGTAGCAGAAGCAGTGCCCCTTATGGCCTGGAATGTGTACTACAGCGTTTCTACAGCTCAATGCGGTTTCGCAATGAATCCGTCTTTGCGGAGATATTCCTGAACCGCATAAAACGAAAACGGATCGTTTTTGCCCGTGTGGAGGGGGCCTTAGCCTAGGGAAGGGAACATTGTTATACAATCAGCTTCAAAGGACAATTTAAAACAAGGGAGGAAGAATCGACAATGGGCAAATGGTTACCATGACATAGATTGAGATTGTTATGGTGTTAGTGGTTGAGTTGTGAACCCCCTCCACCAACACACATTCACCAAACAATGTTGTACTTTAAACCATTAGTTGCATCTATGTAGCTCTTTTCAAGGCACTTAAAGCGCTACATGAACACAAAATTAACATAAATGCTAAATCCTTTTCAATTATAACAGTTCTTGCCTCCTGGGGAGGCACTCGAGTACTACTCAAGTCTTTCCTATGCAGAAACATAACGAGGTAATTCCCTCTCTGGGTAACTCCGACCTCCATCTCACCCTCACATGCAATCCCAGTGTAGGACGGTGGGACAATGAGCTTCTGGAGCGGATGGCGCTGGTGAAGGGCCCTGGCCCCACAGGGACCCATAAAAGAAAAGGTGCCATCCACTGCACAAAAGGCGGGATACATTTATGACACGGCCAATGAAACGACATAAATCAGGATGAGATGAAAGGAGTGGTTATGGATCTGTGGGAGACAACGGATAAATCCCCATCGTAGAATGAAAGGTCCATGTGAGTGTTTTACTCGCACTAGCCTGCTGGTATCAGTGCAGGCCAAGGGATGGGTGTGTGTGTTTTATGTAGGTACTTCCTTCAATCAGAGTCTTCCTCAACTGTCTTGTGAAATCATATCATTGAAATCAATAAGTGATGAACGACGATAACTTGATCGAAAAACGACTGGCAGGCAGTTGTAAAATACTTTTGCTCTCCGTCGCTCATTTGCATAAAAGTATATGGATATGCATTTAGATGCTTTTATCTTAAGTAACAAGGAATAGGTCCTTAAGGAGCAGGGGAGGTTAAGCTTCTTTGCTGCTCAACGAACAGGTACAATACAGGAATAATAGGAATCAAACCACTGCCTTCACCACACCCTAAACACTACTGTCCTGGTGTATCCATGGCAATGGCCTGAAAGGGGCGTTACTTGTTGCTCTGTGTTTGAAGCATGGCAGAATAAAATAGACGGTTTTATAATTTATTTTAATTTATATTGCGCTTTTCTAGACACTCAAAGACACTTTACAGTGAAGGGGGGGACCTCACTCACCACCACCAGTGTGTAGCACTCACTTGGGTGATGCACGGCAGCCAATCTGCACCAGAACGCTAACCACACACCAGCTTGAGGTGGAGAGTGAGGGAATTAATGAGTCAGCCAATTTTACAGGAGGATGATTAGGGGGCCAGATTGAATGAGCCTGGTTGGGCCAGGACAGGTTTTCTACAAAACTGGCCGCCTCTGACATTGTGTTCCTTGACAATTACTGTTCAATGGGTGTGCGTGCGTGTGTGTGTGTGTGTGTGTGTTTGTGTGTGTGTGTGCATGTGTGTGGATGTGTGTGCGTGTGTGTGTGTTCAGTATTCAACACCAGTCTCTGACAGCCCTCATAGCTGACTGCTAGTAGTCATGGCAACATTTGATGGCAATATCTTTTCAGCAAGGGTGAAAGATAGATAGAAGAAAGGAAGCAAAAAATAATACAGGCATGACTTTGACAGCTCACGACCCCTCTTTTATTATTCTATACCTTTCCCTTGTCTCACCTTGTGGTTAGAGGGGATAGGCCTTTTATCACAGAGGTGTAACAAAAACATGTGCATCTCATTAAGTCAGTCATGCCAGTGCCCATTGTTAAAATCATGATATATATAGGCCAACCGAATGCATTCAAGCAAACCCATTCACCTTTCCTATAGTTACACTATTCTACACCATCATTATCATAACAATAATCAGAACCATATCGTCATCCAACACTAATACCACCGGGGCCCTAGACCACACAATACAGGCACCACATCGATGTTACACGATAACCTCTGGAATTCATCCTATCTGGCTAGCTTTTGGGACTTCTTACAGATGAAGGAACCAAAGGCGGAGTGTTGTGAGTTATTTCAGAGCATCCTACCACGTTCTGCTCTGATCCCCCGTTTCCATTGCCTTGGTCCCTCTCCACATAGTCTGAGGACAGGAGGTTACTGCAGACAGACAGAGGTGTTAGGATTAAATACATGGTGTGTGTGTGTGTGTGTGTGTGTGTGTGTGTTTGTGTGAGATTGTGTGTAGGTGTGCGTGTGTGTGGTTGTGTGCGTGGGTGTGCGTGTCTGTGTGTGTGTGTGTGTGTGTGTGTGTGTGTGTGTGTGTGTGTGTGTGTGTGTGTGTGTGTGTGTGTGTGTGTGTGTGTGTGTGTGTGTCTTTGCTTACTGGTTGAGTTCCAGGTCCAGTATGAACTTGGTGCCGAATGCCTCCAGGACAAAGCTGGCCTGGGCCAGGTGGATGGGCTGAGATTGAGAGGGTGGTGTATGAAAAGAGAAGAGATGGCTCTTATTATGGCTGCCATAAAAGAGATCCAAAAATAGGATCAGCATTTCAAACTAATCAATAGTAGGTAATACTGATATTTCCCGTTTTTTCAAAAAAATCTCAATTTGAGGTTATGTTAAGTCTAAAAGGGCCATGGCTTCTGATTTGTGGTGCCACAAGGTTGTCCGAAATTGATACATTTAGCATTAGATAATTATAGGTCTGTATCATTCGTATATCCAAAGCAGTTGGTCTTAACCATGGGATTTTAGGGGAAAGGAGGGCAGCTGACTGGAATAAGCCAGTCCGTCTTACATTTACATTTAGGGCATTTAGCAGATCTTTTTATCCAAAGCAACTTACAATAAATACAATTGTCAGTAGAAGGAGAAACCATATATCACTGTCGGTACAATGAGGATGTTCACAGAACCAAGTGCTAAGCACCAATCATGGTAGGTAACCCATTCCCTGTATACTTTTTTTTTGTGCCAGGAAGTACGACATACAATAAGTGCGTACATTAAGTACCAGGATGTAAAAAATTCAATAAGTGGATACACTTATTGCACACTTGTAGGTCTGTCTTGATGCGAGGACTCAACAGTTATCCTAGGTAACTGAGATATGGGCTGGGCTTGAGTCCAGCTAGACAGCTTCCACAGAGAGCAGATGAAGGGCAGGTCTCATCGCCCACTGGCCTGAAGGACAGCAGCGATGGAGACGGTAATTAGAGCCCAGATTGATATGAGACCTATCACCTAATATCATGCGGTGGGTTGAAGGGTGCTGTGCTTGGGTATTCTCAGGGGTGGATGATGTGATACAAAGTGTTAGATATGTGACCACTGTGGTCATCTGACTTGAGGGCCAGAGGACAACGAAGGGGATCATGAAAGACGTCATGCGAAACGACGGTTGAACTTTGAAACTGCTTATGTTCTAGACGGTGTCAGATCAGCGCCTGCCCTTCTGGTTTTAAATCGTATGAAGAACAGAAACCTTTCGATAGGGCAAAGCATTATATTCAGGAATATAATGTTGAATATTTTGTGGTAAGAAGTATAAAATATGTAAAATGTGTAGGTCTACTTTGAGTTAAAGGGGGGATATCATGCCACCAGGTGTGCCATTTGAAAATCTGCCCTTCCCTGTTCCTTAGTGACATCACAAGGGGGCGTGTCAACCTACATGTATGCTGGATAGACCAGTCTACCAGCCTAACCAGTGGACTGTAGCAAATGTTGCTGATCTATACATCCATCATACATATAGGTGTTCACACTTACTTGTGATGTAACTAAAACACAGGAAGAGGCAGATTTTCAAACGGCTTGTAACGGCTAATCACACTCACACCTGGTGGCATCACCCCTTGAAAAGTTCACTTGAAGAGGCGTGTCTTGCTCAGGTGCTCAGGTGGTAAGATGTGTACAAGCTGAGACTCGCCTGGTCTCCCTCCGTGTAGTTGTGCACCCGCGTGGCCAGGTGTGCGGTGAGCACTTCCTCGTGGGAGTGGCTCTTGTGAAGGAGCCGCTTGGGTCGGACCACCTCCACCTCCTGGATGTGGCTCTCCCGGTCCCAAACGCCTTTAAGCCCGTTTAAAGCACCGTCAAAATCTACGGCTGGATGCGACGGCCAAATGATAAACCGGTGTTTAAAAAGGCAAATTAATGATAAGAGTTCTAACAGTGGATATGAAGGCTGCTGTAGAATATCGTTAATAGATCAGATCAAAAGATCCCTGAACCTCGTGACTAAAGTGGATCAGCCTGGGACTAGACATCTGATATCAACAGTTGTATATCTCAAGTTAATCGTCAGTGAGTCAACCAAAAGGGAAAACATGACATTTTCACAATAGCTACATTTAGCACTAAATGTTAATCTAAAATGAATCGCAGACCGTGTCGGTGAAATACAGAACTTGAAACAGTAATCGATCCAATATTGATGAAGCTGTACGGGAGCGCCTCACTGAACCAGACCGCTGGGAGTGAGCCGACGTCCCGCGCTAGATTTGGCGGGGATCTGAACGCGGGAAAGGGGGGACGACACCACACGGCCATCCGGTAGTAGGATCATAGAAATCACTACGGTGATCTGCTGCGCATCTCAACTCTACTACACATTTCCGAACTAACTTAATACGCATCGTATATAATATGCGCCAACACACAGACAGCACACATCCCCGAGGGCAGGATAATAAAAGTACCCTCTCCTATAATTACGGTTGGCCTAATTCAATAAGGAGAGGGCAACGGAGCCGACAGATAGTCCGTGTAGTGGGACCATTACAACCAGTACTACCCAGACTAAAGCTGGTCCGTGTGGTGGGACCATAACACACACAGCATCCCTCACACCGCTGGGGGATTAACCCAATTCTAGAAACGTTTTCCAGGTCAAAAGCCCACCTCTCCATCACCATCCTCCCCATACCTGTGGCGGCACACTGTGCGCTCACTGCGGCGAACAGCAGGCATCGCACGGCCAGCATGGTGCTCACATAGTCCCTGAGGTCTCCAGGAAACGGTGAGGACGCGTCGGATAAAAGGAAGCTGTTGATAGGCGTCCCCTTATCTCAGTGGACCGATCATACATCCGTAAGACATTCTGGTTTCCACATGTGTCGCTCAACACAACCTATAGGACCCACCGCACCCGAGTGACTGACAGCCAGGTACTTGTGTACGATTTTCAGTTTTTATATTGTTTTGGGTCCAATATCCTCGGTCGAAGTATTCGAGGCTCCGAGATGAACGCTTGATACTGGAGGAGAGCGAGCGACTCGACGCGCGAACGGGAGCGGCGCGGCAGAACGCGCCTGGAGATCAAAGCCCACCCTGCCGTCACGTGCGCCGCTGACGCTGCCGTGGCAACCCCCGCCTGGAGAACAGCTCGTGAGGCTCAAACCTCCAATAATATTTATTACATTGCAACTAGGAAAGACATTTCCTGTAAGTGCTGGAGTCAGTGCAAAGTGGGGTTGAAAATATGTTTCAATAAAGCCACATAAGAAATGTGGAATGGCCTAAATCAAGTGAAAAGGCTTGAACTGCGTTCAAGTCTAAATGTTTACATTGTTAACATGCACACCATTTACTTTTTTTTTGAATGGTTGGAAACAAAAAAGTCTAAGAGAAGTAGCTAATGTGATCAAGTTTGAATACATTTGAGATAAAATATAGAATAGCTGAGCTGTTGAAATGTAAATGTAAAGTTTGAAATGGTTAATGGTTATTTCTTCACATCTAGTTAATCGACATAAGATCACAAAATGATGAGGATTATCCAGTTGGACTCCTTGGAGTCCCAGCTTTCATACGGCATTTCGTGATGATGGAGATAGCATGACGTGAAAAATATTGTTTCTAAGCAGTTGATTAATATTTTTTGCGCCAGTAAAACAAAAAAAAAACCATAACCATTTAAGCTTAACATTTTGTTTCTAGGTTAAATATTGACATTGTTAGGCTCCCAACGTCCGCAATGGTTAGCTTTTGTGATAGCCACCGTGGGCTAAAACGTCCTCACGCTCTAGCCTCGAGACCAACTGAAAATATACGAAGCGGATTTTAAATTAAACGGTTGATTGTGGAAAAAGTATAAATTATATCGAACATCAGTTTAGATATATCTGAAGATCAAAGTGTGTTGATTTATTATATGTTAAACAAAGTTTAACGGTTGAAAATGCACCAAGTTATGAATCTGAAGTCCGAGAATGGGCGGAATTGAGTCTCTAGGCGAAACATTTTGGAAGTAGTTAGGTCCCATATTTGCAAAGAATAATAAAGAATAAAGCCTAGGAACGACAATAGTTAGGCAATGCTTACACACTCACCTAATTAATGTACATCGATAAGCTAGTTAACAGAAATGTATTAATAAATGACTATATCAAACTGTGGAAATTGAAGGCATATTGCTGAATAACTCCTTCATATATTTAGCTGACTCAATCATTACAGGTAAAAGGACATCAGTCAGTTAGTCAGACCTAAATTATATGTTGTAGGAATACAATAAACGAAAGAAATCCATGTATGATTTACCAAAATTAATCTCTGTAAATTATGTCTCAAATGTCTGCTGTGAGACTCCCTGCCTGACCTGGAACAATTTAACATATTAGTTAAAAAGGAAGTTAATAAATAAGGTGCCAGATTATTGCTACATTAGCAGGTTGAAGAGGATAACAGGAAGGAACGATCTACTACGCTCACACCACATCCCACATTAATATCGCTCAGAAAGAAAGTGAACAAAGAAACTTAGCCAGTGGTCATTTTCCATGGTGCATTAAAATGGTAATAGTTTATTCAGAAATGTTCAAGCTATGGTTATCAATTTAGAGGTGAGGTATATCGAGATGAAGAAAATCCATTTATGCCGAAGTGGTTTGGTGTGTTTATGGTAAAGATAAAAACATACGCTGAAACACAACAGTAGAAAGTCAATAGGTCAATCGGTCCTCAGTGATCATAACATTTATTTCAAATTAATTTCACATTTCAAAACAATAAAACACTTTCACCATGAATAAGCTGCCATTTGTGGAAAACCACTTGCGTCGTTCTCTTCTCTTTACATATATTATTCTATATTGGAGATGGAGAGGAAAGCCGGTTGTCCATTTCTAAGCTCATTTAAGTGATACACCGTCCAAAGTAAAAGGAGTTAGTTTGAGCTTCCCGGCATGGTCACTGATAGGGGTGTCCCTCAAAACGAAAAAAAGAGTCCACTGCACAAAAGCACTTCAGTAATAATCGATTCGTTATCATAGATTCTCGGGTTCTCAATCTTCAGCCTCAAGACTTAAGATTATGAGACTTGGTCTCCCATCAGGCCTATCAGAGTATCTCCCCCTTAGACGTCCTGTGTGCAGCCAATCCACTGAAGTGGCTAGAGACAGGGGGCAGGTCAGAGCTAGTCCTGGCACCATCCCCTCCCGAAATCTATGGGTCACCTTCAATGGTTCTCATGAAGCCGATGGTGCCATTATCACCACCCTGTTTACTGGGCAGGCAGCAGCTGCTTGAGCTACAGCTACTCCTCCCTAGCAGAGCTCTGACCCTGGGCGCTCCACAGCAACAGAGTGCCGGGATGCACTGGAGGCTCGCTAGCAGCACTTAGGACTAATTGAGTAATAACCCTCGGAGCAGAGGCTCATTAAATTCTCAATAGCATCAGAGAGGCTGAAAGCCTGATGGTCCGGGGGTACTTTATGGAGAGGCAGTCACCAAAGGGTGCATGTGTGGTTATACTCTCTTCTGGTAAGAGGCTCAAAAGCAGGAAGAGTAGGATGGTGAGGATGATTGTGTTCACCTTTTACAACCCATTGACCAGACACTCTTGAGTTCATTGACACATGATTTTAAACATTCATCGTAAACTTGCTTGGCTTCTTTGGAGAACCTAAACGGTGAGGATGTGAAACATTAAATAATAAGCGAATGGACTGTGAGAGGAGGAAAGGCAACGTGTCCAGTGTTGACCCTCAACACACCACCGTGCTACAGGACCCTGCTGGTGGTGGGCTGCAGGGCGGAGTGCAGGCGGGCCTCATAGCTGCTGTTGTGCGCCCACGTACAGGCTCTCTGAAGGAGCTCCTGGTCTAGCCCACAGCTACCCCGGGTGGAGAGGAGGGATTCCTGGGGGGGAGCTCCTGTCGAGGCGAGCCGGGAAAGGAACTCGTGGTCCCAGTCCGATTCCGAGGACGACGGGGAGAGGCCGGCTACGTCCGGCACCAGGGTGGACTCGATGCACACAGAGGAGACGGCTTGGGGGAGGGAGCACTGACTAGACTGGGTATGGTGGGACCCGAGAGGGGTTTGAATGAAAAAGGAACAGTCTGGAGTGTTGGGAGAGACCGGGGAAGGAGGTTGGTCCCCCAGACCGGAATGGCTGCTTGACAAACGACTGGGGGGCTGGGAGAAGGCCTTGGTGTCTGGCACAAGGAACGAGGTAAAAGTGGGTTTTGTGGCCTCTTTGACTCCCTCTGGAGGGACCGGGCCACAGGAAAGAGAATCCCAGAGAAGGGACTTTAGATGGAGAGGCTCGCCAAGACCTAAGTCCCCTGGTGGATCTGACCTCATGCAGGCCTGATCCACCGTGAAGTCTGTACTGGTGCACACTGGGCCGAGGTGTACAGGGCCAGGGAGGTCCACAATCACGTCATCCTCTGGTTTACAAAAGGACTGCTGGTCGACAGAAAATGCCAGCCTCCTCCTCTTCGTGGACTTCCCTCTGGGGCTGGCAGACCGGCTGCGTCTTTTAGAGTTCGATGACATTGACGACATCAGGGGGAAGAAGGAAGATCTACACAGGGCCAACGGGGGGCTGATTTCAGGACAGAACGCTTCAATTTTCTCTAGAACATTGAACAAACTGTGGTTTGTCTCAGAACCAGAGACCTGCATGCCTTGGTGGGTGGGACGGGGCAGGATTGGGAGCTCAGGGGTTAGCTCTGGCGGGTCCGAGAAGAGGAAGAGGAGCTCGTAATGGGTGTCCAGGGTTTGGGGACTGAGGACCGGGGGCTGGGAATACGGATCAGAATTTTCCACATCCGAGATTAGCTTGCAGGGGGAGAGCGGCTCGAGTTTAGGGGGCTGTCGGAGGGGCGAGCAGGGGGTGAGCGTCGGGGGGTCCAGAGATCGCAGCCCCATGCTTGGCGAGGGAGGACGTGGGGCGGCCAACAGGGCAGCGAGGATGGGCGCGCAGGTCGGATGCGAGGCGTGGTTTGAAGGCACGGTCCGGGGGGCTGGAGACGGCAGAGAGGGAGGTTTGGTGGGGAGGCTTTGGAAGGCCTCGTCGAAGGCAGCCACTGGGTTCAGCAGCGCTTTGACGGCCTTCTCCGCTTCACCGTCACTGAGGGTCAGCAGGTCGGCCGCACCGGGGCTGGGGGTGCACGCTGAGGTGTGTAAACTGGTGGGGGCATAAACACATTACCTCAGACACTATAAATTAATATATACACACTGTACATACCTGTGCAGGTCGAGCTGTAAACCAGTTTCACGAGCTCTGTCTGAGTTATTATCTACATGAATATAACATCTGCTATTCATGGTATTAGAATAATCAAAATAGAGCCAGATAGAGCCAGGGTTTTAGAGGGGTCACCTGTCGAGGGAAGGGTCAGTGTGCTGGGGTGGGTTTGGGTCGAAGCCCGGGAGCAGGCTGGCAACCAACTGGTCCAACGCACTGTAGTTGGAGGTCTGCTGCAGAAACCGACGGTGCTTGGCTGACACCAGGTGCTGAGGAACAGAGTGAAGACACACACAGTAAGCGCCCCAGGACAGACAGACAGGCCAGGGGAGAAAATGACTTTCAATGTCATTTGAATCGTACACACATCTCAACGGTTTCAATGGGATTCGAAACGATATACATTAGGGCTATTTCAAATGACACACACACACACACACACACACACACACACACACACACACACACACACACACACACACACACACACACACACACACACACACACACACACACACACAACAAGCTATTCTATATTTTATCTCAAATGTATTCAAATCGATCACATTAGCTATTTGTTTAACTCTTCACTTTATTTGTTTTAAATGGTTTGCATGATTTTATAGTTTCCTCCATTTACCTCCTCCTGGTTGGTGAAGGCCTCCAGGCAGCATTCACAGTAGCCCTGGACCTTGTTGAGCGCCCGCCATGGGGAGGGTTTGAGTGGCAGGGGGGGCTCCGGGGGGCCCAGAGGTCCGCTGGCCACTTTATGGGACTCTCTAGAGAACACAAACATTCATTAGAAAGGCTGTTGTAGGACAGATTTGTATCCATTAGAGTAGAATGGATTTTTACACAGCTTTGCTGAATACCTGATTCTGATTAATCAGTAATTCGGCATTCTGCAGGCTGTTACACATGCCATCCGCTGTTCAGAATTAATAGTTTGTTGTTGTTGATGCTTTGACCATAGGTCATTGGCCAATTTAAAAAATAATATAATAATACTAAGTTACTGATTACATCACTTTATCTTAAATAGGTTGTTTTAGGGTTTGGTTTTCCTTGTAAAGAGTAACCAAACACTTAATAGTTATCAAGGACTGCACCCCCTTTGTTTAAATAGACAATATAACCTAAATTAACTTCTTCGCCCAAATTGTAGCAGTTCCCTTCAACCTTCATCCATATTAAGTGATATTTGCGTACAGTCTTGGCCCTTTGAGTTTAGAAGACCCTCTGGTTTGACAAATAGAAATGTCCAACCAATGTGTGTCGACTAGCTACAATATATTTCCAAGTCGTACTCCCATTACTAGGCTAGTGCCTGGTATCTCAGTAGGTAAAAGACCATTACTAACTTGGTGTCGCATTCTTGTTCCGGACCTTCCTCGGGGCAGGGAGGAGGAGGGGCGGGCTCGGAGGGGCCGAAGAGGCCCGAGAAGCAGAAGCTGGGGAAGCTCAGGGACTGGACGTACAGAGGCTTGTACTTCCTGTGGAGCACCAGTCATCATGTTAGTGTAAGGGTCAGAAGGCTGTTGAAGTACAACACTAGAGGGTGCATTCTGGATTGGTGAGTGGAACACAAATGATACTAAATAATACAAGCATGTCAGGTAGCAATAGTTTGCTATCTCTGCAATCAAAATAACTAGAGGTGGACTGAAACATAAACTTAAGGTCTGATTACATACATTGAAGTCTGTGCTACAAAAGTAAGTTATTCCTCAAAAGATTTGTTTTCAAAAACACAGATGCTTTGGTGCAAAATATATAGAACTCTAAAAAAGCGTGTTCAAGAATGCATATGAAGCGTTGTATTGGAGGCAGACCCTAGCGAGTCTCACACACCGTTTCAGATATCGTGGGGTTGGATTTCCCTGGGCACAGGTGCCATCCGACAGGGAAGGGCCCCTTTCATTAGCTAAAATGACAGGGGGCACTGAATGGAACCTTTGGCTGGGGCAGAGACCTCCCTGACCTGGCTTGTGTACAGAGCCGTCGCTGTGGACTGGAAACGGTATCTGTCCCCACTGGTAGAGCACTGGGCTCCTGGGGGCCGCTTCACTCAGTGCTCCTGACACTCTAGCTGCCTGAACTCACTAAACTAATCACGATTAGGAAAATCACCAGGGCCGAAACTCAAGCCGCCGGGGTGAGCCCACGCACAGTGGGAGGGAGGGGGTAGCTGCAGACCGGTCACCCTGGGTCAACGACGCCCTTTATCGCTACTGTCATTTGGAGCTGAACGTAGCGTGTTCCGGGGCATAATAACCATCCAACCTTCCTGTTCCAATGGAAAGATCTAGAAACTGATCACTTTTCTCTCTGGCCTCTCGCCTGCTGCTTATATATAGCCAGGCTTTGCAGTCCAAGTCCTAGACAGACGTTTAGCTTGTTTAAATGAGTAAAACAGAACTAAGAGTTGCGCTGATGCGCTGCTTGTGAAGTGCAGTACACACATGGCCATTGCATTCCCCGTCGCCTTAAGTTGTGTGGACACGTGGGACACGGGACAGATCGCCACATGAACCCTACACACGGTGCCTATCCCAGGTTTGGTTCATGCTGGCTCTCGCATATCAAGACTCAAAATGAAGTTTAAGTGTTGGAAAGTGAAGTGGCTAGAGTGTGTTGTAAAAGCAATATTGTGTGGTTAAGGTGTTCTACCCAGCCAAAAGAATTCTGGGTTTGATCCCCAGTGCCTGCTTTCCACCTGTAGGCATCCTTCAACAAGGCTGCATACCTGCTCCTAATTTACATTAATGTGTTTTCACTGGACGTCACTCTGGATATAAGCATCTACTAAATAGTCAAATAATGTACAGTATCTTAGGTTCCAAGAAAAAGGCCTGGATCCCTTTTCTTAAAAGGATTTAGAGGAAAAGCTGAGGGGGGGGAGGTATGGTTTAAAGATCTTGAAGGGTATTATTTCACTTGGATTTAAATGTCAAACAAAGGCAGTGGAAGCACTTACTCTACCGGGAAAAGCATGATAGGAAGAAACTCACTCACCTGCTTAAATCTTCCACTTTGAGGTAGGGGCACTTCAGATCTGCAGCTAAGGACAGAGTATGCAGAACATTGTGGTTCATTTATTATAGATCATTCATTTTATAAATATAAGAAAGTATAAAGTTTGAGAGTTTGTACAATTAATTCAGAATATGATTAGAAATATTTTGAGACAGTAATAAAAGTGTTTATGAGCATTAACAAACCTTTAACGACACGAAGAGCTGCTTTGCTGCAGTTCTTCAGCTGATAAAGCAAAATGAAACATACAATGTCATCCAAAGCCCATCAAACCAAACTGATAGATACATAGATTTTTGCATCTTCTGAGAAAATTACCTCAGCTTTTTTCTGCTTGGTGTTGAAGCTCTCTCTTGTTAATCTTTGTAGGTACAGCAGGATATCTTGAAATCCGTTAAAGAAACACCTCCTCTACCATACAGAGCATCCATTCCACTCCACACTGTGCTTCAAGTCTACAGTATTGGCTTGCATAGTTTGGACTTTGGAGTCATCAGAAATAGTCCCATTATCCTTAACATGGGACTTTGATATGAAATATGTCTGTTAGCATGAGGTACACTGGCTTTTTTTAACACATACCCCTTGTTTAGCCTCGTATTAAAGAAACATACCACTCCGGGGGATCAACCATAGTGACGCCAAGATAGCGATACAGCACTTTAATTCACATTTGTGACACTTGCACATGCACGCTAATTGCTTTTCAGAAGAGTCGGTTCATGGAAGTAATGTTGACATGTCGAATTAGTAGAGGAAGCTTTCATGGAGCCAGGAGAGACGGTTTCAATGGTTATGGTCTATTAAACAAAACTACTACTGAATATTTGAATTGGCACCCCACCATTCTTAACCTATTGTCAGGAAGAAACCAGGAGACCACAACATTCTAACCGACTGTTCAAGCTCATAACAGGAATACAGTGCCCTCTGCTGTAAGCGAAGACCCACTACACCAAGAGAACACTAAAAAACAAGACAAAAGGGGGGCATCAGTCGAATAGGATACCATCCACATAGAGAATCTGCACACCCCACGAGCGGGCTTTTTGCAAGACACTTCCCTGCAGTCGCTCCTGAAAGAAAATAACAACAAAAGGCCTGTTTGTCAGCAGGACTCCACTGCATCAACAGGAGACATACCAAACCACAGAGACCTTAAATGTCAACCACCATTGTGACTACAGGACCACTCACATTGTTGCGAATGGCTTTCTCCAGTAAGGCCATTCCACGACTGCCGAAACACTAAAAAGAAAAAGAAAAAAACATAAGCAAACAGTCTAGTTATAAACATCAACACTCACCGCAAGCTAAGATTTGACTAGTTGATGAGGCGGATTTCTGAAAGTTTTGACAGCTACGGCAACGTAACACTGACCACATCATTAACACGTCATTATTCAACAATTACTTTATTAATCTAGGTTGAAACACATCAATATAAAAAAATCTTGTTTGCCAGGGTGAACTGGCCAATAACAGGGTAAAATACAAAACGAAAAACAGAACATGCAACAAATACAAACTCATTTTTGACAACTCCCCACAGCAGCCTTTCTTTTTAAGGTCTATTTACAGCCCGCTCCAGGATGAAAGAGCAGCAAAAGAGATCTTACCCATCTCAGTCCCAATGTACTTTACATTGGGTGTACTGTGAAGCGCTTTGATTTTATGATCAAACCCATTCTAGTATTTTCAAACCCAGCAAACAAATATAATACGCAATATACACACTAGCAAGCATAGATCATGCTTAGACAAGAGCACGTTTGTGTCTCTGCAAACACCTCCATGTTTTAAAACAGACGGACACCGAACAGACAGGCGAGGGACAGACCGTGGGGCGCGCTGGGAGGGGCGTGGTCGGCCACGGCCGGTCCATGGAGTCCGTCTCCCCTCGCCCGCCTTTGGCCTCCGTCTTGGCGGGCTGGATCCTCTCCTCTGGCGACGCCTCCTGGCTCCCGGTCACCAGGAAGGTCACGTCCTTGTGGAGGAAACCCTCCACCTTCTATCAGGGACAAACAAGAGGAGAATAAACGGTTAATGGTCTGCCTTTATAAAGCGCTTAACTAACCAGTGGCCACTCGAAGTGCTCTACAATACTGCCTCACATTCACGCACACATTCAAACACCGACGGCGGTGTCTGCCATGCAACGCGACGGCCAGCTCGTCGGGAGCAGTCAGGGTGAGGCTCAGGGACACCTCAAGGCTCAGGGACAGCTCCAACACTCAGCTAGGAGCCAACCTGCTCTACTTCCTGGGCCACATGGCCCCCGAAAAAAAGACAATCCTGGTGTTAGCTGATCACCAGCTCCCCCATTTGCTTTGTTTGGAATCTAGAGGTCCAGTGTGGCTCAACTGCTGGTAAACACTGGAAGGGTTAGGGGTTCAATTTCCACTGGAGCCTCCCATGCAAAGGCATCCATGCATGGAATTGGAAGATGCTTTAGATAAAACCCTCTACCAAATGACATATACTCTTATTTATTAATTCCTCTAAACTGGCAATGGGAGTAGAAAATCGTAGTTCTTGTATCATCATCATTGTGGTTTTACCAGTGTGGATGTAAATGCCTCCATCTATGAGTTTAGGAGTTCTAATCACACACAAGCTTTCTGGATTTTCTTCTTCACCCAACGAGAACCTTTCTAGTAGCTTAGAGGTAGCTTGTAGAAGGAACAGGCCTATGTGTTAGCAGTTAGCCTACCCCTCCCAGGTGAAAGATGGCCTCCACCAGCAGGGCGGCTGCCCGTCTCTTGACGTTGTCCAGGAAGAAGGACTTTCCCGTCAGCCTCTTCTCCCCAGGAGGCAGGACACCAAGGAGGCCTCCTCCCATGGCTGACTGCAGCAGCACAGGAACAACATGCAGGAGAACAGTGTGAATGTGAAGCTATCTTTTCCATTCTACTTTTGCATACTTATTGCAGTTCTTCCAAATCTCAGGGGTCATCAGAGATGTATTTGGGTTCGTCGCCGCAGTAGTTGACTCATAAGCTATTGAGTTTTTGTATTTGCTTGCACTTAAAATGTACATACAACAAGACCATCATTGATAGACACTGGGAAACAACTACACATTATGACTTAACAATATGTTATGTAACATTTGTATTTTAAGCATTTTCTTGGAAACCATTTTCACCCCTCTTAGCGTTAATATCTTCATTCTTGCATCTTCATTTCTTGCAAAGTCCACCTACCATTTCTATACTATGTCAATTGTGAATAATACAAGAACTGCATTTAAACTGTATTAACTATATTTGACAATTTTAACTCCTCTTGGCGCTAAAACATTAACATCAATTTGGGTTATTTTAACAGCACATTGGAGCTTCTTATTTAGAAGTCAGATAGATGTTTAATGTTTTTTTCACATAATAAGCTAGGTAATGCCATGTCTGACAGATTTTAAATACATATCTTCAAAGGTTTAAAAAAGAGAGATGAATGAACACGAGAATGTCTTGTGGAAATAAGTTTTAATAAAGTAACCGCTAAAGTAAATTGTCTCTTAATTGTAGTTATGATACTTTTTGCAAAGTCCACATACCATTTCCATACTATGTCAATTGTGAATAATACAAGAACTGTATATTCATAGTAAAGGTCGTGATTTTACATTTTAAAATGTCATGTTGACTGCAACATGCAACACATTACGATTGGCTGATCGTGGCTTTAGACTCAAACATGCCCTTAGATACATGATGAAACACAGAGCCCCTCTTGAAGAGCTGGGACGTTTAAGACCTTTATAACTTAATAACATAAACCATCATATATGCATCAGTAGTACCATTATTAATGCAATATAAACCATACAGGATCATGTACACCAGGGCACACGGTCATGGTAAACTGCTCTGACCTACATGATAAAAACATGTAGTCAACGAACCAGGCACACACCTTAGCTAAGCTCCTTTTTTGAAGGCTAATACAAGTTCTACCAAACTTAGCTTAGCTCCTGTTATTAAGGCCAATATAACACACCTTAGTTAAGCCCATGTTATTAAGGCTAATGTAACACACATTAGTTAAGCTCCTTTGGTAAAGGCTAATATAACACCATTTAGCTTAGCTCCTGTTATGAAGGCCAAGTTAAAACCCCTTAGCTTAGCTCCCCTTATGAAGGCTAAGTGAACAGCCCTTAGCTTAGCTCCTGTTGTAAAGGCTAAGGTTACACACCTCACTTAGCAAGGGAACGGACGTCTGGTGTCCTACCCATCCGTTGCAATCATAAAACAGTACTCACTTCGTGTTATGTCCAAAGGGATATTGGTATATTATCTCACTTAAGAAGAGTATATAACTTAAGCAGTACAGACAGCCGGCCCGGCTGGTTTGGAGCAACCGCCGCTTTTTAAAAACAAAAGCCCAAAGCCAACGTCACATCCGGTATTATACGGCCCAAAAGTCTGTAAATAGAAGGCACCAAGAAGCAAAAATGAATGTTGACAATTCATTTTTATAGCGATTGTAAACAACACTTCTAATAAAAAGTTATATTATTTATTGTAAAGAAAACAACAACAACTGTCCTATCCGGTCTGTACTGAAAAAGTTGTACATTTTAGCAATCAATAACACCATTGTTATGGTTAAGTTAATACCCTAATTTCCATCTGTTTACCAGGGATTGAGTAACACTCTCATTCAATTCGTGGAGGTTGGGGCAACAAAGGACCAGACATGTTGTTTCCTCAATTTATTTATGAATGCCCTTGAAAAACAACACATGCAGGTTTTAATTTCAACAGAATAAATGACTTTCCTATATTGAAAACAGCACAACCCTTCATAACGTTTACAATCTAAAGACATCTGAGAAACTTAACTCAAGCCAGAAGTACCTGGATCATTATTTATTCCCTTTCTTCTTTAATGCATTCAGTTTCAATCATGTAAACAAGGCCTTAATAAACATTTTTGAAAGGGAGTAGAACGAACTTCCATGCTTTACTGTAAAAAAGCTATTTGACATTGGACAGTATACTACATTTAAAAACAGCCTGTTTGATAACAGCAATGTCAACCTTTTACAATACAATACATAACAACACTGAGTGGTTTCAGTTGGTTCAACACTCACAAAACAGAATCTTATACTGAAAAATTATATTTTTTGACAAAAAATGTAAGCCTTTCACGCAAAAATAGCTTGCTAAACAAAACAACATGGACAATATGTTGTGTATTGCAAAACAACACACATTTCTTGTGGCACTTTTGACAGCAGTTATAAGAATAACTTATTTTTCAGGAATTATTCATGCATTTGACTTCATATGATGACAATAAACGTTCAGTTTTACATGTACAATTATATTGCACGTCGAAAGAGAAGAACGATGTAAAATTGGATAATACACGTTTTAACCACATGGACTCACGAGTGGCGGCCGCGTTGTCTTGGGGTCAGTCAAAAGTTTCCGTCTTATCATAAATAAAATAGCGTATGTCTTTTTAGGGATGCGGTTTCCAAATTACATTACTCTTTCAGTTGCAGGTAACCTAAGGCACGTTGGATAACACAGCATAGCTCAACGTCTAGATAAACGTCTTCCCATTAATGAACACACAATACAAAAATAATAAATACCAAATCAGTGAGGGATTATGCTTCCTTGAATGGCCTAACATTTTAACAACAATAGTTTGGTTACAATACAATTAGCTATATAAGTAACTGAAAAATGTTTGGTTATAGATGAAATGCCCCGGAAATATGTTTTGATTAAATGTGTAAATGTGTGTAATATAAAGGGAGCTTTAATGGGAGTATTTTAAAATTGTACACACTTACCTCCTCTAAAAAAACAAAAAACATCACTATCCAAGAGCATTTGTCCCATGTCTACCTTGAAAATAACAAGAGAATATAATAATACAATTTGTTTTAAAAGATTTTAGAAAATATTGCTTAATGTTGACATCTTAACATTGTTTATTTTGCATTGTTTTTGGCACATCAATCACTTCTTGATGTGAACATCATTTCACACTTAGTTGAGGTTGCATACACTTCAGTACGAGTCCTGCATAACCAAACAATGCCGAGCATAAGACCGGCCAATAGCTAAGTATTCACTGGACACTGAACTAACTGATATCTAAATGAAGCATGTTAACCATGGACCCAGCCTTGCCTTGCCCCCCCCTCCAGCCCATCGTACTCCTCCTGCCTAGATCCACTCAGACCCCTTCACTTCTCCGTACTTGCTGTTGCAGCTGCTCCCACTACTACCCCCCTGGCTCCTGCCACTGGCCCGACCCAACCCCGGGCGGGACACGCCCCGCTGCTTGCGGCCCCCGCTGTTTGCCTTGTTGCCGTGGGACCTGCAGTTCTTGTTGTAGTCCCCCTGCTGGCCGTAGGCGTTGATGGCCGCCTCCAGCCGGTTCTGAGCCAGGTGCAGCTCCTTCCGCAGGGCTCCGCAGCCGTCGCCCAAGCCGCCACCGCCGCTACCGGTCTTGGGGAGGTTCTGGTCGTTGGCGAAGCACTGGTTCTCCTCCTGGGCGATGTTGGCCCGGTTCTGCTGGCAGGCTGCCTTGGCGTTGGTGAGGTCGGTGAAGGGCAGTGCCGCTGGGGGCGGCTGCAGCACCGGCTCCTGGTACTCGTTGGAGTCCAGCAGGGGCTTGACTGCGAAGTTGTAGCCGGGCGGGGCCGACGGCGTGTTCCAGGAGAAGGGCACGTTCCCGTATGCGGGCTCTGTCGCCGGCCCTCTGGCCACTCCGTACGGGTGGGAGGCCTCGTCATTGGAGGGTGTTTGGGAGCGCTGGGAGCCCAGGATGTCACAGATGGTGCCCACGCCCAGGTGCAGCATCTCCCAGAAGTTGAGGGCCAGGCAGAGCAGGGACACGGCGTACATGATGAGCAGGAAGATGGTCTTCTCGGTTGGCCGCGACACAAAGCAGTCCACCGTGTGCGGGCAGGGCGGGCCCGAGCAGGCGTACGTTGAGGGCACCGCCATGCCGTACAGCGCGTACTGCCCGAGCAGGAAGCCCACCTCCAGCAGGGAGCGCGCCAGCAGCTGGAGCACGTAGATACGCATCAGCCCGTCCTCCTTGATGCGTTGGCGCCCGTCGTGGCGCGCCTTGGCCTTGACTCCTCCCCCGTCGCCCCCGCTCGCGCCCCCGTCGCCCCCGCCCGCCGCTCCCCCGATGCCTCCGCCGTCGCTCTCCGGCTCGGCCACCTCGTAGATCATGGGGTCCTCCTCGTGGTCGTCCTCTGCCTCCTCCACGCCGCGGTGCTGCCTCCGGGCGCCCGGGTACTTCCTGGGCGCGCGGCGCTGGGGAAAACCGTCCCCGCCGACACCGCCGCCGCCCCCGACGCCCACCCGGTCGTCGGCGCGGGCGATCTTGTTGACGGCGTAGCCCAGGTACATGAGGGAGGGCGTGGCCACCAGGATGATCTGGAAGACCCAGAAGCGGACGTGGGAGAGCGGGGCGAAGGCATCGTAGCAGACGTTCTCGCAGCCCGGCTGGCCAGAGTTGCAGATGAACTTGCTCTGCTCGTCGTAGTAGATGGACTCGCCGCCCACCGCCGTCAGCACGATGCGGAACACGATGAGCACCGTCAGCCAGATCTTCCCCACGAAGGTGGAGTGGTTGTGGATCTCCTCCAGCAGGCGGGTCAGGAAGCTCCAGCTCATGGTGGCGGGAAGGGGAGGAAGCAAGGGAGGGATGAGAGTGAGAAGGGAAGAGTGGCCGGGGTGGAAGCAGGAGAAGGGGAGAGGAAAGAGGGAAGAGTCACAAGGGAAGAAGCAGGGGGAGGGGAAGTAAGGAAGAAATTAGGGGAGATGGTATTGAAGAGATTAAAGTAGGAGGCAAGGGAGGAGCAAATGGAGAAGGGAGGGAAGGAAGGAAGGAGCCACGGAAGGAAGGGGGCAGGGACTGAAGCAGTTTTTGCGCTATGCAGGACTTCTGTCGAAGATAAAATAATGGGCTGAAGATTAGTGCATGGAATCTGGATTAACATTAGCATTATTACTGTTGTCATGCGGGCTGAGGTTTACCTCAATTCGTTATGGATAAATAATTATTACAGGAATAAATATACCAATGGGAAAGAAATTAAAACTAAACGTATGATAAAGAGTTCTAAAAATGGGTTCTGGATAATTGGTACATAATTATTGTAATAATTTAAACCAAAAACTAAGTTTTGACGATTTTAAAAGGAATTAAAAGAAGTACAATATTTGAATAACTGTTGGATCAATAAAAAGCCTGACTTGTTTAGTAATGATTCAATTGAAATGATAGTATTAAAGGGAGGCTATGATGAGAAAGAGACACTGATGGTAGAGAGAGAGGGACTGACGAGAGAGACAGTGATGATGGGAGAGAGGGAGAGAAAGGGAGCTTCGAATTTAAAAGTGTGTGAGAGAGAATGAGAGTCACAGTCCCTGAAATCTGATACACCAAAAAGGAGGGTAAGAGTGTGTATGTTGAATTTGGATCCAAAATGTAATTGCTTTGTGAAGGTCAAACAGTACACCACAAAAACATTGCAGAACCATAACCAAGTTAAGTGTATGTGCTTCTGTGAGCCTGTGTGTGTTATAAAGGTGTGGGTGTATAAACTGGTGTGTGTGTGCCTTGGTGTGTGTTATAAACATGTGTATCTATAAACTGGTGTGTATGTGCCTTGGTGTGTGTTATAAACATGTCTATCTATAAACTGGTGTGTATGTGCCTTGGTGTGTGTTATAAACATGTGTATCTATAAACTGGTGTGTCTGTGCCTTGGTGTGTGTTATAAACATGTGTATCTATAAACTGGTGTGTATGTGCCTTGGTGTGTGTTATAAACATGTGTATCTATAAACTGGTGTGTATGTGCCTTGGTGTGTGTTATAAACATGTGTATCTATAAACTGGTGTGTATGTGCCTTGGTGTGTGTTATAAACATGTCTATCTATAAACTGGTGTGTATGTGCCTTGGTGTGTGTTATAAACATGTGTATCTATAAACTGGTGTGTCTGTGCCTTGGTGTGTGTTATAAACATGTGTATCTATAAACTGGTGTGTATGTGCCTTGGTGTGTGTTATAAACATGTGTATCTATAAACTGGTGTGTATGTGCCTTGGTGTGTGTTATAAACATGTGTATCTATAAACTGGTGTGTATGTGCCTTGGTGTGTGTTATAAACATGTGTATCTATAAACTGGTGTGTATGTGCCTTGGTGTGTGTTATAAACATGTGTATCTATAAACTGGTGTGTATGTGCCTTGGTGTGTGTTATAAACATGTGTATCTATAAACTGGTGTGTTTGTGCCTTGGTGTGTGATATAAACATGTGTATCTATAAACTGGTGTGTATGTGCCTTGGTGCGTGTTATAAACATGTGTATCTATAAACTGGTGTGTATGTGCCTTGGTGTGCCGCACAGATCCGCACTTCCGTCTTTAACTAGGCATCCCTCCATGGGAGACACATGCTAACCATTATCAAGGCCAGGAGACCACCACACCTTATCAACCTGTGGAAACACACAGACCACCCTCCTGTACTAACAAACACACACACACACACACACACACACACACGCACACACACACACACATTCTCTTTTGCAGGCATGCGCACATACTTGCACAAAAATTCCCGGATGCCTGTTCCCAGACAGGCACATGTGAATGCTCTCTCTGTCACCACACAGACACACACACAGATATACAAACACACACACACACACACACACACACACACACACACACACACACACACACACACACACACACACACTACAGAGACTTAGTGTTCCCTGTTTGCTCATGTTTCTGTTCAGATGTCAACATCATGAACATAAGTGTGCTTTTCTTGTATGCATATTAGTGCTCCACATTATATTATTATCAGAAATCATACAGTGCGAGACACTCCCAGCCACGTGTCTACCTGTCTTGCAGCATTGTCTGCAGGCGCTACTGCAGAGCTTGGTACCAAACCTCAGCACTTTTTAGCATACCAACCAAAACCCGTCCGGTTATACAGAGTGATAAAAACCTGCTATGAGATTTAGGTAGGTACCCATGTTCATTTCTTGAAGCAAACAACATTGTTTAGTGTTGTTTAGGTTTTAGTCTTATCCTAGCTTGCTTTGTTGTATACTGGGAATGGGTTAACCTAGCGATTGTTAGTGCTTTGCACTTGGTTCTATGTACATCCTTACTGTACCGACAGCAATATATTGTTTCACTTTCTTCTGACAAATGTACTAATTGTAATTCGCTTTGGATGAAAGCGTCTGCTAAATGCCCTAAATGTAAATTTGGGAGAACAATGTTACAGGTTACACTTAACAGGTGCCGTAGAGCGCCCCCTAAGGCATGGAAAACAACAATGAACTTATCCATTGCATACATAACATTTAGTAATTGGAACCAATTGCCCAGGTGGCGGTACTTCAAGTGTTATAGCCATGCGCTAAAGTGAAATCCTGAGGTTAACCAACAGATGGAATGAAATAAAGCATCATGCTGACACAACAGACAAGCCTGGATGCTAGGCATCCTCTGTGGCTGTAGGGGCTGCCAAACGCAGGCGGACTGCTTTAACATTGAGGAGGTGAGCCTGAGTCTCAGAGCAAAGACATTAGAGTTGAGTGAATTGATTTTGACATGATAAATTGGCCTTCCACTGAGGCATGGGTTCGTTCAAAGTCAATATACTGTAGTTGTATTTAATAGGGAGGGGAGGGGGGCTAGGATGGAGAGCCAATCAAGGCATGCAAAGTAACCGTGGTCATTTGTGAGAGAATGTTAGGGACCGAAAGGCTTTCTAGTAGAATTGTACACTGCATTGTGTGTGTGTTCGTGAGAGTTTATGTGTGTGTGTTTATTATATTGAGTGAGGGAGTGAGTGGGGGAGTGAGTGAGTGTGTGTGTATATATTAGATGAGTGATTGAGTGAGTGTGTGAAGTGTGTGTGTGTGTGTGTGTGTGTGTGTGTGTGTGTGTGTGTGTGTGTGTGTGTGTGTGTGTGTGTGTGTGTGTGTGTGTGTGTGTGTGTTTGTGTCTGTGTCTGTGTGTGTCTGTGTGAGTGTCGTGTGCGTGTGTGACTGATTGGTCTGTACAGAGAATGTAATGAAGAACACAAACGGATTTGTCAGACAGTCCTTTCGCTGACACTGTGATTTTGTAGCCATGGCATGGTCTATAGCTGAAACACTTCATTAGTATAGGTTAGATCATGCAAACATTAAAAAAACAAACCCACTGGTTGAAAACATTAGGGATGTCAATATTCTTGGCTGATACAAACAATCATAAAATACTGCAAACCTTTTGCCTAAATATCTTTTTTAAATTATTTTATGAAATAGCACAAACAACTGTGACTAACAATACTGAGATTACATATTTTATTCCCCCCATCTCAAATTATTTGGATGATAATGGCCGATATACATTGTCTGAAAATATATTGTAGCCTACCTAGCTGAAAACAAGGCAGACTAATTCAAAGTGCAACACATCTGTTGTAAATGCTTGTGTGCACCATTGCGAGGAATAACTGTTTCCTCTCAAAACCCTTTTGTATGTTTTCAACAATAAGTATCAGTAACTATGTGACCTTGGCGACTCAGTGAACCTTACTCTCTTCATCCCTCTCTCTCTCTTTCTCACTCTCTCTACACCATCACTCAGTTAACCTCTCTACAACCATCAATTCAAGAAGAGACGAGTTATCCAGTCATACTACTGTATGGCAGCGCTTTGCCCAAGGCTCAGTGTGACTAACACAAGCATCATAACCACCACTGACACACAGACAACTGCACCCGCTCACAAACTCCAGGCATCAAGATCCCCACACAGATGGACCTTGGACCAGTTCAGGGGCAGGGACATGAGAAGCCATGATCTTTGCGTGCACTGTTCAAAGGACTTGTGGAAGATTGTGTGGGTGAGAAAACTTTATTGATGCCTCTTAGGAAAACAACATCTAACCATCTAGCTTGTGTCATCCCACAAGGCCACAACACAGCTCATCCAGAGGCAGCTTGGAGATGGGTGTGTTGTGCACAAGGGCACTGCAACTTTTGTTTTGAACAAGCCAAGCCAAGTGAGATGAATCTCTGGCGATAGAAACAAGCATGAAGTTCTTGATAAACAGTCTTTAGTTGGTATGCGGTAGGCGGAGGCTAGTCTAGGGGTGGATGCTGAATATAATGGGATGGCATCCGGTGAGCCAAGCTCGATCCCCGGTTTCTCCTAGCTGAGTGTTGAGGTGTCCCTGAGCAAGACACATAACCCTAACTGCTCTCGCCTTAAATGGTTGAATCTACCGTTGGTTTGTGAATGTGTGCATGAATGGGTGAATGTTAGGCAATATTGTTAAGTGCTTTGAGTGGCCACTGTTAGAAAAGCTATTAATTAATGAAGGCCATTTAACATTTACTTTGTACTTTAACCAACTTGGGCTGTCAGGGACGCTAGGTTCATATTTTTAGCAGTCTGTGGTTGGAGTCAAATATTAAATAGCCATAAACAAGCTAATAAACTATTTGGCTTGGTGTGATGCCATGGTGCAGACCATCTCTGAGACGTAGAGATCAACGGATGTTATTGATATAGTAAATACCATGGGGGGAGGAAGATGGGGGTCATGAGAATTGCCAGAACTTAAAATGGGGTCACAGGCCAGCTATGTTTCAGCAACACTGTGTGTGAGACAACATATATGTTAGAATAAGCAAACAGTGTCTTGGAGGTCAAACTGTCAACGGTTGGCATTAAGGATGACTCCCCACGGGAGAGAACACTGAGGACATCAGAAAAGACCAGACTCGATTTGAAGCTTGCTTTGCCCAAAACGTTACAGTTACTTTTAGCCTAGACTAGCATCTGCAGCAAACATTTTGACCAGATGTCCAACATACAGACATCATGTTGGTAAGTCACTTCCCGATAGACATCGAAACTGGATAGGTAATGAAGGTCTCGAGGTAGAGCGTCTGTAGCAACCTACCTCGCTAGCAGACTGCCATCTGGCTTGTCCTTCTGTTTATCAGTCTGTCCTTCCATCAGTCTGTCTGTCATTCTATATCCATCTGTCTGCGTGCCTTGCTGCACATCTGGCTGTCCATCAGTACGTCTGCAGGCAGCCTGGCTGTCTGTTTGTCTAGCCACACAGCACAAGCAGCAGGTGTGCACAAGGGCTAGCAACATGATTGCACACCTCTGGTGGTACTTTTGGTATAAAGGCTGGAGGAATATTCAGCACAGTGCACAAAGAAATGACTAGAATACAAACTTGAGAGGTAAAGGATAGCAGAGGGCATAGCCCTGGACTCCTCAGCCCTACCCCAAACTGTTTTCTAAACCTGCTTTCCTGTCTGCATTTTTGTCAGGTGAAAATAAATAAATACACAAATGAAGGCTCATGGAGGCCTGATCTGTTAAACGACTAGCATCATTAGTGGTCGCACGACTCCGAGACGCGCACATCTGGCCGTGTTGTGCAACGCTTCACGTGCCAGCAGTCTGTGGGACTGTCTGTCTAGAGCAACACACCAGGGAAAAACTATTTACTGTCTACAGGGAGAGATGTTATTACCTAGTCCTGCTGTAGCATTAGATATTCTAGTATCGGAAATGTATTTTAAATGTATGTACTTCAGTTAATAAATATTGTATCATCTTAAATATGCAGTCAAACATTTTAACTGTATGTTTTCCTCCTAATGTAGCAGACAGATACAGATTAATAAGGAGCAGGTAGGGGTTAAGGCAAAGTGCTCAAGAACGCATACAGGTAGCCTGCAGACATAACGGATGGGCCCAGTCTACTTCGGCTGGACATCCAGCCTAGCCAATACACTATCCAGCACTAAAGCTAGAATCACACCTGACTTTGTCTGATTGAACTCACCAAAGATACCTCCCCTGTCTCTTGTGGCCATTACCCTGGAGAGATAAATCTTCAATTTGCTCCAGCTTCAGACATTTTGTACTTTGTTTTCTTTGCTAAAAATTGCTAGTGGGCATTGCGCAACTGTTCTGCCCGTGTTTGAAGCACAATTTCCCCCTGAAATTAATTCAGATTCTGATGATGTATACGTCTGCTTTTTTTCTGTTTGTGCCGCTGTGTCACTTTGCAGAAGAACATTTTAGCCTTTGCATTTGAACATTATGCAAGGCTCGGGTCTGAATTCTACTTGCCCAAAGTACATTTTTACTGGCTATAAACTCTCCTATACAAATAGTTAGCCATCTTCTTCTTCATCATCTAACAAGACAGCTGCCTGCTGACAGTCTTGCTGTCTCGATTTTGATAGGCCGACGGCATATTCAAATAAAATAAAAAAAATCACCAAGCATTATCCGACATGGGCAAGGGGAGGGGCCAACATAAGGATAACTTTATCGATGATGTTCCGAAAAAAGGATTGAAAAAAAAAAAAAAAATGTTTATTTATTTTGCTTTTAGTTGTTCACGTGCCCGAACTGGCAAGCCGGTTGTCACAGTTACTTGCCCGACGTGGCGTTTTAGTTGCACCGGGCCATCGGGCAATCCTTATTGTTGAGCCCTGTTATGTTAAGTACCCTTTCACCCCATCAGTCTTTTAGCATATAGCATCTCTCTTTTCACTTCCAATTACTCGACAACTCTGAGGATGTTGTTTCAATCCATGTATTAAAAAACACTCCTCGTCATGCATTTGTTCACTGGCCATGATTATCCTGCCACCAATTCAAAACATAAGGCAGCAAAATCGACCAAGCCAAAATCGTGAATATATCTTTACAACCTCTTGTATAATATACAATTCAATAAAAACTAATTTCCATCAGCACGCATGCTGTGAACAAGCCAGGCCTCTTCTCTCTCAGCGTGACGTCCCCTTAGACAGGCATTTTTCCATACCTTGGTTTTCTTTAAAGGTCCAAACATCAATTAAGTTATTTTACAACCCGCTGTGGGAAGCTGCAGGCTGAAGAACCGGGCCGGGTGGCATACGCTAAGGTCGGAATGTTATTCTTCTTCGCGGCTTCGAACCGTGGCACTCATCCAGTAACGGTTACACTCCCAGTGTTCTACCACAGAAGCGGAACAGTTATACAACAAGAAGAAGAACCACACGCTCGCGAAGACGAGCCAAACAGGATGGTTACAAAAGATTGACTGTCATGTGTTCCATTCGAAACCAGAGGTGAAGGGGAGGTAGCGAACAATATGACATATTCTATCCATCATTCTCATTGACTATGTTTGTGTTTTTTCTTAACCTACCCTACACAGGCTCATGTCAATGCAAGTATTTTGGACAATCACACACACACACACACACACACGCACACACGCACACACGCACACACGCACACACGCACACACGCACACACACACACACACACACACACACGTACACACGTTCTCTTCCTCAGTTCAGATATTGCTGGGCCTCCAATATTCATTAAGGGTCCCAGTATCCCAGTAGTAGAATCTGCAGGATTCTTCATGGCCAAAATGTTAGCAATCTATTTGAGGTAATCTCAACACATACAGTAAAACAGCCAGTGTTTATGAACAGATCCAAACAACACCTTCTATAGCCTAGGGTGCTTGACTAATTTGAGAGCTAGATAAAAAAGTAGAGGGCTGGGATGTCCCAGCCAAGACGACATGCCGATGGTGCGGGCTCTGTTTACACTGCTAATGACAAGCCTTGTAATCACATACTTCACTTCCTTTTCTCCTGAGTTCAAGCATGCGAGGGTACAGTTATACCGACAGTAACAGAGGATGGGGGAATTGTTTCTTATGACATAACTTCGACTTGAGTATCTCGTTAAGGCACCCTGACATAACATTTCAAGGAGCCAAATGTTTTTAGCTCTGGTTTTTAATAGGTTCTTTCATTAAAAAATCAACTAATTTCATTGCTCTTTTACTTTTCATATTCTCAGGGACACTTTTTTATCCGTTGTATATTTCACTTAAAACTACACCTCTAAATCATATGTCCCTTCTCAATGTTGTTTCAGCCTGAATAAATAAAGGCTTGGAATTATTGATGTTGATTAACTACCCTCACACACAGATCCAATGGTGCATTTTTTTTGCATGAAGTGTGCTTCTGCGTAATGTTAAGTTAATGTCAATGTGTTGTGACCCACTCCCTGTGGAATGAGTTTCTAAGATGTGTCACAAAGCTTGATTGGTATTAAGGTGAGATGTCTGTTTTCATTTGAATCATAAACAAACTCCTGTAACTTGCACCATGGACAGAATATGGATGGAAGACAGAAGGGGGAGATAGGAAGTGCGTAAGGGAGGCAGGAAGGAAGATGGAGGGGGAGGGAGGGAGGGGTGGATGGATGGAGGGATGGATAGAGAGATAGATAGACATATCGAGATTTAGGGCATCATTTGATTACCTGGTTCTGTTTACCTTTACGCCTTTTTGGTTGCCAGTGTTTGTAGGTCAAAAATCGAAGACATTTTAAAGCACCTGCCAATTCAGCACAAAGTAAACCAGTATTAAAAACGAAACAGCGAGAAACGAATGGAAACCAACGTTGCTGTCTGACATTTATTTGAGTTAATATTTAAACTTTTATTCCAAGATAAAAACATATTTGATGATGATTTGATGAACAAAATTCAATCAACAAACTATTTGGCGTAGGCTACACGTTCACAATACATACATATCGACATGAGGAAGTTTGCAAGCTTTGTTCTGTATGTTTTGGGGGGGGGGGGGGGGTTGTAGAATTTGTGTTTGTGAGTCAGACCTTAATAACGTTAATACACACATCTTAAATGTAAATCTTAGGGTCGTTTAAAAGTTGAAAAAGAAAGTGCAAAGCTGACGAATAAACAAATAAAGTTACCTGAGATATCGACCTGAGGGCAGTGTTACAGCTAGCTAGACACAATTATATTTTATTAATTAACCATATTCAATTATATTTTACATTTCACTGGTCTGGTCATCTTAAAATATATACTTTTACCAGACCGCTGAGAATAAACGTGGGCTTCAAGGGAGAGAAGGTGTATTTACCCCAGCGTCCTCACGGTGTCTCCGGCTCCTCCGAGTCCGAGTCCGACCACATGTGGACCCGACAACACTAACACCTCGCAGAGCACACCGCCTGACAGGGTCCGGGGAGACGGTCCATCCTCTCTGCCCCTATCTCTCAATGGGAAAGGGTTTTACCTTAAAGCCACACTTTAAAACGTGAACTTGCGAGAATCCTCCAAAGTGTGAAGCTTAAACCCGCCGGTTGACTGAGTGGTGAGTGAGTATTACCCCGACCACCGTGGGCAACCCAGAACCCACCGCCGCTCCCACTGAACCTCTGATGGGAGTATAGGAGCCGCAGGGAGGGGGAGTGTGTGTGTGTGTGTGTGTGTGTGTGTGTGTGTGTGTGTGTGTGTGTGTGTGTGTGTGTGCGTGTGCGTGCGTGTCTATGAGTGCGTGCTTGTGTCTATGAGTGCGTGCTTGTGTCTATGAGTGCGTGCGTGTGTCCTTTACAGACTACCTAAAAGTTTGCTGTGAAGGAATAAAATACCACTTTTCTTTCATTCGGTTATTATATTTTTCACTATTTCACGTGTATTTAGTGAGGGGGAATTAGAAGGCCGATGGAGACATGTGCATGCCGATGAGCTGGGTGAGCAACGATGGAGGCTTTTTGACATGAGGAGCCACTGACTGGCTTCTCTCGATAGCCCAGAGTCTTAACCGAGTTATGTTTCACCTCGGCCAGTAATTGAATGGGGGAGAAATCAATGACGTTATCCCCCTAAGTCAATCATCGGATAACATTGGCCCTTAAAAGTGTCTTAATGGTTGTGAGGCGTGTGTTTGGGCGGAGGGAAGGACATACTAACAGGCCTACTGTCTGTATCAGCGGATGGGAGAGCATCCAAGCAATCATTGAATTGATCAATTATCAAGTCATGTGAATGCATTTCACAATGAAATAAAAATTATATCTTTCTGTATTCCATATCTGAAATATGTATATCATCGATAATCTGTGTGTGTGTGTGTGTGTGTGTGTGTGTGTGTGTGTGTGTGTGTGTGTGTGTGTGTGTGCGTACGCGCTTGTTCGCGTATGCGCGCGCAGACTCCAGCCCATTGCTTTAGGTTATACTCCAATTCACTTATCCCTAATAATTTAGTACTGGATTAGACAACAAGTTACATTAAACCACTTTCCCAAATACAGACAACATGAGCAGAGGTCTCAATTATTGCATATTGAGTGAGAATTTCAGAAACTAACTATTAGGTGTCCGATGAGTATGAGAGGATGACCTAAGCCTACAATCACTGAAGTACAAAATGACTCACTGACGTACACACAGAGAGACACAAGTCAAATCGATTGAGATTAAAGATTTAAGATTAGTCGACAGACTTCCTGCTGATCGGACAGACAACACGACATGAGTTGGGCCTGTTGCGATGTCCTTTGACGAGTTCAGAGGAGAGATGAAGCAGGCATCTTTTCATTTATATGGTCCACATGGAGAATGCTGAATCGCAGGATAACTTTAGCCTACTGGCTGGCATCAGCAGCATCGCAGCAGACGGCCAGCGTCCTCAGTGCAGCCGCACTGCATGCAGCCGGTATTGGGCTAAAGAAAGGGACCTGCAAGGTATTTTATTATTTTAGAGATAGACAGGAAGGAATGGCAGAGCGAGGGGAGGACATGCAGCAAAGGTCCACGGGCAGGAATCGAACCCGGGTCCCTGGGGTAAGGACTCTGCCTTAAAGGGCACATATTATGAAAACAACACTTTTCCTGGAATTTGTGGTGTGGTTTTGGTTTTGGGTCTCTGGTGCTCCCACACGCATACAAACTTTGAAAAAAGTCCATACATGATTTTTTGGAGGGAGATTTGCATTTCTGAAAGTACCCCGCCTACAGTTACCAAACAAGCTAGTCACTTTCGGTGCCCCCTTCTACGTAGGAAGGGGGCACAGTTGAATTTCACCTTCCCCACTCCCCTCCAATCAGAGCATTAGCTAAGATTTTGTGGATGTGGACAAGCGGACGAGCAGCTCCAGCGGGGGGAACTCGGCGGCAGCCCTGCAGCTAAGCTCCGGGAGTACAATCCCTTTCTCTGCTGTAGTGCCGCCGAAGCTTCGGCGGCAGTCCGGAGGAGGAGACATGGAGGAGAAAGGGATTGTACTCCCGGAGATGAGCTGCCGGACTGCCGCCGAGCTACCCCCGCCTGGCCGCCGCCGAAGCTTCTGCGGCAGTCCGGCAGTGTACTCCGGGAGCTGAACTGCGGCCGAAGCTCTCCGGCTGCTCCGGCGGTTGTACTCCGGGAGCTGAACTTCCGCCGAAGCTGGCAGGTCCGGCGGGGGTTGGTCTCGGCGGCAAGTCCGGCAGCTCAGCTCCCGGAGTACAATCCCTTTCTCCTTCATGTCGCGGTTCATGGACTTCAGAGAGTCAAGGCTAAAGTTCCTTTCCTCCAGTTCCTCTCAACCATATATAAGTATATATATATATATAAATACCCATATATAATATTATTATTATTATAGAGCTCCAGAAGTCTATAAACGGCAACAATCCCTTCTCCATGCTGTGGTTCAGTCTGACAGGTCATTGGTCAATGGGCAGCAGCACATTTGCATTAAAGCTACAGACACCAGAAACAGCGCATTCTAAAAGCTATTTCCAGCAAACAGCTTCAAAAACATGATTTTTGGAACTCAAATACTATGTTTACTTGTTGGGAAAACACCATAATATGTCTCCTTTAATGGTACGCGGACTTCGCGCTCTACCCGGTGATTCACCGGGGCGCCCCCGACGAGATGTTTTGTTAGTTTTGGCGCCCTCCTTCGGTTCAGAATATATGTGTGAGAGACAGGCGTTTGTGTGAAAAATAGATAATTAATTATTAAATAATCTATAGCCTAATTCCAGTCTTGTCACACGTTCGTTTTACTCCCACCCCGACCATTTAAGACCCTTGTTATAGGCATACATTCTTATGATTTGTATAGTTTATTTATTTGTTGTATTTTTTTCTTTTGCAAATTCCTCATTGGAAATAAAAATATTGGCCAAAAGGATCTCGCTCTACACACAAACGTTTTATTATGAAAACTATTTTGAGCAAATAAAGAAACAGTGAAACCAGCCACCATGGGATTAAGGGTTTTAATTAGGTAATGGCTTAAATTCCTTTACATTACAATGATATATTTTAAACAGACACACATTTGTTCATTTTGGCTAAATAACCATACTTTAAAGACAATGGAAAGTCAAAAAACTGTTGCTGTATTGCTATATGATAGCTGCAACTGTCATTAAACAAAAGCATTATTTCAATCAATTATTTAAATTATTTCATAATACAGCCTTTTAGTGGGTCATGATTATACATTTTAGTTGCCTATGGTTTGTGGCCCATAAAATAAAAAAGGAACATAAATAAAGATCTTGTAAAGTTATTCAGGTTGCAAATATGCATTCACAAGAGTGTATTTAGCAAACACAGAATGTCTCAACATGCATGTCATGTATTCTGCACTGAAATTATTGCACAAAACTCAGAATCAGTACACAGACACATCAAGGTAGATGTAAGTGCCATAGGTATATTTTGGCAATTTAAGCTTATTAAAACCAACACAAATGTTTGCCAATCAATCAATCAATCAATCAATAATCCAGAATGATCTTCGATGAAACATGTGATTGATTACAGAATACCTAGTGTGTGTTTTCCCCCTGATAGAGAATAGGGTCTTGAAGACAAAAATAGGGAGTTCGCAGATTGGTGATTTTCCTCATTACTCATTAGCATTGTACATTAAAAAGTACAGTGTAAATAAACTGTAACTTGTATACTAGACCAAAGACAACGTGATTCCCTTTAGTTGTTTTCAACACAATGTCACATGAATTATTGCAATGGTTCTTGCAGAACTTACAGGTGTACACACATAACCATACACACACACACACACACACACACACACACACACACACACACACACACACACACACACACACACACACACACACACACACACAGACAGGTCAATTCAAGTCATAACAAATGTCCCTTGTTGAGTCCTAATAGGTGGAGCACCATAAACACCTAAAGCTTCCGGACCTTTAGCTTCCTCTTTCACAGATAATTTACGGATAAGGTGATGAGGCTTCCTCCATTTTACAAGACGGTCAAAGTCCATGCAGAAGATTACACCTCATCACTTGCAATGGGTTATTCAATCACATTTATTGTATCTTCTGTCTCTGTTTGTGTTTGTGTTTGCCCTGTTTTCAATTGATCATGAACCTGGCAGTGAACCGGTTTGCCAAAACAACCCGCTTACACAAGCAAACAGCAAAAACAAGTCTTAATATGGATTAACATCGTTCAGAAGGCGATAAAGCTTTGTATAATACTCCCAATATGAATACCTTAATATTAACTCGTTAACCCTTCTCTCATGAACAGCAAGGAGTGCAAATTCAATGTTGTTTAAAGGTTAAGTAATGAAGAGTAAAAAGCAGGTATACAATTGTTCTGAATTGTTGCACGTATAATACATAATATTATTTTATTTGTCTGCAATGTAAAATAAAAGCTTTCCTTTTAACAGATTCATACTACTATATCATTTTACAGGCATACAGTAATCCCGGCCATTTGATTTTAAGAACACAACCACATTTTTACCAATTATCTGTAAATATTGTATACAAACACGTATCAAGGTTAGGTTATTACAACCTAGATGTTTGTTTTACTTACTTATATATACCTGACAACTACCTCAAAGAAAGGAACTATGACATTTAAAAAAATATACACTCTGTGACTTTGGAGCCTATCTGCAGCTGATTGTGGAGGGCAATGCAAAATGAACCCGTCTCACACACACACACACACACGCACACACACACACACACACACACACTCATCACACAAACACTGACCATCTAATCAAGCCAAACATGTCTACGTTTTGAGGGTTTGCAGTGTTGAGGCTCAGGGGGTGAACACAATACAACACAACCTTCCCCCTCCCACAAACGCCAAGGAACCAAGGAATCGAAACCTGGAACCTTTCTGGCACTACCTTGAGACCTAGCCTCCCTCACCCCATCCACAACGACTTTAAGTGCTAGCACAGTAGCTAGCGTTTAATTTTTGTTTGTCTACAAACCCAACAAACTAGTTATGACGAGTTGTAAGCTGGTGTGGACAGAGGAATAAAAAAGACATGCACTTGTCAAGGGTAGCGGTTGTGTTTCTTTTTGTTCGCTGGTGGCTCCCTGTTGGTGTACATCATGCTGGCATGTTCTCAGCACCTAGATGACGTGTCAACACTGAGAGTAAAGGCTTGCACGTACTCTGTGTGGGTGCTTGTGTTTGTCCTTGTGTGTATGTGAGCACATTGAGCTTGCAACCCATGCTTGTTGTCTTGGATTCAAATGAATAATTAACCACTGGTGTGATGGTTTCTTGGGGTGGGGGACCAAAGAACCACAACCAGCCCCCCTCCCCTAGCTCTCTCTCTCTCTGTCTTTGTTGCCACCAATATAAAGAACCTCCAGAATACTGAGAGGATTTGAATGGGAAATGGTCAGAAATACTGAATAAAAGACAGACTAATGCTTAGTGTTTAGAGGGCCGTTAGCTGTCTGAGAGTCCAAACGGGGGGCTTTGAAAGACCAAATGTATATAAACAAAAGGATGGGCAAGTAGGGGTGAGTGGGAGGTTGATGGCATTTGATTGAAATCCCCCCCCCCCCCCCCCATCAACCAAAACCCCTCAGAGACCATGGCTAGAAGCTGTCTCACCTCAGAATAAAGGATACATAAAAAAAACCCTTTCTCTATTTCTTACAAGCTTGTTTCAATACTGCTTAACAATATTTCTCCCTAGCTGAATTCCTTGAGTACTTAAGTTCCTTAAGTAGTCAATACAAGGCTGAAAAGTCAAATGGGCAATGTGTTTTAATCTGTGTTTATAGCATAGCAAAAATGTTTGAGGTGGTTTGATACGTATACCTGGGAAAAATAGCTATAGAATGTGAATATTATAAATTTGTAAAATTATGGAGTGATTTTAAAGGGTTGTATTACAATAAACTACTGTTTTATTTGTATAAGCTCATACAGTAAGCATTACAAAAGCTAAAATGCTTCCCTTTGTCTGGCTGTAGTTACAAAGGATTGATTCAGGTTGATTTTTTTTCATGCAGTAGAAAACGTAATCCTCTCTATGGGGGTTGCTGGGTATACAATCATACTGTGATAATATTTGTCTAAGTAAATGTCTTTTGGGTTTCTAGGTGAGCTGGGATGTAATCATGCATATATACTGAGGGTACTCGCCTCGTCCACTCGCGCTCCAGCCCTCTAATCTCTGACACACACACTCCTTCATCTTCTCCCCCTCTCTATCTTGCTCTAACAAGTGTCCTCTCTTTCACAAGACTCTCTCTTTCTCTAACCCACACACACACACACACACACACACTCTCCTTCTCTCTCCTTATTGCTCCTTTAACCCCTCATCTCTCCTTCCCCAGTGTCTGCAGGCAGGCCACAACGTCCTCCCCGCTGCTCCAGGGGACCACCTGGGCCTTCAGGGCCCCCGTCCCGCCACCGGTGCCACCGCCCCCCGCCGCCGCCTCTATGAGCCGGTGCATGGGGAAGTCCCTGCGGGGGAACACCACGTCCCCGGGCCCCAGGGCCAGGGACGGGCACACGTCGTTGGCGCCGTCGCCCACGTACAGCACCTGCTGGAAGGCCCGGCCGCCGCGCTCCTCCTGGCGCTGCGCAAGGTACTCGCGCAGGATCACCTGCTTGCACATGTTGTCGGGGCAACGAGCACAGCCGTGCGCGTGGAAGGGCCGCAGCACCAAGCGCCCGGCGGCGTCGAAGCCCGCCGGGTTGCTGAACACCTGGCGGAAGAGCGGCAGTGCGCCGAAGCGCCGCAGCCACGTCTCGATGAAGTAGGCGTTGGCGTCCGACACCACCACCGCCTCGTAGTCGTGCTGGTGGGCGCGCAGGAACTGGAAGAGGGCGGCCAGGCCCGGCGTTGGCGGGATCTTCTCCAGCGCCGCGCGGATGGCGTCCTCGGCCACGCCCTGCTGGGCCAGGTAGGACAGCACGCGCTGCATGTGCTCGTTGTAGTGGCCCTCGCGGTACGCGGCCACCAGCCAGTCGGGGAGCCGCTGGCCGGGGGCGGCGCGGACCACCGCGTCGTCACTGTTCTCCGCAATGATGGTCTCATCGAAGTCGAACAGGATGAGGAAGCGTTGGCCGCTGGAGGTGGCGGGGGCCGTGTTAGGGGCGGCCATGGCAGTCAGAGCAGAACGGGGGCCTCGTTCTTCACTGAAGGAGGAAGAGAAAGGTGTGGCGTCAAGCATGGCGTGCAGTAATTGATAAGATTAGGAACGAGTATCGTGCCACTCTGGGTGAAACTAAATTCATAACTGCTCAGTCCTCTTGAGCAATGTGGTTACCACGTGATGGGGGGTTGATGATGGCGCACAAGATAAGCATGTATTTACAATTCTTATGCAGGCTGAGCTGATATTATGGAATGAGTGATAAACAGAAACGAAAAAAAAGGAGAAGTCAACGAGTTCAAACCAACAGGAGTGACCCTGTCAGTCACAGGGATGCAAGGTGAGGGATTTAGCACTCAGCTAGGGGGTAAGTTGTGTTTACATGAGAGGGAATGAGGAAGAAAAGGCACAAGGCGAGCCAACAGGAGGCACTTAGGCCTACCCACCCTACCCTTCTGTTGAACAAAAAAAGCACAAGAAAAACACCAAGCGTCATACACTTTTTTTTAGAACAAAACAACCCTTAAACAATGTGTTTGAACCATCCACAGAAGGTTGTTATATGCCTACACAGTAAAACAACAAGGGAATTAAACCATTGAAAAGTTCTGAGGGGGTTAAATAGACCGACATTCCACTTTTTCCCACACACTGCGATCCGTTCAACCCAATGTAAGCGGTGTGTCTAGACTCTCTCTCTACAGTTGGCCTCGCAAGAGAGCTGACGAAAAAAAGGGGATCCCTTTCAGAACACATACGCTCCATATAGAGTTCACTGTGGACTTGTGTAACTTGAGTGTACTAGCTGCACATGTCGGAGTTGCATCACTGCATATCTTGACCATAAGTGGAGCAGAATAGAGGACCTCGCCGGTGGGCCTATACGGACATCAGACGACTTTACCAATTCGTTAAACGTTTCGTTGTTTATTTGCACTGAATGGCCTAAATAATAAAAAATCTATATATTAATTTTAAATGTAGGCTAAGTTATAGGCTAGGCTACACTTCGAAAAAGTGTTGTATTATACGTCTGATCGTATCATGTGGGAGTTTGATTGGGTGTTGGGAGTCAAAAGGGCTTTATGTTTATTATATGCTTATACCATCTGATTCTAATAATAATAGTCTAGTAGTGCCTATGGATATCGAAATGTGTACGAAAATTGTACATCGTTTAAACATTTTATGAACTATTGTTGTAAGCTATTTACGGATTGTAAAGTTAGGGGTTATTATGGGCAACATAATGCCACAGACACAACCTACCCGCGGTTCACCGACCATCATGTAAGCACTCCTGAAATACCTCCAGAGCGGTGGACAAATTTGAATCGGGTTGCGTGTGTGAAGCAGGGCTGCAGCCAGTCAAGTGTCCGTGGTTCTGCCCATGGTGCTGCTGCAAGGGGCAGTGTCCGGCGCGCCTGGCTGTTCCTAACCTCGTAACGAGTAAAGCTATCTAAATTTAACCACACCATCATCCACAGCCAGTCGATTACGAGAGGTTACCCTTGAACTGCACACACACCGCCAGCCCTGTCGAAGAGCGGACTGCCTCTCGTTGGCTCTCGTTTTAATATTGATTTATATTTCAGCGATTAATATAACGCGTACAAATTCATTCAAATTCAAATGCATTCGTCGAGTCGAGATAAATTAATTACCAAAAAAAACAAATGCTTACCGGTTGTGGACATATGGTCAAGCAGTGGGCGAGGAGGGCTTGGATGGTGCCCGGCTCTGGCCGACCGCATCCTTATGACGCGCCGAGGATCTGTGGCCATGTGACCCGGCGAGATAAGGAAGGCATTCCCCGGCAAATGCTCGCCGTTGACTGGTCGGCGAGGCGGTACACCCAAGATGGCGGCGGTCGATTGCTCGATAATGTTACGGGCATCGATATTTTCTCATCATCGGACGTTTTTGTTTAGATAAGCGTGTCTGAGGCTATTTAACTGAACAGTGAATTCATTTAGTGTTTTTATTCGGGAATATGTTGATTATATAGTGGGCGACCGGTCTTCAAGGGCGGCCATCTTTGGTGTACCAAGAGCGAGGTTGAACGGTGAATCATTTGACGCAAAATAGCATACTTTTTCTTGAACACTTGTCTTTATTACGAAAAAAAACCCACCTTGAGCTGTGTGTTTGTGTGTGTGTGTGTGTGTGTGTGTGTGTGTGTGTGCGTGTGTGTGTGTGTGTGTGTGTGTGTGTGTGTGTGTGTGTGTGTGTGTGTGTGTGTGTGTGTGTGTGCGCACGCAGCTATTACAGGACACACAAATAATCATGACAGCACTATCCTGTGAGCGGGAATTTGTTCATAAACAAGAAGAGTAAGTTTCTCTTGTGAAACTCTGGTGTGCACAAGAGATCAGAGGGGAAACTATGGAAACAAAACAAAAAACATCTAAGCAGAACTATCATTTGAAGAAGTGAATTATATTATGTTGGGGTGGCCTGATTAGAAATATAAAAAGATAACATCCTGTTTGAAATGGACCACATACCGAGACAGGGATGCAACCCACTGGTTTGTCTTGGAATAAACCTAATACATACTTATATGGCTCAATTCACATGCAAAACATGCAGCAAAGAACATTGCCAAGCACAAAAAGCAAAGCAAAGGGTCCCTTCCGTCTATGGGTTCAAGAGTTCATAACCCTAGGCTCTTTGTTCCCATGTTTTATGTGTAACCTACTAATCAGTCACTAGATGGAGCTATGTACGCACACAATTACATATGAAGACCTTCTCAGTCAATGTGAGCCTATGTAAAGCAAAACTTTCTGCTCCACTTCATTGGTTCAGAACCTTTCATTGGCAGTGGGTCATGTACTGTTGACTGGAGTAGTATGTTATAATATCTCATGAGTAACTCAACAATAATGAATGAAAACCTGACGAAACAAAACACGTTGCAAAATAAAACCTAAACTTAACCACTAACCATCTCTACCTCAACTTACCATATCAAACCTTATACTTAAACTTAACCACATAACCAAATACCTCAACTTAACCATATCAAACCTTATACCTAAACGAACCATATCAAACCTAATACCTAAACTTAACCATATCTAAACTAATACCTGAACATAAGCATATCTAACCTAATATTGAAACTTAACCTTCTTAAACCGTATACCTAAACGAACCATATCTACCAAAATACCTAAACTTCAGCATCTCTTATCTACTAAGAGCGAGGTTGAACGGTGAAAAACAGCTCTTTTCAGCCTTCCGTACTGCAGGATTACTGTACTGACAGCGATATTTTGTTTCACTTCTTATGACAAATGTACTTATTGTAAGTCGCTTTGGATTAAAGCGTCTGCTTAATGCCCTAAATGTAAATGTAAATGTACAAATACACCGATTATGATTCTAACCAACGGCCAGAAGGTGACTCCAGCTCCCATTCACGCTGCCCCCGGGTTTTACTTCCCACTCACAAGGGGAACCATCAACAAAATAACACACGCTGTTGAGCACAAGTGATTAACATTTTGGAAGGAAATCGATGAGATATATATATATATATATATATATATATATATATATATATATATATATATATATATATATATATATATATATATATATATATATATATATATATGAATGTTTCATCTTTGTGGATAGTTGTGGGAATCATACAGCAATGTAGGAGGAGAGAGAGATACGGCAAGAAAGAGGACGAGAGAAATCGGTCGAAAGAGCTGAATATGAGACAAGAAGTGGGAGAGGTGAAATGTGTGGAAAGTTTGAAGTCGATACATCTCTGTGCCTCATGCATCCTTAATGTGAATAAGGAGGCAGGAGGCAGTTAATAATGTAACTTATTTCAGATGTGAAATAAGTATATGGTTTCACATCTGGGGAGAACGCCCCACTGAACCCCAACAGCATTCAACTGACTTCAGATATTTTAGACGATTCATCACTTAGGTCATACCCACAACTGTATTTGAAAAAATGGAAAAACAATAACGTGATCGCATCGAATTCTTATTGGATGTGAGTAAAAGTAAAATAACACCAAGCTGAAACATTTAAAGTGCATGTGTATTTAAAGATTTAGAATTGCATTTAAAATGTAAAGCATGTGCATTTAAAGCATTTTCTAAAGAAAATATGGATGGTTGCCAACAAAGTTGTGTGTGCAGTGTTCTGCAAGCCCACCGACATGCTAATACCGCCAAGGCTAATGAGCTAGCACGCCAACATGCTAACGCCACCGAGGCTAATGAGCTAGCACGCCGACATACTAATGCCACCGAGGCTCATGAGCTAGCCCGCCGACATGCTAATACTGCCAAGGCTAATGAGCTAGCACGCCGACATGCTAAAACCGCCGAGGCTAATGAGCTAGCAGGCTGACATGCTAATGCCGTCGAGGCTAATGAGCTAGCCTGCCGACATGCTAATACCACCAAGCTAATGAGCTAGCACGGCGACATGCTAATGCCGCTGAGGCTAATGAGCTAGCCCGCTGAGTTTCGAGTCCCTGGGAAGGTAGGGTCTGGCTGCAGACTGTAGGACATGGGGCGTATTCTGATATCCATACTTCCCATATTTAATATGTAGGACGTTCCAATTATAATCGGAAGAAAATAAGTGTACTGATATGAGCCGGATGGTGCCCTCAACGGCAGCCATCTTAGCTACATAGCGGAAGAGGTGGAGCCAGGCTGAACCAGCAGCCCAGCTCGAAAAAATGGCCACCGGAACGATGTCGGCGCATTTACCACAGTCATAGTCATTTTGTAGCTGTCATAGCTTTTAAGCTTATTATAAGTGCTAGACGTAAAGGGTTCACCATTCAAAGCGGGGTGTTTTGGCGGGTGACAGACGCGGCAGCAATCGCAATCATAATTTCCGGATTTGCGATTCGGAACACTGACATCTGAAAATCTGCGCACCTAGTGAGTATACATCCAACTGCTACGTCACCCACTCCTGTCCACTTGCCGCGAAGCGTGGTTTAAATCCTCGGGCCTGGGAAAGTTTCAATCTCTTCTTGACTACTTTGCTAAGATGACTACTACCCTAACCCTAACCCTTACCCAGCTAACCCTTACCCTAACTCTGTTGTGCTAACAATTTAGCTTGTTGTGCTAGCTTGTGAGCCTGATTTTTGCTTGCATGTGAATGCACTGTTCTTTCCATTACATCGTTAAAATGTATCGTTTACCAAGGTACAGTGAAAATAATTAATCATGAAAAATGTCCCACTATATCGATGTTTAAAAAGGGACATAATTGACTAACATCATCGCTGGCATTAAACCTATGACGATTATGAAATTTGCAGTTGGATGTGGATGTCACGAAAGAGGTCCTTTGCATGGATGCCACAACTTCCTTTAGATGGCGTTAAAGTCCTGTTGTTTTGTCTGGATCTCACATCTGGATTTAGCAGCTGTCAGGTGGACAAATGGGACGGTGGGTGGCTTAGTCACTTGAACGTTCAGTTTAATTCCATAATCATAAAACTTGAAAAAATAACACTTTTTTCAAACACAACTTTCTCTTTGTAATGATACACAGATCAAGATAAAGTGGATTCAAGTAACACCATATTAATATGCCGGTTTTAACCATCGTCGCAATTCTCCCAACTCATTTTGTACATCTATTTAACACAGAATATCCAGGTCGTCACCAATTAATACCAATAAAGATCCACAAAACACACTCACCATTACAACGTCAGTCATATTGAGACCTGCATCGATCTATCAATGTTGATGCTGGATCTGTCTTTGGCACTGTTGTTTTTAAATGCTCATATTTCTGGCAAAATACCTCGATCATTCTCTCAACACAGGTGTTGCATTTCGAAGTGGTATGAAGCAGTACAATAGCAGGGTCAAAACGGTGAATGCGGGAGAGAATACAGTATTTTGATTACATTTGCGCTTGTGTTAGTGAAAAACTTGACATGGCAACCGGAGGCGCACACAAACCATGAATCACAGGTAACAGGTGAACAACAGTGGTAAATCTCCAGTAATCGCTCAACATCAAAACGGCACCAGATTTTATAAGTATTAAACTCACACTCTGTGACATTACTTACTTCATTTATCACCAACATTCCTTCAACAACCAATACAAAGTATTTCAGGACAATACCCAATACAAACAAATTGCACTACAACGCAACTGAACTCGTAAAATACTGACAAATAGAAATACAGGCGTGGGTTAAATTCTTCCCCTTCAACAGACGGGTAGTCAAGAGCACCAGGAGTGGGGTGGAGAGAGGAGCATTCCATCCATTACTCTCCTTCTCAACCCTGGTCTTCTTTGGCCTCCTCTGGCTTGGCCTTCTCTTCCTCCTGGGGGCCGGCAGAGGCTTCGGCTGGCTTCTCCTCCTCCTTCTCTGCGTCTATCTCCGGCACCTTCTCCTCCTCTTTCTTGGGTTCAGGGAGGAGGAGGACTTTGCCTATATTCTGTCGCTCTTGCATGCGTCTCATGGCGTCCGCCACCTTTGAGGAGAGAGAGAGAGAGGGAAGAAGAAAGAGAGACAGAGTGACATGAGAGATGAAGACAGATAAGAGTGGGTTAGAGAGAGCAAGGGAGAGAGAGAAAGCAGTAGAGAGCAAGGGGAAGGGGGTGTAGATTGGTCAGATCCAGTCAGGTCAAGGTAATTTGCAAAGCCTTTGGACATAGTTACAGTTTCTAAGGGCTTCCTCTGTATTCAAACAAGCGACACTACTGGTTAGAGATTCACATCGCTCCTCAGAATGGCCTCTTGGTTCAACCAGAAGTCAATGGAAGTCAATAGGGAGGGAAAATAAATGCAGCTTCTCTTCTTCTATTGACTTCCAAGTAAATCCAATCTCACCTCCTAGCGTCCACCACTTCCTGTAACGTATACCCCATGGTCAGCCTTCGTTCATTTAATAAAGGATATTTCATCAACCGGAACGCCATTCAAATCAAATACAAGTCCTCAAATTCTGCTTCAAAAACCCATCGTCCTGTAAGTGAAGACGAAGATTAAAGAAGGAAAGAAGGTGTTTGAACAGATTTAATAAATACCATGATTCCGTAATCTAGATCTTTGCTCAACCGAGTCTGACATTCAAGCAGACATGAAAATAAACGTTTTATAGATGATGGTAATAAAGGCAAGATTATGTAAATCGATTAATTTGTTGCTAAATGCTTCTTAAATCAACAGTATTTTAATCGCTGTAAATATATAAAATGTGGAATGATGGTATTTAATGTAATGTGTGTATATCCCTTGCTGCATACATTTCACACCGCACAATATGTTGTTTCTGAAGCCAGCTATTACCATAGAAAAGGCCCTTTCCATGAAATGAGGCCATCTATTATGTTATTTGTGTCAGTTTCTTCCTGGAAGGCAGAAGATGATGACGGAGATAACACTGGCAATGTGATTCCCGAGCAACAAGTCATGCAGCCTTACTCAACCCCCACCCTTCCCAACCCCCCCACCCAGGGAACTCAACCGCAAACATCCCCCCACCCCCGACCCCACCCACCTCCACCCACCCCTAATCGCCGATGCCAAGGCAACAACGACCGTCGCCTAGCAACGGCTGTCGGAACAACCGTGTGACGCGGGGAGGGTCGGCGCTGAGAGAGAGAGAGTCAGACGACGGCAGGTGATGGAAACAGCAGAGGAGACCACCGCTCCAGCGGTCCGTTGTCGGGGGCGACGGTCCTCGTCTCCTTAATGGAGGTCGGGATGAATGAATGTGTGTATCACCTCTGCTCCTCATCCCCCCCTAATGTTGTTTGTGTCACTTGTTTTTTTCTGCTTTGCATTTCCTATGATCCGCAACACAGGTGATTCAGCACCCACTGTGCTCCGACACACACAATCAACCACACACACACACACAAACCCACACACACACAAGCGCAACTACATACACACATACACAAACACGCACACACATATGCGCACTCACACACACGTGCGCGCACACACACACATAAGCGCACATACACACACCCACACACAAACAGGCAGCGCAGACAGACTCCAGCATCAGACTGCGACGGCCTGTGCGGCTGACCTCTCACATGTACGTATTAGTTAGCCTCAGGGGGGGAGGGGAGCGGGGTGCGCTAGGGAGTCAGCCATGATCTAACCAGCTCGTCGTGGCGCTTGCACAGCTCCGACCGCAGTGGGTCTCTCTCTACGCTACCGGCACCGCTGGCACTGGTCTATACCAACCTGTTGTCCGCGAGGGTATTGCAGGTTATCAGGAAGATAAGATAATTATAATATTCATAATTATTATTTCTTCTCTAAATTAGATTTCTGTAATTTTGAGAAATTGGTTGATTATGTTGTTTTTATGGCTACTTATTCTGTTACTTTTGTTTTGATTCCATCGCTCACTGCATTTGTTTATTCATCTATTTTTAACTGTTTGCATATGAGGTCTGGGTCATAATCTAGTGGTCTGCCTCAACTCAGAAGATAGGAAGCAATGGCGTACTCTATAGAGGCCCTTTAAACAAAAACAAAACCAAAACTCAACAAAAAAAGCCAACGAAAGCACAACCCATCAGGGTAACGGTAATGGTGATCGCACCAGGTCATGCTGTGAGTCAACTTAATCTTAATACCATCAATAAGTTAATGACTAAAGTACAGAATTCATTTGAATTACAATGTAATTAAGGAAGAATCTGCATAGATTTACAGTTAATCTTTTAGATCACATAGAGATCGCAGATAGGAGTTACAAATTGTGCTCAAGAACAGGTACTGTTCTAGTCTAGTCTACAGGTAGACTAGTCTACAGGTAGACTGCTGACAGTAGGGTTCAAACCCAGAACCGAACAATTAAACTATCCTTCTCCGCGATCTCTCAAATAATCAAAGAAACAATGTTTCTCACCAACAACAACATAAAGAAAACAGAACATAGACAAAAGCCTTCTGGTCTGTTTGATTCAGACCTCTTCGAAGTGGTAGGTGGAGTCGATGCGGGGCTTGATCTTCCCCTGGGCGTAAAGGCCCAGCAAGGTCTCCATGGTGCTCCTGATGAGGCTGAAGTCCTTCATGTAGCCCAGGTGGAAGCCACACACCGACTTGTTGGCCTGCATCAGCTTCATGGTGCTGATGGACAGCTGGTTGTACCATGTCTTGGCGATGGCCAGCAGGTTCTTCTTCTGCCCAGTCACACAGTTGGCTGCACCTGAGGCAGCCAATCAAAGAGAGAGACATGCACGTAAGAAGCCATTCAGAGAGTGAGCGAGAGAGGGATTTTTGTTTCACTAGTGCATGTTTTACCGAAGACGACGATGGTTCCCATTGGTTTTAACAGTCCAAAGCCTTTGTTGGTATCCGAGCCTCCAAGTGGGTCCAGCACTATATCAAGTCCTGGAGAGAGAGGAGAGAGAGCGAGAGAGAGAGGGAGAGAGAGAGAGAAAGAGAGAGAGAGAGAGAGAGAGACAGAGAAAGACTGTGAGTGAATGTTGTGACTATTAGGCCTGGATCCTGTGTGCCCCGGAAATAAATAAATTTGTCATTAATCATTAAATATTCTAGTGCCCAAAAAAACCTGTTCACTCAAGTGTGAAATAAATCAAATCAACTTGGCAGATAGAAAAATTCGCAATAGAAAAAAAAACACTTACGTACATTTTGTCCAAAAAAACCTTTTGTCCAACAAAATGTATGGTAAAGTGATTCAAGTATGTTTTAGTGCCATATGAACAGTTCTAAGCATGTTTGGACGTTTATCGTGATAATATTGTGAATTGCAATTATTTTGGATAAAATAATTGTGACATGAAATATTAATTTTATCCAAATGCTGAGCCGTAAATATACTTCGCCATAGATGTACATGTCGATTATACAGTTTATCAAACTGAAAATAAGTTCAGATCCATGTAATTAAGAAGCAGGTAGGGATGAGGGAATCTCGCCCAATAATGATAGACATCGGGGATCAAAGCCATCCCCTTTGCAAGCTGAGAGTGAAAGCCCAAAGCTTAAGGCCATGTCGGGACAGATGCAAAATAATGCATTTTCAAGTACAACACAGACTCCAGTCTCAAACCCCTCCTGCTACATCAGTGCACCGTGTGATGCGTTGGGTATAGCAGATCACACTCCCACTCTAACCACTACAGTACCCTGACCCCCACATCCACATGTCAACACCCCCCCCTGCGCTCCTCACCCGCGGGGCTGATGTTGCGTATCTCCTCCACGTAGTCCTTGGTGCGGTAGTCGATGGCGTGGCTCAGCCCGCCCTGCAGGATCGTCTCGTGCTTGCTGGCCGACGCCGTGCCGAACACCGTCACCCCGGGGACCGTCTGGCACAGCTGGGTGGCCGCGATGCCCACGCCGCCTGCAAACCATCAGGCCTGTGTTAGGGAGACGCGCTCTTCCAAAGACATTCCTGGTGCGTTAAGAGGCATGTCGTCGCAGTGGAAACACGAGGTCACGCTCGGTTGTGTTCTAACACAAGCCAAGCATGTTGTGAACCAAATACGCGTGATGTGAAACAATCGGGGTCTGCGACATCGACTGTTTCTGTAATAACAACCACTTTGAACGTTAAAATATTAGGAATTAGCAGAGCGTCAGTGCGTCTTGCTCAAGGTCACCTACAGGTAAGCGGAGGACATAGGGATCGGGTTACAGTACCAACATGGGCTGAGCGATTTTAGAAAGGGGAGAATTTGAGAACAACACCAGTGAACATTGCAAATCAGACCGTGGATAGGCTTTTAAATGGGCTTCCTTATAAGAATCTAACTGTTTCAATCCAAACCAGTCAACGGATGTCAAAAACATAATTCCATCTTTTTCATTGTGTAGCATTGGTAAATCGCTGAGCGGTATCCGCCTGTAGGGGCAGCACACTCGTATAACGCACACTGTAGTGACTCTTTAAAGATGGTAGTTGGGCGGCACATAATACCTGTATGAGTCAGTATTTGTGACAGCACTGGCATTGTAAAGCCAGTCTGAACACAAGTAGACCAGATAAGAGTTTAGTTAAACATTCAACAGCCCTTTTCTTTCAAATGGCAAGGGTTGCTAGAGCAACTGTAGCCTCTGATAATAATTAATAATTTCATAGGAACTGCAAGCAGGCCGGGCTATCAAAGGTGTACACACACACACACACACACACACACACACACACAGGCACACCCACACACACACACACACACAGTCGCACACACACACACACAGACACACAATCACATAAACACACAGTCACAGCCTCACACACACACACGCACACACACACACACACACTGTCGCACGCACACAGTCGCACACACACACAAAGTCGCACACACACACACAAACACACATACACGGCTCTCTAAAAATCTTCACCTATGATCTCTTGGCAGCTCACTTGATGTGTGGACAAGTGGCCGCATTTAGACTCGTGATTAGAGAAGCAGAAAGCATTAGACAGTGGAACATGAAACCTGCCTTTCATTAATCCTTCCCTTAATGCTTTTAATTAAATCATTTGGATGCTATTGGAATAATTTCAGGCCATTATCTCTGTTTTATTTGTTTGAAGAAATGACACAACAAAAAGAGAGACCACGCTGTCCTGAGTACAATCCACCCTCAGTTCCCCTCCCCCAACTACCAAGACGGCCCCTAGCTGAATAAGACCCATAGAGCAGGTAGGGCCGCAGCTGGTGGATGACTTTTGGTTAGATCCCGGGCCCCGTCTGGGAAAGAGTGTGTGGGAGGGAGTGTGTTTGACATTAGGTGGAAAAGTGCTTCGAGGGGCCACAATGGCTTGACGAGCAGGACATTCAACCAGGCCATGTTCCAACTGACTGAAAGAGTACATTATCTATACTGTATTAACAAACTGACACACACACAGACACACAGACACACACACACACACACAGACACACACAGACACACACACACACACACACACACACAAACACACACACACACACACACCACTTAAGAAATGTGGTTTGCCTGCATCCTCTTTATTTCTGCCAAGCGGAAACACCACCCTGAGGTGTCAGTTATGTTTGTTTGTATAATGTTCACAATCTAAAGTTCACCGGAAGTCCCTGAATTCTGGTATACCTGTAACGCACAAAGCAATATAAATCAAGCAACAGCTGTTGAAACCCTCAGTGGGCCTATGGGCAGAGTGTAAGTGAACCTCTGGCCTGACCTCCTACCTGCAGACTACAGGCCTACCAGTTTACAATTGAGTCATGCAGCAGTTACTATCACCCAAAGAGATTTCTTTGTATGTCATTAATAAGAAGGCATGGGCTTCTGGCTCTAGGATCCCTAAAGGTTGACTTCAAAACGTTGGTTTCGAACCCAGAACTACCACCACTACTTCAATTTCCAGTTCTATCGTCACCCCGCAAGTCCTACATTACATGATATGTATTGAGCTGACGCTTTTCTCCAAAGTGACTTACAATAAGTGCATTCAATAATGAAGACACAACCCAAGAAGTGCATGATTAATGCAAGTCCATAAAAAGCCATTGAATAAGCATACTGCTGTAAGTGCTACATAGAAGAAAGAGATAGGGCAATATTTGAAATTAGTTTGGGGCCGAGGGCCAAGATGCAGTCTGAACAGATGAGTTTCAGTCTCTGGCGGGAGATGGGTAGGGTTTCGTCTGTCCTGAAGCCCGTGGCTTGCTATGCAGGGAGTGGCGTAGTGCAGGAGAACCATGAGAGCCGGGCTTCTCTGTCCTCTAACCGGCTCCCTGTAGCTAGCCTCCTATTACGTCCTATAAAATCCTAGAACTTCATAGCTGCGTCCTAGTGTCCATAACCTCCTCCATGTGCCTAGCCGAGTATAAAACATAAAACATTTACAGAATTTGGCAGACGATGCTTATCCAAAGCGACTTACAACAGTTCATACACACATTCACACGTCTTTAGTCAGCGTGTTTACCTTCCTCTGTGCCAGTTCGTCTTTGTTCTCTGTATCAAGCGTCCCAGCATTTTCCTAGTGTTATTCATGGTTCCTGGTTTTCTGATTCCTGCCCGTTTGCTCCCGATTATGTCTTTGCCATCACCCTGCTGGATTGTTTGCCTGATCTACGGATTTCCCGTGTACAGACCAATCCGCAAGTAAGGACCATTTTTTCTACCCAGACTTTTACCTCCCTTCCTTTTGAGCTGCACCCTAGCGTTCTACAACGTCTCCCCTGCACCCTAGCCTCCCTTCACCTCCCGGTGCATCCTACCTGCAGCCATGTGGACCAGGACGCTCTTGCTGGGCCGGAGGTTGGCCATCTCGAAGAGCATCATGTGGGCGGTGAGGTAGTTTACAGGCAGCGCCGCGGCCTCCTGGAAGCTCATGGCGTCGGGCATTAGGAAGGTCTGGTCAGCCGCCACCACCACCAGCTCCTGCCACAGGCCACTGTTGCTCAGCACGATGACCCGGTCACCGGCCTGCGGGGAGAGGGGGAGGAGAGGGTGAGGGGAGTGGTGGGATGGATGTGGGAGGAAAAGGAGTAAGGGGTGGGAGGTGAGGACAGGGAGATAGGGAGGGATCGTGGGAGTTGTAGTCTTCACCAACATTGCCGGTTATAATCTATCTGACGAGATTCAGGCAGAAAACCTCCAAATATCGAACATTGTTGGAAACACAAGTACACAACTCAATCAAATATTTAACAACTGTCTAGTCATTTTGTTAATATTTTAATGCCTAAATGTTACATATTATATCTTTAATGCCAACTTTATTGATTATGTGTGAGGATATTATTGTTATCCTTCAAACAATGAGGCCAACATTATAATGCCAACAGTCTTCTTGCTGCCGACGTCGATAAAGATTTAAGTGTTTTCTCGCCAGGCCTGGCCTTGTCTGCAGATGCTTCAGTCTGCAGATGATGTCCTCAGGATAAGTTGCCGCTTCATATTTTATTCAAGACAATGTTAGATGAAGGAAGTCAACGAGACCCTGAACATGTCCGGTGGTAGACCTTCAACCCTTCAGATGGCCATTAGATCCGAATTTCACCCTGGGGTCAAATTAACCCTGTCAATCTGATAGGTCTGTCGACTGCTTATGTCTTTCTGTCTGTATTGTAATACCAGGCATACTCTACATGCAATACATGGCTGAATTGGCGTCGCAAAGCAATCTTCGGTACGAAATCACAAGGTTGCCAGCTCTGATTTGGTGGTGTGGTGCAAGAGCCCCCATGATTGCATCCCCCTCTTCCAGATCCAGTCTGCGCCTAGTGGGAGCATCGTTTGAAACAGGCACTTGGTCTACAGATCAAATAAGCTACCAAACACATAAGGAAGCATTTTTTGCTGGGGCAGCACGATTCGATAGACTATGCTATTGATTCGCACTACGGTAGCAGCATACATTGGCAGAACCACGGTCTGAGCATTTTCATTGATATTTCCCTTGTGGTCTCTGTGGATATTTTTGTTGAAGCTCTTGTAGTGTGGGCTGTACAATGAAGCAATTTGTCAGACTGGCCAATAGGAAGTCAGTGTCAGTACATTATTTGTCACAACTGCTTCTTTTTGATACACGTCTAGAAAGATGGCACCACAGATTGTTTAAACTCAGAGTACGGAAGAGTAGCTAGTCGATATGTGGAAACAATACGATTTTCTGTATGACTGTATGTTCTTATGTATGAGAGGCATCTCCATACACAAAGAGTATTGCTTGAGTTCTCAACCGCTTGATTCTTTTTTTTCTTTTTCTTTTTTAATTCTTTTTTTGTTCATTCCTACGACTATATAAGCACCACGGTGATGTTAGTTTGACGATATTCTCTTGCAGAAAACAAATCAGCTCACTGAAATAGCAAAGATTTGGTTCGGATTAGTCTTGTTGAAAAGACTGGACATTTACAATGTTTCACACTAGTAGATCACATATATTGAACACGTTTTTTCCCTAACATCAATGACATTTTGTAAACAGGTCTAATATTCAATAAATAGTCTCTCGATGAGCTATTGAAATTAGGAAGCGAAAAAACAGGGAATATTGATATATATTCAATTTGAACTCATCATCGCGGATATCATTGTTTGTCGCCATCCATCTAATACAACCCAAATATATAAAATTCATATCGATAATGCAAATAACAAAACAATGCAATTTCATGGTGGGCTATGATATAAAACTAAATAGGCAATAAAAGTGTGAGTGTTGTGTCATGATGAAAAGACAAGTGTGTCTTCAGTTAAAGACACACCTTCAAGTGGGAAGCCCGGTTGTAATGGAAATGCTAATCCCATGCTAATCCCAGCCGTGCTGGGACACTGCGCCGTAGAGAACCAAACCGGAGCGAATGGTGCCGGTATAGTATAGTGGAAAAGACCAGTAAAGGCACAAACAAAAATATTCACCAGTTGATATTTCAGTTTTTTAAGACGAGCAGAAAGGCTTGCGACCATCAGTATCTTTAACCGCCTCTCACACACCGTCAACAACCACTGAACAGACAAAGCTCAAGACATCGCCACTAGGCACTTCTTTTTTTTATCTACTGAAGGCAGATGAAAAATCTCAAATATTCAAATAAAAACGGAACTTGAGTACATTCCTGCACAACACAATGGACTCATGGAACATGTAGCATGACCTCTTCTGCATAGTGATATTACAATAACACCGATATAAACTTATCACCAATCAAGCTCCACTGGCTGACACACCAAGGCCACAGGAAAGAGATGTGAATGGTTGGAAGAAGGAGCCAGTGCTTCCTGTTACCAGGGCTTAAGCATCACCAGGTCAGATTCACTTCCTGTTGCAGGCGCACACATAAACCCACACAGCTATGCATGCACAAACATTACACAAAACGAACGAACACACACGCACACACACACACACACACACACACACACACACACACACACACACACACACACACACACACACACACACACACACACACACACACACACACACACGTCCAATGTAGCTGTCAACAAGTTGGTAAATGTAAAGGGTTTAGTTAGAAGTCACTAGCAGCCAATGGAGCAGTTTAGGGTCATGGGGTGTCTGGGCCCAGCTGTTCATGACAACATGAGCTGGAATGCAGCGCTCCCCTCCAAGGACCCCTGGTGGAGGAGGAGCAGGGGGGCCAAGGAGGGAAGGAAGGAGAGGGGAGTGAGGAAGGACAGCGGGACCGGGAGGGAGGAATAGAAGGGAGTGAGACAATGGAGGGAAAGATAGAGATGGAGAAAGAGAGAGCGCAAGAGATAAAGAGGGACAGAGAGAGAGAGAGAGAGAGAGAGAGAGACAGAGAGAGAGAGACAGAGAGAGAGAGAGAGAGAGAGAGACAGAGAGAGACAGAGATAAAGAGGGAGAGAGAGAGAGGGACAGAGATGGAGAAAGGGAGAGCACAAGAGATAAGGAGGGACAGAGAGAGGGAGAGAGAGAGAGAGAGATAAAGAGGGACAGAGAGGGGGAGGGAGAGAGTGAGATATATATATATATAGAGAGAGAGAGAGAGTGATGGAGGAAGAGATAGCGAGATATAAAGAGGGATAGAGAGAGGGAGGGAAAGAGAGAGCGTGAGAGAGAGAGATAAAGAGGGACAGAGAGAGAGAGAGAGAGAGAGAGACAGAGAGAGAGACAGAGAGAGAGAGAGACAGAGAGAGACAGAGATAAAGAGGGAGAGAGAGAGAGGGACAGAGATGGAGAAAGGGAGAGCACAAGAGATAAGGAGGGACAGAGAGAGGGAGAGAGAGAGAGAGAGATAAAGAGGGACAGAGAGGGGGAGGGAGAGTGAGATATATATATATATATAGAGAGAGAGAGAGAGTGATGGAGGAAGAGATAGCGAGATATAAAGAGGGATAGAGAGAGGGAGGGAAAGAGAGAGCGTGAGAGAGAGAGATAAAGAGGGACAGAGAGAGAGAGAGAGAAAAAGAGGGACTGAGAAAGGGAGGGAGAGAGTGAGAGGGCTAGAGAGGGACAGAGAGAGGGGGAGAGAGAGATAAATGGAGAGGAAGAAGGCGGCGATAAGAGTCTTGTGAAGGTTGATGATGATGAAATATAGGAGAGAGAGAGAGGCGAGGGGGGGATTCCAAGCTGACAATGAGGCTCCAAACAATAGCTTGGGGGATAAAAACCTAGTTGCCAGTGACTATTTGATTATATGACTACTATATGTCTGTTTCTAATGGCCCGGATAGTCTAGGTTAGGGCAATCGATTGGGGCCCTAACCCAATGTCCACAGCCTACCTCCCTGTCAGCCTCCTAGAGCAAGACGCCCCCCCCCCCCCATTAGAGCTCAGCCCTACCTGCTCCTTAAGGACACATCTGAATTCATACAAAGATGCCTTGGATACAAAGGACGGATACATGCATGAATGCATAATGCAGAATGTAGAAATTGATGAAAGGAATGGACACACACACAAACACACGCACACATACGCACACGCACACACACGCACACGCAGGCACACCTGAAAAGAAAAACATAGATCTATTATGTATTCAAAGGTCAAGTCTGTAGCAGAGCTGATCCGGAGCTTTTCAATTACTAGACTAACTAATTCGACCGACCCCTACTGATCATTGCATTATAGCGCCACAGATTAACCACTTCTTGGCTAATTAATAATCTTGGATACCTTTTATCACGGTGATTGTTTCTGGCTGTGATGATGCGCACTTGCTATTAATATTTATTAATAAATTATAGCAATGATTAATTCATCATTTAGTTTTTAATAACAATGCTAAATTCATAATTGAGCGTATAAAACGATGAATCGAAACATAAACACGGTTTTAAATTGTGGAGACATGCTCATAAAGATATACACAATTGAATTGAAGCTATTATCCTGTCATTCACAAAAATAATGAATGTGTCAACAATGATTAGGACTATAACAGCGTTACAGCAGACATATTTGGTTTTAACAGAGGGTGTTTAGACATTGAGTTAAGATCAGTCTGTTTGCATCAGGCAGATTGGGTGTGAGAAGAGGCTGAGTAACACTAACAGCACAACATCCGACTTGGCTGCAAAAAGTCTTATCCAGCAGAAAAGAAAGAAAAAAAAGCAGACTCAATACTCTCTCGAAACGCTGACTGCAGTCTAAGGAGAAATGTGCAACAAGTATTACTGCCTAAGCCATTACACAGACCACAAACACACCATGAAGCCATCGATCAGTCAGATGGATGTTTGGGTGGGGCTGCTCTCTTCCATGTACTACTTTTCATCCAGCTTTTCTAACAGAACCTAGTTGAACTTTCACACAATGTCTTCCACTTTTCCATTATTAAAACCACTTTTATATGTAGTCTATATTCACATGACAAAATAACATTGATCCAGAAAATCTGTTGTATATGTAGATTACAAAAACATGACCCAAAAACATTGATCCAGAGAATAACTTGCAAATGTAGACTACACAAACACGACACAATAACATTGATCCAGACTCACTTTCCTGTCTTCCACCTCCTCCCCGGCGGCCTCCACCACTCCGGAGCACTCCATGCCCATGGTGACGGGCGGGGAGGCCAATGCGTCGTACAGCCCCTGGCGGCCCATCAGCTCGGCGAAGTTCAGCCCGCAAGCCTTCACCCGGACCAGCAGCTCGCCGCTCCCCGCCGCCATCCTCTGGGTCTTGATCTGGAGCTTGATCTTGTCGTAGCCCCCGTGGCCGGTGAGGACCAGGGCGCGGAACGTGTGGTTCTCTTCTTGGGCATCGTCAGCACTAGGCGCCGCCGCTGGCTGCTGGGGCTCCTCGGCTGGAGCCGGGTGGGGTTCTGCGGGTTTGGGTTCTGCAGGTTCTGGGGTCTTCTCCAGGTCAACTTGCTGTTGTTGGATCGGTGCTTCCTCGTTCGACATGATGCAGGGCAATATCCTTTGACTATTTAAGAATATGCTGTAGGGATGTAGTGTCAGTGAGTGTGGTTGTTACTATAGTGTAGCTTTAAAAGTAGACACTAACTACAGTCTCACACACAGCCTTTTCTGTGGATGTGCAAACCAAAAAAGTGTGTTGAGATGTCACTGGTGGGAAGGCGCATTTGCTCGAAGGAATAGGAGGAATGTGTGCGCCCTGGTCAGAAAGTAGCGGACTGATTTGGGTTGCTTTCTGGCATCGCGACCAAATGAGCTGGAGAGAGTGGAGTGGTGGTCGTCAAAACCCGGAGCGGTGGATCCCCACAGGAAGATCAGGATCGTGTGGTGCAGGAATTGGCGTCACAGGTGGTTTGGTGGTGGAAAAGTCTGCGAGGAATCCCCCAGTGGCCGTGACTTATTATTTTACATCAAAATGACTTTATGAACCTGGCCACATGAACTGGCCCACACATCTACCATAACAGCTGCTAAGAAATGGACACTGAAACGTTTTGCATGAGTGCAAGCACCCACAAAGTTTGAGCTGCACAATGATATTTGTTATTGGGAACTTCTTAATGATTATGTGACGATATTATTGTTTTCCTATTATTTTCCGTGTGTGTGTGTGTGTGTGTGTGTGTGTGTGTGTGTGTGTGTGTTTGTGTGTGTGTGTGTGTGTGTGTGTGTGTGTGTGTGTGTGTGTGTGTGTGCATGTGTGTTTGTGTGCGTGGGTGGGTGCACACAAACAGACTTTTTTTAAACTTTCAAAACTAAGACAACATTAAACGGACAATGGAAACCATAACGCATGCATTCTGCACCATCATCTTTCTTCATTCCTCAAATAGGGTTTGACCTCCCATCGCACTCATCTATTAATAACTCAGATGAACCAGAAAGGCATATGGACAGCAGGCAGGGCCGATACATACCAGCCTTAAAACTCAGACATCAAACCCTAAACCTCACACATGCTTTATCTTTACTGGAACCTTACTGTAAAACCCCAGTCACTAACCTTGTATGTTGTATACCGCAACGAGGTTGCGACCTCCGGGTGACGTCTGAGAGGAAGTTGTGACCCTCAGTTTGAGGACATGAAACGTCAAGCTCGGTGAAGATTCGTGGTCTTCACCCATCACTTCCTCTCAGCCTTCAGTCGGGCCCGTTTGGAGCGTCTCTCTGAACCCATAAGAAGTATGCACGTCCACAAACCGGGGTTAGAGAAAGTACTCTTAAATCCTACACGTGTAAACTAAGTACTCGTTCGTCGTGGTGAGCTTGCGTGTTGCTCTGAAACACATTCCATTCATAAGTTGTTAAGTCGGTTAAGCTAAACAGAGTCAATGATTTAGCTCTGGTTGGTTAGCCCTACTGCTTCGGTCTGCATGGCAACAGACTGTTGTTAACAGAGGCATCATCTTGGGTCAATCACAGTTGTCGCCCGTAACACTATGGGTCTGCTACTTGATGTACCAGGGCAAGGGCAGCAGACTAAACCAGTGAAGAAAAGTCAACTTCTCGTGCCCTGGTACACAAAAGTAGCAGAGCAATAATGAGTGCTGTCAACTCTCTTTGAAAAGGGTCCACCCTGTCTACCATGAGTCTAACATAATCATAAAATGTTAAATTCCAAATCTAGAATCAAAGAAAACATTCAACTCCCCTATTTGTGAATGTGTATTATCTGAAGTACAGCCAAATAAGTAGGCCTATCATTATAGGTCAATATTGTACAAAATAATAGGGCTTAAATAAGAACCCTTCAGTGAAGGCTTCACAAGATCACCTGGATATGCTTTTATAAATGCAGTAGTGCAAAAGCATTTCAGTCGTGCAATGTGATACTTTGACCACTAGATTGAGCCAAATGCAAGGGGAAGCCTCGCTCACACACGCTCGCACTCATGAGGGAGCACAAACAAACACACACACACACACACACGCACACACGCACACACACACACACACACACACACACGCACACACACACACACACACATACACATACACACACAATGTGTTATGTTTGCAATTTCACTTTATAACAATGCAGGTCTACCTGAACTCAGTTTCACTCTGTTACAGGTTGAATGCAGTTGACGTGACGTATAACCCAAAGGATTGGCTTTCCTAGGCGTTGAGGGCGGATCCACACGAAAGATGAAATCCCAGACCAGCCCTCACCAGACCACAACACGCAGCGGACAGCAGCGTGCAGCATGCAGCCCAGAGGTGGCGCACAGCAGCCTAATGAAAGTTCTGAATCAAACCCACTGGATTTATAGGCGATTTTTGTTGTTGTATGCACACTAAGAGGGAACTATCCGAGTTTGTAGAGAGCTAAGTGTCAAGGAGGCAACATTATAGTATATAATAATCATTCATAAAAAGGGCCACCATGGAGGGGAAGGGAGTGAGTCGGTGTAAGATTGTGGTCGTCGGCGATACGCAATGTGGAAAAACGGCGCTCCTTCACGTTTTTGCGAAAGACTCGTACCCAGAGGTAAGAACTAAGAAGATACTACTTGATACATAAACATTCAACATCAGCCAACAAGACTAAAACCAACATTGAGTAACGTCTAATGGTGGAGTATTAATGTGCCGTTTACGCATCGCTTGCGCAAAGGCGCAGGTCTCACTGATGATCTGGACACCTAAAGTCAACAAACTACGAGGAGTACAAGTCCTACGTATCTATTTCTGCCTCCGAACCAATAACAGACCAACCTTGCTTTATTTTATTGGAAATTAGAAAAAAATAAAGTTGTCATTAGTCCTGAAAGATGACTAAATAACATGTAATCTACAGTAGCCTATCGACTGGATCAAACCAAAAACGTATTGCCAAATGCACATATACATGTTTATAGGACATCTGGAAAAAGCCTGCGTCGATATGCAATGTAGAAATGGATTGATAACATATCGTATTGACTTTAATACTTGATGTGTTAAATGGGCGTTTTTACATTATAATTCAGACTATAGTGCTGTAATGGCTCGAACACGATTTACAACTGATACAACAGGAGTGAAAATAGGACACATTGAGGACATTTGGTGGCATAAACACTTACCCTCCGCCTTGGGGTGTGTGTGTGTATGTGTGTTTCAGAACTACGTGCCAACGGTGTTTGAGAACTACACGGCCAGCTTCGAGATCGACAAGCAGAGGATCGAGTTAAACATGTGGGACACCTCAGGTAAGCGGCCTCGCCTAGATTTCGTTGTTTGGACGTTAACACCTGCACGTTACGATATTATCAGGTGTGTGTGGGGGGGAGGAAGAGAGGGAGAGGGAGGAGAGGAAGAGAGGGAGAGAGAGAGAGAGAGAGAGAGAGAGAGAGAGAGAGAGAGGCCCAGCTGTGTGGAGCAGGGGGCTGAATACGGGTCCTAAAGCCGCCCGCCGTAATTTAACACAATGCTAATCGTCCTAAGCGTTAGCACGACATAAAATCACCGTCAGGAAGCCGATGGCAATGTAAAATTATGTTGTATTTTCCTGTTTTTTATTGTACTTTAAATGACCGTCGTTTTCCATGGTCTATAAAACTCACCGGTAGTGGTTATTGTGTTTATACGTTTAATAAAAATCTCTTTCAGTTCTAATCACTGAGCCTATATAGCTTATAACTTCCCCCTCTCGGAGGACAGCCAGTTTAACGCTCTTGGCATTTCTCCTCTCGAGTCATTTCCACTTCTATAAACAACGCCTTAACGACGAAATACCAGGGCGGAGGAACGTACTGGGTGCTCCTTCACGGGGAGACAGACAGACCAGCTCGACGGGCTGGGGAGAGATCTCAAGCCATGCAGAGGCTTGTCGTGTTCCCGGTTTGGTCGGGCGGGCCTATCATATGCTTTGAGGGCGGGGCCCTCATCCTTCTGAACAACACCTGGGGGGCATCGCCGGTTTCTGCATTCTCCCAATCCTTTCACCAATTACATTCACCCACACACTCACATACACACACACACGCACACGCACACACACACACACACACACACACACACACACACACACACACACACACACACACACACACACACCCAAACACACACACACACACACACACACACACACACACACACATTGGGCTACTTTCGTTCCAACACCCAGTGGAACGAGGTCCCATTTTGTTGGCGTCACCGCTGGGTGTTCCTCTGAGAACATGGCTGGTATGAATGGTGACGAGATCGATCCGTCCGTCCGTCTGTCACTGCAGTGAAAGCCTCTAAACGGACTAGTCCCAATTGGCCGTCATTATGCTCATAGCACATAGTTCTCCACTTAAATTCGGCGAGGCGATGAGTCATTTAAGCAGATGCTTTTGTCCGATGGTACTTAAGTGAATGGTTTAAAATGCAGGTCATTGAGGAGCAGGTTAAAGGGCAGGTGTTGCCTTCCGGTACCAGGATGACTAGAGGCCCACCGCCGACAGTGGGGTTTGTTACGGGGAAGCAGTAGCTCAGGAGGTATAGCGGGTTGACTGGTAACCGGAACGTTGCTAGTTTGATCCCCGGAGTGTCGAGGTGTCCCTGAGCAAGACGCCTCACCGAGACTGCCCCCGACGAGCTGGCCTTCGCCGTGTGTGGTCGACTCCGCTGTTGGTGTGTGAATGTGTGCATGAATTGTTGTAAGTCGCTTTGACACATTGACTTCTTTACCTCAGAGGTAATCAAGTGAGAAGGGAGAAAATAGTCTCCCCAACTCCACAACTAATGTGTTCCGTTGACTTGAAGGTTTGAACAAACAAAGTTTGGAGGAGAACTTAAAAGAGCACTTGGCTTAGGGTGGGAAAAGTGTCAGGTCTGTCCCTCGAGGCGACACTAGGTCACATTGTTTCCAGTTCAAAGGTCAAATACTCTCTGAAAGTTGCAACTTCAGGAATTGGATTTCTTGCTCAGGGGCAGGTTGACACTTTTGCTGCCAGAGGGGACGGAGATCAACCTAGCAACCCTATGGACCTGCTCGACCTCCTGTTTCTGTTGTTGAGTACAAGTGGTGCTGCGTGCACACTCACATGCACACCTACACATCTCTCTCTCACTCACACACATACACACACACCTACCTCACTTAGACGTAAAAGATTTTTTTTTGTGTGTGTGTGAGGAGTGTGTCAGAGAGAGTGTGTGGGAGATCTGGAGTGTAGGAGAGTGAGAATGTGTGTGTGTGTGTGTGTGTGTGTGTGTGTGTTGTGTGTGTGTGTGTGTGTGTGTGTGTGTGTGTGTGTGTGTGTGTGTGTGTGTGTGTGTGTGGAAGGGGGGGATGCATAAGCTTCCATGCAGGTATAAACCTTGCATGTCAACACACACTTGAGATGCATGATAATAAGACGTTCAAAGAACATGGCGGGAAAAAGGGGCTAGAAAACAAGGAATAAACAACAGTCTGAGATACATGCAGCTCGTGAGAGAGGGAGATAGGGAGGCAAGACGGATGAATGGAATAAAGGCTGCATCTTCATCATCAACACACTGCGTGCTGTGTTACATTAGGGAACAGCAGGGTGAACATCAGCTGGTCCGAGCACTGAGAGGCCAAATACTAGAGTCCATTAGAAGAGCAAACCAACCAAATCAATGGTCTAGAATATCTCCCTCTTCCTATGTTCCCCTCCCTCCTTCCCACGGGATGCCCTGCCCGACCATCTCCCTCCCAGACCTGAATCAGCACAGCTCTCACACTAACACTCAAACGCTCTTTATCTCTCTCTCTCTCTTTTGCGCTGTGCAAGTGATTTATGGATTCCCAGATCCACTAAGGATCTCTTCTTCTCTTATCTATAATGCAAGACTGACCTCGCTGACACCCCCCCCCCCCAAACCCCCAAATACTTTAGGTAGTGAACTTAACGTATTGTGGAAGGGGACTGTGACGTCATCACTAGGGGAACACAAGTGTTATTAACATTAGTAAGATGTAAGTTGTATTTTTATTTTGCCATCTTCTTAAGTCTGTCCACCTATTTTGCACTATCCCCTGTGTGTTCCTTCTCAATTTATTTTACAATATTGCTTCCCCCTGCATTGTCGAGAGGCTGAATTCCAATGGCCATCACAAGTCCCAAACGGCTCTGCATCGGTGTTGCCCTTCATTCCTTATGGGCATAATTCCCTATATAGTGCTTTTTCTAACCAGTAGCCACTGGAAGCGCTTTACAATATTGCCCAACAACACCCATTCGTGCACACATTCACAAACCAACGACGGTGTAAACCATGCACGGCGACAGCCAGCTCATCAGGAGAAGTAAGGGTGGAGTGTCTCGCTCAGGGACACCTTGACTCTCGTCAAGGAGGAGCCGGGGATCGAACTAGCAACCTGCCAGCTACAGGTCAACCCACTCTACCTCCTGAGCCGCATGCCGCCCAGATCATGGACACGGGGCTTCAGGGACTGAGGGGTTCATCTGAAGGCCCCTGTGGCTGTAATGGTGAAGAGGATTGGTTCCCATCATTCATTGTTAATGTTCCATCAAACACACATGGTGCAGTCAAAGGTTCCATTACCTTCATGGTAGTAGAAGGAGATTCTGTTGAGAAGATCAAAGCATATGTTTGGTTTAAAGTAATTTAACTTTATTGTACGTGTGAGCCCTGTAGCAAATGTGTGCTTTGCTCCACAGCAGATACACACACCCTAATTATTCAGATTCCAGACACTTGCGTGAATACTCAAATTCATTCCGATCTACTTCCTGTTGTTTGCATCCTGCCAGACGCCTTGTGCAGACAGAAGCTACTAGCGCAGCCTAGCTTCAGGTTTCCGATAGCAACGGTTTGGATGTGAGGTTCTCTTGGCTCGGAGCAGCTCAGAGGGGTGTGGGCTCCAGCTAGACCATATGGCTGCAATGTGAGTTAAAGTTTGAGCCGCGACGGGGGATGAAGAGGATTGATGTTCAGGGCGGATGCCCAGATGCCCGTACTCACACACACACCATCATGAATCACAGCTAGACCTGAGGGGGTCAATCTCTAACACAACAATTTAATTTCGAGCAAGAAACTGCCTCTGTGCTGCTGCAGTCATTCCAAGAAAATTATGGAACTCTCCTCGTGTTCTGGAGCCAGGATGTTCCGGAACTTCTACTCTGTGGTTTCAAATGACCAACTCTCTCAGACTATTTAAATTTGCCAGATAAGTTATGTAAAACAATATTGCATGAAAAGAAAATCACAAGCCAACCAGGAATAAGATCATACAAAATGGGGATGTTGGGTAGTGACATGGAAATATATATTAGTATTCATTCATTTCTTCCAGTAAAATACAAGTTTTGTAGGCCTTTGCATTGTGCCGTTCATTTTTCGGCAGTTTTCCATTCAAAGAAGGCAAGAGAGAGAGACAAAGAATAAGAAAGAGAGAGAGAGAGAGCAGGATGGAGGCAAAAAGGTTGGGAGACAGAGAGAAAAGGAGAGAGAAAGAAAGGGTGAAAGAGAAAGAAAACAGACTGACAGATGGACAGAGCACAGGAGAATTAGCAGGAGAGAGAGAGATGCTGAGAGGAGGTATGATGATATGCACACTGCTGTTAAGCCATGCAGAGGGGGTGTGTTGACTTCCTGACAACATCACATTATTGCAGTGTATTCGCCGCGGTTACCAGAGCTCAGAGACGGAGACAAGCGGCTGGCGGGTCTGATTTACCTGACCTCTTCACGCCCTGCCCTCTGACCTTATGGCTGGGGCGTGTCCACAACAAACCTCCCCCCCCCCCCCCAGATCAACTGAAGAACTGAGCTGAACTTTCATTTGAGCAGACCCCTCTAGCAGACCCCTCACGTCGCTGGCGTGCCCTCATGGAGACCCCAGGGTAGAGACGTTACCAGACTGGTTGGTGGAGGCTGGCAAAACATTGGGTTTTATAGCAGTAATTTTCTAGAACAGTGTTCTATTAGTAACAGTGACACAATTAAATACCATGTTCAAGATCATAGAAGACATACCCATGCACTCAAAATAATATTTGACACAAAATCACAAGTGGGAGTGTACACCCAGATGCATGATGGGTAGATCAGCAGAACCCCCTACCCAGTGGATTGGACCAACTGGTACACACCACTGATGGATCCATGATACATTTGGGTGGACACTACCACGGTTTAGGCTTGGTTTTGAAATGGATTGTAATCATCATATGGAATAGGGATACTGTCACGCCAAATAGTCGTTTTTAACTTTGGCATCAATTTCAACAATACAGAGGAAGAGCACTCGTTCATCAAACAAGGTTTTAAATATTTAAGAACACATCAATTGTTTAAAAGATTTTATCATCTTAAAGTGTGTGTGTGTGTATGTGTGTGTGTGTGTGTGTGTGTGTGTGTGTGTGTGTGTGTGTGTGTGTGTTTGTGTGTGTGTGTGTGTGTAAGGTTATTGGGTAGATCAGCTACCAAAATGTCAAAATGTCACATGGCATTAATAGAAGGTTTCTCATTGTGCATGCAAAAGGCCAGGTGTCTGCTTATTAATTTAAATGAGAGAATGTGTAGTTACACGCTGGTTACACTGAAGTGCTCAGAAGTGGCATTTCTTTATCATTGTGCTTTTATATATATATATATATATAAATATATAAGTGCAGCCTTCATTTGAATTCCAGCCAAGAGACAGTGGCCCCAGGGCCTGCATAAATACATATTAATGTAGAGAGATTTAAAGCCTGTCCACATTCCTATATATATTTGGGGTATTTACGTTTCTCTTTCCTGAACCCAACCTGTTGGCCAGGTGCATTTCCTGGAAATTAAGAAAACAGGAAGCAGGTTGAAGAGTCCAACAAGGAAATCTTATAATGCGTTTCCAATGACTTGTTCACGCGTGATCTCTTAGCCAAATAGCATCTGGTTTGTAGGGTATGTTTGATTAGTATAGCAGGAATTATTTGCCAGTAAACTGTACACAGTTCAATTAAAGTACTTGAACAGGAAATACAATTATTTCTGAAATATTTTGCATATATCATGTACACGGAAAAGAAAGTGAACTCAAACAAAGACTATCCAGACAAGCATTTATTGAATAGCTTCCTCATTCTGGCGATGCCTCAGGGTGCATATTAAACAGATACCAATCTAACAGGAGGCACTGCATGTTTCCATCAGAGATAGTACATGCTTACCCTGTTCCTCTCAGCCCCTGCTGGGTCCTAAAGCATGTCCTGTTTCATATGGACGCTCATAGACCCTGGGCTAGAATGTTTGACCTGAGCTGATGCATGTGCAATCTGAAGGAGGGTAATCTATCTTCCTATAATTAATAGCCATGAGCCACATAGTCATATTCATGTTCATTTTGGGGCCTTGACTAACAGCGAAAACACCAAGCTCATGTTCTGTTCATTGTTGGATCCTCTCCCTCAATTAAATCAAATTTAATTTAGCCATGGATGGGGGTTCAATTCTCTTTGGGGCCTCCAATCCTAAGAAGGTATGCACTGCGGTGCTGTATTAGACTATGGATGAAAAGGAATGCCAAACGGTGTTCACATGACCCGATGACATCCATGTTGTAGTCACCAAACATTTAACCAACAAAAGACTATTCAGTTAACATTAGAGCAGAACTGAAATACTGAACCCCAAGGATTGGACGAATCACCACCGCTGGCTTTGCTCAGCAACAAACAACCAGCGCTGGGTTAAAAATGGAAAATATTTCCCTGATAAACAGGATGTGACCTCTGAATGTTGTTGTCAGTGACCGAGGCGGGCGGATGGAAAAATACTTGAGGAAGACGCTCTCACACACGAACAGTGGGCTACAGAGACTCCCTGTGGAGCAACACGTCGGCCTGGCATCACACGCACACACCCACGCACGCACACACACACACACACACACATATTGAGCGAGCAGGAGGAGTAAAAGTCAGTTCTTGTACACAGGGGCTATTTTGCCATGAAAAACTAAAAATGGTCAGAAGTTCTTTAACCAGCTGAATAAATAACACACGCAAAAAAGCTTTCATATCAAAAGGCAGATAAGAAAAAACTAATTTCTCAGAAAACTAAATTTCTTTCCCTAGGACACTCTCTCAGATCCAACCACAACGACACTTTCTATACAGAGGAATTACCCAACATAATTAAATCCAAAAGATCCTTTTCGCAGAAGTGCCATAATGGGACAAAAGCAGGTGATATGGGTCTGCCCTTCTTATGCAAAGACATACATATATAAACCCTGCATTGACTACTTTGACCGGTTCTAGACCCAGATTGACTCCCTCGGACTCCCCGCCAGCTTCCCACCTTCAGGCTTTGCGTCTCCAATATGGCAGCGACATTGACATTCGATCCAAAGGCCATTGCAGCGTCTCTGTCAGTATGGCTATGGTTTCAGGCACCAGGGTACGGTAGAAGGCAGCAGTGGCCATAGGGCTTAGTGCTAGGGTTTCAGTGCCCGAGGGCTGAGCAGACGGCAGCCTGTCTCTCCGGGTCCAGCCTGTCCCAGAGGGGCTCCAGAGGGGCCGCAGATGGGACTGGATTTGCTCGCACATGTCCGAACGGCCCCTTCTAACGACCTGGAAGTGGGCGTATTAATATCTGTTTTCAAGAGGGTACAAATGTTAGGGGGAAGGTGGAGGTATAGACCTTAGCTTCTGATAGTGCTGTTTACCTCCGAATGTGGATCAGCTCTCTCTCTCAGCCATGAGCTGTCCCCTGAAGACTGTCCTCTGTTTGTGTGAGTGAGTGAGTGTGTGTACAATAGTATATAGTGTAGTTGATTCGGTAAGGGTGCTTGACCCCAACCTGAAAGCATGGGGGATAATTCCGTGGTCCCCAGGCCCCCTAGTCTGCTGTAGAAATGATCCAGCAAGGTGCTTAGCCCCTGCCTGCTCCATAACGACAAAAATAAAAATGTGTCACCTCAGATAAGATCTTCTGCAAAATGACGATATTGTGACAAGTACTAATTGAAAAAAGAGTTGCTTAATTAGACTATAATGCCATTGTTTACCACGTATCCTCTTAATGAAACAAAACTCTCTTTCCTTCCTGTGCCTGGGCACAGACTACAACAGGCCATTTGAATAGTGTGGAGTCCTTTATTGACCACATCTCTGAGTAGCGCGCTGGTCCTGAATAATGCGTTGTAGTCTGGGGTCTGGGTCTGTCCTGGGGCAGGGGGAACACAATCAGGGGGCTGTGCTGTGGTTCTTAAAGACCGGACACTCTGTAGAGAACTCCAAAGACAAGTGTGCCAGTCTCTGGGTTAATAGCTTTAAGCCGGTTACAGATACAGTGGAAAGAATGTTGGTGGTTGGATGTGGAACATCATCATTGGGTTTATATTTTGGGGATTATAGTTTTTTATTATAAAAATAAATACATCTGTATTAATTCCTTTTAAGGTGTGAACATTGTTCTGTGACACTTTAACATCCTGCTGGGGTTTATCAATTAAGTACATCTTATCTTTTACTCCTTTGGGTTTTAAAGGTAAGGTTTGTTTTCCTTTGAAGGGCAACTGATGTATATATGGCATGACTGTTCAAAGGCACAGGGTCAGATTAAACAACTTTCCATAAAACATGAAAATGAAACTTTATCAGTACCTTTTTCCCATCATATTTTATTATGATTCCAATAATAGTCACTGAACCTAATGGTCGACAATCAAATGTCAAATATGAGTGGAATGAATTTTCTCTCTCTCACCCTAATAGTTGTACTAGTGTTTGACTAGAATTGTTTAAGTCACATATGAGAACTATGTCATTATCATAATCAAGGTGTCCAACACAACTAGCACAGTACAGCTAGTTTTAACTACACTCCCTATGACAGTTTGATTAGGAATTATAATTATTTTCTAATTGATCGTTTGAATAGTTTTTTTTAATTTTGAAATGTAGTTCCTTTCCTCTGAAATGTCGGGCTGAACAAAAATAAGAACAGGAGGGTTGAGGATTTAAATATTAAATGGATCATAAAATGGTCATATTGTCCGATGGAGGACTAATTTCCTATGTGATAAGATATAGATTCAGCATCAGCAAAAGCTCGGTGTTAACCAAACAAAATTATCCACCTCTCAATAACCACATATTGATGTTTTCATCTTCAGTGCCCGGCTGCTTTTTGCTAGCGGCCAGGTAAATCAAGGGTAATATTCAGAGATGTGGACTCGAGTCACATGACTTGGACTCGAGTTAGACTCGAGTCATGATTTTGATGACTTCAGACTCGACTTGACAAAATTACGCATGAATTGCGACTTGACTTAGACTTGACTGCTTTTGACTTGAGACTTGACTCGGACTTTGCCTCTTTGACTTGTAATGACTCGACATGTCTTGAGTCAAAAACATTTATTGTTTTAGATATCTAACCTATTTCCCGCCTAGAGGGCTAGACACCCAAGACGCATTCACTTCCGTGAAGATAAAAAAAAACAGCGAGCGAAGACAAATCTACACTTCAATAATATCAAAACGAAATTTCGATATCGTTTATACTTTATTCAGAATAACAGTTTTAGTTTCATATCAGCTGCGTTTTGAGTTGGTCCCATTGATGCTGTCTGGCCAGCCTCTGACACTTAAGACATCGTAACTAAATCATTGTTCAACCATTTACCTTCGTTCAAAAAATCTAACAAATCTACACACTTGTATCTTCAATAATATCTAAACTGAATTTTGATATAATTTATGCTTTCTTCAGAATCACAGTTAAAGTTTCATATTGGCTTCGTTTCAGTTGGTCTCATTGACGCTGGAGGTGAGGACGTTCAGCAGTGTTGCCAGACTGGGCGTTTTTTACCGACCTATTGGCCTACGTTTTAGGCCAATAGGCCTACTTTTAAAAACATACGATTTCGGCGCATGCGCATATCATAACACATTTGAAGACAGAAACAATGAACATATTATAACTGTGTTGATAAGAAATGACTGTACATTAGAGTGATATGTTGAAATTATGATCAATAGCGTAATAATGACATTATTAAGTAAAAAAACATGATGACTTGTTCAAGACTTGAAAAAGTTTGGGACTTGGACTTGGACTCGACTTGGCTTTGGTGTGACTTTGACTTGGACTCGACTTGCCTTTCCCTGTCTTGACTTGGGACTCGACTCAGACTTGACTGCTAAGACTTGGGACTTGCCAAACAGTGACTTTGTCCCATCTCTGGTAATATTTCAAGCAAACAAATCGAAGCGAGGAGTCCATTGTAGAAATAAACTGACAAATGTTGTTTCTTTAGAGGTCACAGTGCTTTTCAACCAAACTAAATGTATTCAACTCCGGTTTGTGGCAGACATTGGTTTTCCATTGGTTGCCCTTTAAACCCTAATTGGCGAGACGGTGCGCCACCGCCCTGCTTATGTAACATTCCCTCTCTGACTGGGAATGCATTGGTTTGACCCGCCCTCGGCTCTGAAACAAACGGCGTATAGGCGAAACCCAAAAAATAAAGAAGAAGAAATCTCCTTTTAGAATGTAAAAACATAAGGACATGTTGCTTATCATTTCACTCACTTATTATTCAGTACTCTCCCTTGGATGCGTTGGAGTGGATAGAGCTTGAACTCGGGTGAAGTTTGTTGACTTCAAAGTGAAAATACTTTAATTGGCCTCAAATGGATCAACACCAAATTATACGCGTGACTGCAAGCTTGGCACAAGGCCAGCTAAATTAAGTTTCTCTAACATTTCCAGTAAAATGTTTCTGAAATATCTGAGACTGTCAT
>NC_136952.1:16738602-16811102 GCF_949987615.1 Pollachius pollachius | reverse complement strand
ATCGCGCCTGTCCCCCAACCCGTGCTTCACAATCACCACCCACTCACTGGGAGAGAGAGAGAGAGAGAGAGAGAGAGAGAGAGAGAGAGAGAGAGAGAAAGCGACCAATAGAGAGAGGCCAATATACGGGGAGAAAGCGTGCGAGGGAGAGAGATCTATGAGATGCTGTCTAGTACACGGCCATTACACATAATGATTGTAATTATTTCTCAAGGTCCTCCATTATGTGTTGTCGGGCAACAGGAGTTGAAGGTTAAAGAGAGTGAGAGAAAAAAAGTTAGGGCTAACTATTATACGTGAAACGGATGCAGGATCAGCGATTAACTGCAGACACCGATTCAGTCCTAAACTTTATGTGTCGCACCATACCCAGTATAATTACAATCCTAACGTGTCTGTCTGCAGGAAATAGAAAACTCGTACTAAACAGTTTGAGTTCATAAGAATATAAATATGAACATGTAATAACTCTTTCCCTTATTAGTGGCTTGCAGGAAGTGACATCCACAAGGCCTGTGTTTAAAAGCAGACAACAACATAGTGTCTATCACATGATGGATATAGCTGTGGGATCTTTGTACTGGAGGATATTTCACAATGTTAGCAAGGCATCGCGTTGGATTGGTAATACACAATAAATAAGTCTATATGTCGGAGACATCATGGTTGTTTGTGTTTGTTTGTTTGTCCACAGGTTCAACGTATTACGACAACGTGCGACCGCTGGCCTATCCCGATGCCGATGCTGTGCTGATCTGCTTCGACATCAGCCGTCCAGAGACACTGGACAGCGTGCTCAAAAAGGTCAGGGGAACATGCTCTGCTGTCCGTCTGTCTGTCTGAATGACTGTCTTCTGATGTTACCCAAGCCCACTTGTTGTTGTGCGAGACAGTTAGCTTTCTTAACTCCCTGGGATTCTCTCTTTCATCATATTATCTTCTAAGTCTGCCATTTTCTACCATTTTCTTAGAATGAATCGCATTTCAGAGTACTGGAAATGAAGCCATCACTGCTAGCTTTAAAGGCCAAAGGCCTACTCTCCACGCCGATATTCTTGGACTTTTGGTCGTGGCATTTGCTACATGCAATTAAGTAGTGATTGCTTAATGTAGCCAACCTAATCTTGAAGCTGCTATTGCCAGCTTCATGTGGTTGAACGTGAACATTGAGAAGACTCACTATGATCGGTCCTCTGATAACCACAGGTATCCAAATAAAGCAGTCCTTTGAAGGCCGAACAAACGTCTAAAAAAGTGTGGGAACAACATGGGGAAGGAGAGTCCACGCATTCTGCCGACATTCGTCCTTTTTTAAGTAAAATCAATCACGGTTGACATCATCAAAGAAGGCCCTTAAGACCTTTAGAGGGTTCCCATGTGAGAGGGGTCCGACTTGAACCCTGACCCTGCCAGGACCACAGTTGTTGTTGGCCTTGTTAGCGCTGATGAATACGGCCTTGGCACAATGCCCCCACCGCATTCCACAGTGACACGTCAAGATAAAGCCCGCCAAAAAACGCCAGCACAAAAACAATGGCCGACATCACAGAGTTCACTGCTCAGTGCTAAGGTGATTTAAAACGAGCTGGTTTAACTGATGGCCTCTTGCAGCGTTGTATTCGTCCAAATCATCGTTATGCAGACGAATATATTTACTACATCAACCTTCCTAAATTATTCCAAACACTCAAAATCTGTTCAAAGGAAATCTAGTTGGCAGGAAGCTGCTGCTAGGTTCTAGGTTCAAATCCTAATGTCTGCTCAAGGGTGACTAAAGGAAGGCTGCTACCTGCTGGCATTATTGACATAACCCATCTATACCTGCCCCATAACCATAACGTCATTCGCTTTGTTAAAAACTGTCTGATAAAGTGAGTAATAGCAATGCTAAAATTAGTTATAGCATCTTCAGACAGAGACAACAGCATTTGCAGCTATCTGCCTGGTAAAAATCAAGAGCGTGTGAGCTGCTATTCTTTGTAAGTGTTAGTCGGTGACGTCAACCCCTGTGGCCACTGTGAGCCAATCAGTGAGATACAGTAACAGATGTTCGACGCCAGGCGCACTATATCCCAGAGATGTGATCTAGGTGTTTACAATTTGTAACTAGATTTTCTGTCTTCCTCAAATCTCACCCTGCACATCTCCATCTCTCAGCTTTTAACACATCACAACTCTCTGAGCTGCACTAAAGGATCCTCCCACACACACACACACACACACACACACACACACACGCACATACACACGCACGCGCACGCACACACAAGAACACACACACATACACACACACACACACACACACACACGCACACACATACGCACACGCACGCACAAGAAAACACGAACACACACGCACACACACACACACACACACACACACACACACACACACACAGATAGCACTTCAATGTGGGATCACTCCAGTTCAATTTGTTTGTAGGTGTGCTGTGCATGCAAGCGTTTGTGCGTGTGTGTGTGTGCATGGGAACATGTGTGTTTCCAGATAGTTCACTATATGTCCCTTCATTAAAGTTTCACATACAGGGGCTTGCCCTCCAGCCAAATGGGCCGGGGGTCCAGCTCTTAAACGTTTAAAGCGTACCAAAGCCATCCATTTTAACCCTTCCTGCTCCTTGTCGTGAATTCACGGTACGTTGTTGAGAAGAGAAGCACACACTGAATTGGTATTTCAATAAAATATGTTACTGAGGCTGTGCCACATTTTTATAATGGTGATTGACGGTCACAGCAAACAAAATTTAATAATTGTCACAACTGCCGTTTACCAAATGATTTCTGTGTTCAACTACGCCTCTCTCCTTTCCTCAAAAAAGGTGTTGACACTTGTTCAAAGCAGCAGGGGGGAGGAGAGCGGGGGGAGCGAGGGGGGGGGAGGAGAAGGGAGGGGAGTACTTGGGTATTACATTTGGTTAATTGATAATCTAAATAGCTTGGGAAAAACTTGTTGTTGCTTTCCCTTTAAAGCGTATTCGCCTGGTTAACGTTCTATAAATGTGAGCAGTGAACATATTACAAAATAATGGGGCCTATTAAAGCCTAGGTTATAATTGGGTTATTCCATTTTATTACCAACTGAATGGGAACGACCAATGTTTCTCTTGTCTGTGCAGTTATAGCGATGGAAGGTTAGGCTACGGGAGTTCACCTGAACAGCGATGGACCTTGACCACGCCTTTTTTGACACCTAACTATCATATTAGGCCTCGCTCTTAGATGACGTGAAACATGTAAACAAACCAACTATAATTTTGCCCTTTAAATTGATAGTACCTATCTTTCCCCTCCTGATTCTGAGCTGGCAGTGACTACTGCTGCATATTTGCGATTTTACCAACTGACAGTTTTTCCTGCTCATTTCTACAGTGATATTTTAATAACACAAAAAGCAATCATACAATATAAGGTAGGATTGCTGCGCGGACGCCAGTGTCTATCAGATCCACCTGGCGGTCTTATTCCCAATTGGATACGGCAGAGCTTGTAGGCTACAATTTTCTGAGGACACATGGCTTCCATAGTAGGAGAATAGGCCTTCTTCCAATTATCCAAAAGCAAATAGGTGGTTTAACATTTTGGACTAGTGCTATTCACCCCAAGATAAATCACACAGGTGCTGTTGTGGGTGACAGATCTCCATGAAAGCAAAACACATTGCTACCTGTTTTACTCATGTTTATTCAACACCAACTGGTTATTATTAGTAGGGCTGTTTGGTATCTTTTGGCCTTGATTAAACTTGAAATCGCTGATAAATACATTAGTTAAATAATATATAAAACTCTTCTTACTTCTCCCCCGTTGACACAGTGGTTTATTATGACGATCAATCGCAATCACAATGATGTGATCTGCACAGCCCTATTGCAAACCACTCTAAACTATTTCCATGTTTGCGTGTTCCTAAACACAGCCATACATACACTAGCTCTGAGAATTCTCATTTTTATTATTATTTTTATAATAATAATTTTATTATTTATTTTATTATTAAGTATTTGAAACCTACTCAAAATTAGCAGAATCCCTCTCCCATAGAAAGAGAGAGAGAGAGAAGAAGAGAACGAGAGAGCGAGACAATGGAGCATAGTGAGAATGATAGAGAATAGCAAAAATGAAGATATAGAAGCGATATGTTAAGAGATGGGGAAACAGTGAAATGGAGAAAGAGAGAGAATGGAAAGAATAAAAAATGAGAACGAGAACCGAGATACACAGTGAGAATAAAAACAATAGAAAGAGTAAAGGATAATAAATAGAGGTAGTTAAATGAAAAGGAAAGGGAGAGAGAGGGGGGGGGGCGAGCCTTTGGTTTCCAAGAGTGCACTGTGGCAGTTGTGCTCAGCGGCATGCTTCATGCTGTTGTGTGAGTAGCAGGATCTGTAGACACCCCCCCTCCCCTCACTCAATGAACTGCTGCCATTATGACTCATTGTGTTCGGACCTGTCGCACTCCACTCTGTTTAACAGCAGACAGGTTCTCGACACGTGGTACTCTGAAAGACTGTCGGTCATCTAAAATCATCCAGCTCCCATCGTTTCTCCACACTCTAGGTGCTCGTGTTTACTGAACATGGCTTCCTCCTCCTCCTCCTCCCACCATTGCATTTCTATCTTGCCAAGCATTTTGTTTCGTCGTTCTTTCACAAAGTTCTACCAAAAGGGAAACAAGTTTGCAATCTCTCCCACTCTTGATACACACACACACACACACACACACACACACACACACACACACACACACATACACACACACACACACACACACACACCAGACATGATGAGGACCATAGTTGAGGACTCATGCTTACGATGTGTTTTGAGAGGCTAGCAAAGTGCCAAGGTTGGCATCAGCTGCCAAGGAAGCTTGTTGTTCACCATCGCTCTCAGATAGCGTTCTCAGCTAGCCTCATTCCCCACTGCGCTCGCACCGTACTGAATGGACGGCAGCATGCTGCGCCACTAACACCGCACACAGGACGGGGTTTCACAGAGACATGTAGAGACACAGGAAACCTAACCTCACAGAGGTCTGCATGTCTGCAGAGAGACAAAGGGGCAGAATAAATCACTGCCCTATGAAGCCAAATCCAAATGCTGTGCAGAAAGACCGAACACAAATGGAGCAAGGATATTTCTTAGCACGTAATATTAGGAAGGGGGTGAAAAATAATAATAAATCATAGAAATGTAATTACAATAACTCATGATGATGTACTTCTTCTTACCTGTAGCCAATTTTTTTCCTCAAATGTGCATTTATTAGTGTTCAACTTTCATTCACATCACAGGTATAGTTTGTTGTTATGACGTAGCTATTATTAACATTCAGCATGGGCAAAACAAGCTAAGTTAAAAATACAGACACGTATCCTCAGGGAACAGGTAGGGAACAGGGTTTGGGTATCTTACCGACATTGGGAATCGAACACAGAAACCTCTGGCTGTGGGGGGTTGAACACCCTCACCTCACACCCTCACCACAGCCAGAAGCTTCTGTGTTTGATTCCCAATGTCAACAATCCCCTGCCCCTCTTTGGTGACCCGTGGGATCCTGTGTTCTACTGCATGTTGATGCATGGTTCTGTTGTCCCCCACAGTGGCAGGGGGAGACCCAGGAGTTCTGCCCAAGTGCCAAGGTGGTGTTGGTGGGCTGCAAGCTGGACATGAGGACCGACCTGGGCGTCCTGAGAGAGCTGTCCAAACTCAGACTCATCCCGGTCACCCACGAACAGGTGAGACTCGCTCACGCCCCAAACATGACAGAGTGAGACGCCACCATGGCCTCTGTGATCTGCCTCAGAATCAGAATCAGAGTTAGTTTTATTACATGTTATTGTACCCAAGTACACAAGAGTTCAATTCTTAGGCTTGGTTCCTCAACAGCCACATAGCAGCAACAATACAAGATAAAGTAAATAGAGACAAGTAAAAATAGATGAGATAAGATAAAAAAGTGAGAAGTAAAAATAAGTAGCAGCATCAATAGATCACAATAGTAATAATTAATAATTAATAAATAATAAGTAAATACCCTCCTTCAGATGACAAATGGGATATGAAAAGAGGATGGACTGACAGATGCGTATTCATAGATCAGGTTTTCTAGTCTGGATAACAAGACTACTTAAGGAGGACACGTCGACAGAGTTGGATATACTATTTCTGCTTATGTCGGCCCACTCGACCTTGTGTGTCTGTGTGCTGTTAAATTACAAATATCAATATGTGGGCCTTGTGAAGCTAGCTGATAGGAGAATAAGCCTCTAGTAGAATAAGCCTCTGATTGAACCCAAGCCCCAACCACAGCGAGATATACCAGCATCCAATGCAGTGACAAACATTGCAGCAGCACCGGGTGGCCACTACGAGGTGGTACCAAAAGGGAGCAATTCTTTGTTGACTCACATGTTAAACAGGCCGTTTTCACAGTCTTATTAAACCTATTTACAGCCTGGTCCAAAAAAACATTCTAGTCAGTATGTTTAGTTCATATCTCCATGACAACACTGAGGTGAATTTTTTTTAGGAAGCAAGTTTTTATTTTATTGGAGGTTAAAATGTATGAATAATTAGGGACGCAGCCTCTTGAGTGACAGCTAGCCGCTGACTCTCACTCTCTGTACATCACCTAGATGGGCGTATCTCCCGCCCCCCATCAATGGGGGCGGGAGATTAATGCCCTTTTTTGGTTAAAGGAAATGAGGCGGAGTCAAACTATGACGAGTCAAACTAAGATGGCAACACGCATAAACCAAGAGAATTGGATGCAGTTGGAATAACTGAGGTCTGCCTGGATGCTACATCCATTTTATATACTATCTATGATTGAACCTAATGGGCATGTTATTACAATAACCCTCCCTGATTGGCTGACATGGGTGCCAGTTATCACAATAACCCTCCCTGATTGGCTGACTTGGGTACCAGTTATTACAATAACCCTCCCTGATTGGCTGACATGGGTGCCAGTTATTACAATAACAGTCCCTGATTGGCTGACATGGTTGCCAGGCGATGTCACTTGCGCCAAGTCACTTGGCACCAATTTGTGCCAATCAGAACACATAATTTGCATAACCTGTTGCGTAGCTACCTGTTAACTGGTTCTTGAGTTATGATTTACCAAATCACTATTTTTGGGTTCCACAGGCAATGATGTGGTTGAAGAAATATGTGAGAAACGAGACAGTATAGACCAGGGGTCTCAAACTCAATTTACCTGGGGGCCGCTGGAGGTAGAGTCTGGGTCAGGCTGGACTGCATCAAGTAGTCCACAAAAAAAAGGAGCACAGCTGACCCAATCTAAGTTAATGATCGGGCTATAATTAGATCACGTTGGCTATGTAATCGCTGACAACACGAGACATTTCATAGCGGTTGGTGGAAACCAGGACATTTTAGCGTCCTATGGCTTTTGTCAGGACTCAGGACACGCAACTCAAAATTGGGACTGTCCGGCAAAACCGGGACATCTGGTCACCCTATCGCAAGTGATTAAAAAGCTTGGCAAGCCACTCAGCAAAAATGTGCGTTTGACAACAATGCGCGGGCCGCACTAACGCTAAACTTTGATGTCAAGTAGGGGGCCACAAAATATCATCCGCGAGTTTGAGACCCCTGGTGTAGAAACTATGAAGGTATATCTAAACAATACCAACAAATGTTTATCTAAGATGAATGCAAGATATCTTTCTACATGATCTTTATATTATTACTGGCTAGTTACAAAAAACACAAATGATAGAAGAATCAGAATAATGAAAGGGAGTGAAATTTGCCTCTCTGTTTAGTGCTTGCAGTCATAGGCGTTGAATATTTCATCTCTGTGTTAAGAGTCTCAACTTTAATACCTTTTAAAGAATGCACTGCATGCAAACAAGCGGTCTGATGGGTTGTAATTAGAGATGAATGGGAGGACATATTCTACTTATAGAAGTGAAATAATACACTTAAGAGCATTGCAGGCATGGGGCTCCTAATGCCCTCCTCTGACTGAATGGATGTATCCATAGGAAACCATCTAGCCATCAGAAATGCTTTACACTCGGGGGAACTGGGAGTTTAACAAGATGAATTACAGATCTAACATGAATGTTTAAGCCATTTTTAATGAGGAAATAGGCATCATTATACACACACGCGTGTGCACACACACACACACACACACACACACACACACACACTGTTCAATCCTAAAGATGTTGATGAATCAGGGTTTTTTTATCAACATAAATTAGATACATAATAGGAGTAGGAGGGATGAGATGTGAATGCGCAACATAGCCTCTGAAACCCTTCTACCACCACAGTGTTGACCTTCCCAGTGTTGACGTGTCTCTAACATGACTCCTCTGTCTCCGCTGCATCCTGAAGGGCACCAGCCTGGCGCGGCAGATCGGCGCCGTGGCGTACGCCGAGTGCACCGCCAAGTACTCTGAGAACAGCGTGCGCGACGTCTTCCACGTCACCACCCTGGCCTCCGTGGCGCACCACCTCCGGCCCCCGCTGAAGCGCTCCGGCTCGCGGCGCGGCCTCAAGCGCGTCTCCCAGCAGCCGCCACGGACTGAGCTTCACGAGCGGCCGCCGGCGACCGGCCGCAAGGACCGCGCCAAGAGCTGCGTGATCATGTGACAGGGGAGCGCAGGAAGCGGTCGTAGGGAGAGGAAGGAGAAGGAGACGAAAGGGACCGCGCCGCCGCACACATTGAACTTAATTTATTGGTTCACCTTGGTCAATTGTTTGCACACTGCGTTCGAGGACAATGGGAAACGCAACAAAAGAACTAAACTACGGATGGACGCCAGTCTGTGGACGATGAGTCCATCGACGGCGATGCTTTCATGGTGACATTTTTGTTTGGTGTGTATTTTTCTGTCAGGGAAAGCCTTCACGGTTGCGGTATGCAAGTGTTTAGCTGTGATTATTTTCGGAGCGACCCTGAGCACATTGGCAAAACAAACGCAGACGCTAATGGGTTTGCTAACTAATGGGTTTGCTCGCACAGGAGGTGGCAGGTGAACAGTTAAGAGAATGTTTGGGGGAGGCGGTGTGGGCGTGTGAATGTAGTAAGGCTGGATTAAGAGAGGACTTTGTTTCAGGATGGCTCGAGTTCAACTAGTTTAGGACGAACCAGTCTTGATGTTTTGTAATATCATGTCTCTACAATGGCATCAAATCCTCTGCTGAAGGAAAAGCAAGAAAAAGCACAAGGAGTTGTTATCAGCACGGCTGTTAAAGAGAGTCAGGGAATTAAACTGTTGTGGCGCTTTATTTAAAGTGTGTTGAAAAGGAAATAAATACAATACAAGAAAGGGCCTGGTAAACAACCGCTACTCAAATTTTCTAAAACCGCAAGTGCTTTTTAAAAACTGGAAATTAAGTATTTACTCAAAATGAGGACACTTAAGTATTGTGAAATGAATTACACTGGTCAAAGTTGAAGATGGGAGGTCGTATCAACTGTAACACTGTACATGAAACGCCGAAATAAAGGGATCTAGCTCTGCTAAATGTATAAAAGCCTCAATATATAGTCTTTCTTTGATGTCTAGCTTCATTTCAACCTGGTATTTTCTGATGGTTTCTAACAAAACAACATTTGATTGCACAAAAAAACAATGGGATTCCGGATGAACAGTTTCACGGTAAAAGAGTTATTTTCCTGTAAGAAATAAATTATGTTTTTCGAGGGAGAGAGAGATCCAAAATGCAAAGAAACCTCCTGGGGTGTTGGACAGGGTGACTGCTTTTTATAAACACTAAGCAATGCTTACACTTGGTGAAAACAAGACAGACCTTGAAAATGTCTTGTCACATTGACAAACAAAATATCTGAATTGATTACAGTGAGCAAGTATTGTATAAGTACATCGTGGTACTAAGGGATAAGGTGATAACTATTAGTGACAGTTTCATTTTTAACAGTGCAACTTAATACTTACTTATACCATTTATATATATATGTATATATATATATATATATATACTATGTATGTACGATAAATGCTATATAGGCCATTGAATTCATACATCAATAATATATATTCAAAAAGTAAAACAACGAAAGGGCATTATCTCTCAAAGTATGTGACTGATTCTCGGGTTGTCCCAGAGGACACCTTTTCCATCGACATCACTTAGCTAGCTCTGAGCGGTGGTGAACTGACATGCCACACAACCACCACAAACCCGGGGTGGCAGGTGTGTGAGGTCACAGCACCGCCATTGAGATGAGTGCAGACCTCAGACCAGCAGGGAGGAGGCCTTCATGGATGGCTCAACGCTTTTATTTATTCGCTTTGTTTAACCCCTCCGGCAGTTTGAATCATTACTGATAGAGGAAAGACGTTCTCTATAAGACTGACATTTTGAATGAACCGAATTGGGCCAAAGGGATTAAAATACAGTGAGGAATATAGTCGCTGAATATAAGAATAATGAGCTCAGGGAAAATGTTTTCTCAACCAGATTTAGTGAGACGGAGTAGGTGAGAGAAAGAGATACAGAGAAAGAGGGAGAGGGAGAGTGAGAGTGAGAAAGAGGGTGAGACTGAGTGAGAGTGAGAAAGAGTAAGAGATAGAGTGAGCGAATATATATATACAAGAGAGAGGGTGAGAAAGAGAGCAAGGGACAGAGTGAGAAAAATGGTGTGAGAGACAGAGTGAGAGTGAGAAAGAGAGTGAGAGACAGAGTGAGCGGGAAAGTCCCATCTCACCAAAGTGTAACCCTTTTTGCTCTATTGTTGGTTTGTGTTTTAATGCTTCACATTCGCATACATGCTGAATTTGGTATTTTTTTTGCCTACATTTCCTTTTCTTTGATTAAACCGGTTTTATCACGCAAACAGAGACGGCTGCCCGGGAGACCACAGCGAGCCACGCGGCTACTGGGTCGTTGACGCCTGCTTTGGGTTCAAACTGGCCAGTTTGATTGCCGCAGAGGACACGAATGATGTCACGTTGCAGTCATTTTAGCCTTGGGCAGAAAGCAGCGGCGACATGTTGAGCTTGTCCTTGTTGCCATACGAGAGCTACTGCGACAAACCACTCAACAGAGACAAGGCTGGAAGGGTTCACAAGAGATAGCACCACATTTCTACCACTGCTGCTCCTTTAATAATAATAATACGTAATACTTAAAAATGTACCCACATGTTCTATCTGGACTCCTGTCTTATCTATAAAACCTATTCTGCAAAGAGCAAGAGCAGAAAAGAGCAGAAGAAAGAAAGATTTTTGAAATGAACAACCCCGAAAGAATGGACCTCTGTGCATTGTTCAGCACCTGTGGTATCGAGCTATGATAATGTCCTGTGTGCGCAAGTGATCGACAGGCCCGATTGGTCAAAAGTGAGCCGGGAGTGGTATGAAATCGGAATGTTCCCATACAGAGGCAGGCACAATAGGTATCCTCACACATCACTCTTTTCACTCATTTCACATTACTCCTCCTTATGATGGATGGCTATGGCATCTGTTTTGATGAATCATCTGAACCAAAATGCACAACACAATTTCTTATGAAACTATTCTTTTGTCCAGACGGTGTAAATTATCCAAGGGTTTTATAAATTGTAATTTATGCATTGGGTATTGCTAGTTTAAAGAAGCAGAATATTAGGATGTATCTAGAGAACCTCTTTAATCACAGCCAGACTTTATCCATATTAGGACGAGCAAATAAAGTTGAGCTTTCTGGTAGAAAAGAAGACAGTGAATTGATGAGCTTGTTAGACGGCATAATGAGAATATGAGATGTGGAGTGTTGGGATGTTCCCCTTGCGTCGGTGTACAGGCCATTAGTGCCACAGAAACACACTTAACACCCGGCCTGGCCGTATCTCACTTTAATCCCGAAGAGGAAGGGATCAGTGTCCACTTTAGTCTCAAACCTCCTGCAACTTTAATAGCTTCTCCTGACTCCTAAAAGCACATACAGCTTCATCGTAGTCCTCGGACAAACCTCAGAAGACACTAACAAGTATTTATGTATTAAGCTTTTATTATATATGTATCTATATAAAAAGAAAGAAAAGAAAAGAAAACCTACGGCATTCGGCTGATCTGAGACCGGCAACAGAAAAATGTTCATAATGAGAGATACACAATGGCAAATAGCTGTGGTGTCAGAGAGAGAGCACTTCATTAAACATGTAGAGGCAATTTAAACACAATGTAAAATTGAGGACATTAAACTGAAATGCCTTCAGCACACTACAAAGGGCGACCCCCTCTGTGCTTCTGTTTCCTCTGAGCGGCCATGAAGGCCGCAGCTGCAGCCACTTAGGACAAGAAAGTCTGCCTACACACACACACAAACACACAAACACACACACACACACACACACACACACACACACACACACACACACACACAGCCCATTCAATGACAGTTTCAAATTTTTTTCAATTTTTACATCAACATTTTAACTGGCAGATGAAAGCACTAATAAAGGTTGTTGCTTTTCCTAGCAAAGACTAGTGTTGCACATGTGTGTGTGTGTGTGTTCAAGATGTCTTTGGACTGCTGATTAGCCAGGTAGCCCCTAGCAGGATAATGGTTTAGAGCAGTGGCGTCATTAGGCCTATTTTAGGGGGGCTTCAGCCCCCCTAAAATATTCTTAAGCCCCCCTAAATAATTTTATGTTCATTTATAAATAATTTTTTATTTATTTTTTTTTTACAAAAAAGTGCCGACAAATTCAATATAATGTGGCGAGAATTTGAGCTTAGATAAATAATCATATAACCAGTTATTATTAACTTAAATGTGATCATAAATCTTAGTTTCCCTTATGGAAGCGGTCAGTGCGTCGTTATCGAGTCCATTCCACTTGTTCATATAGAGCATGCCCACATCACTGAAATCCAGTCCACGTTTTCCCTGCAACCTAGGTTGTAATTTCTCAGTTTTTGTTAGCTGTTTGTGAAATTAAACGTTCGCTCACATTCTGTGCATCTCCTGGGGGCTAAGCCCCCCCTGTCCTTAAAACCTAGTGACGCCCCTGGTTTAGAGAGTACCTGTTTGGGTCCGTTGAGGGGCCATGACTTAACATTGGGGTTTTTCATAACTTTGCAAGTTATGTAATTTAGTCAATCCGAGCGGAGCTTGTGTTTGGGGGTCACTGGGCAGAAGCCAATGGGAGCAATCGTAAGTTGAACACTGCAGAGGCCGAGAAGGATTTTCAGGCTCTGGAAAACCCAATGTGAGAACTCAATTTTTTTTTATTTTGTTTAAGCTTTACATTCAGATTGTTTTCAGATTGTATTAACTATTCCTTAGTCTAGGGACCCTGTATCAGTTGATTTGTGTTGATTTGAGTTAATTGACTGTCAGTAATTATTCCTGAAGTGATTTGTAATTATGTGGAGACATTGTTGTGCTTGAAACTATTACAGCATTTTCATGCAAGACACATTAAATGGGCGTTTATACATTTATTCACAAAAAGTTTAGTGGAAGTTCAATCATTTGACTTGCTAGCAGCAGAACTAGTACAAACATTGAATATAACGCAAGAAGTCGACAAATTTCAATGCAATATATATATATACCTGTATAAATATATATATATTTCACAAAGTATATTGTATGTATGTGTGTATGTCAATTATGGCCCCTATTGCACTTCTGATCATCCCTGGAAGGAAAAATCCCCCACTCTGAAGGAGGGATCCCCCACTCTGCGTTCCTTCTCAAGATTTCTTCTTGCCCTCTTGACTCTTACTGACACCTGGAGTAAACACTTGGCCAGTCAGTAAATATCCACTAGGCTACTACTCTGCTCATGGAAACATTTCGATCCTGATGTCTCTAGTTGCTAGGAGCTATCAATCTGCAAGAGCGTGTTTCTGCTTTGGATCTTACCAGGGGGTGCATGATTGCCCTGCGGCAGCGCAACTTAAGAATAATGCAACTTTGCGCATCATTTGAAGGTGGGCATGAGCACACACACATACACTCGATAAGCGAGTGATCCAGAGGGGGAAACAGACTGTTCCATGCTCCTTTCCCACATAAAATGTTCACACAGAAACATCTTCAGCTATAGGTCTGGAGACAAACTTTGAGATCTATTTCCAAACACAGGTTAACCAACCATGGGATTCTTGCAAAGGTAAGGTAATGTTGCATGCATTGATTATGTCATTGATTATTCCAATTATTATATTATATATTATTATTAAACATTTGAGTCAAAGGTAAAAATTGGAATAATCAATTAATGATTACGTCATAAATGATCTGCGGCAGAATGCATTTAGGCCTATTGGTCAAATGATTTGACCAAAAGGCCTAAAGACCTTCTGCCAGACATCACCCAAAAAAGTACTCAATCTGTCTTTAATAACGCCTTACTTAGTATGAATATTGGTTTTCTTGAAGTTATTGTGAAGTTTGTTAATTGTATTTGTGTGTGAATTGTATTTCTGTGTGAAATTATACATAAAAAAACAATGATGTAACAATCATCGAAGACACAGTAAAAATATGCAATTGAGTCATCATATGAATAGACCTAGAGTTTGTTACAGCAGAACATGTGGTGAGACTGCACTCCTTATTGGATTGAAGCAACGCCTCTACTACAATAGCATGATGTGGTATTTCATGTTTCCTTCACTCACTTCCTTCACTCTATGTTATGTCATGATTCCTTCACTCATAGCTAGGTCCTACATCCTCTCCTGTCCACTGGAATTAAACCGAAAGACTCAGCAGGCAGGAAAGAAACAAAAAGCTGCACAAGGCACACATCTGGTATCATGTCAGCGCCTCGAGCCAAAGATCGGATAGGGAACAGCTTTGCTTTGACCTGCTTGTTTTATTTATTTATGGTTCACTAAGATGTGCAGCTTCTGGCATGAGAGTTCATGCATGTTTGGTTTGTCAAAGGCATGAATTAGTAACACTTATCACTTTGCTGGTTAAACAGATGTAGGCCTCTACACGCAATGCAACCTTTAAGGCAAAGAATAAAAATACAAGCATTTAAATAAATAAAACCAGCTAGTAAACAAAACCATTTTTCACTTTATTTCTGAGACATTTTGAAATGAAAATATGTTTCTCAGCAGACATTCTCCCAGCAATCATTCAGGCTAGGCCTGTGTTGCCTGATCCACCACCAAATAAATAAGTAAAACTGAGCTACGGTGTCCCTCCCAATATCAGGCCCCTAGTTGGAAGAGACAATAGAACGCGGTTTGGATAGTGGATACCCTGTGTTTATGGATACTAACATGTGCAGTCATTCAAGCAGACGTATGGGTAAAAACACAATTTAGGGATTTTATCCATTGTCAGCAGCACTATGAATAAACCTGCTTCACTACACTTCCACAAATCGTTCTAGCTGTCCAAACAACACTCTGCTTCGGTTGAGGCTGGGCTAGCATCATGCATTATTAAAGAGGGCGTGTTCTGGGAAATATTAGGGGCCACTTCTGGGTTTAGCTGGGTATTGTATGTTTAAGGTTCCAGCCAGAGGTAAGGTTATCACATCCTGCACTAACATTGCTGAGCTCTCCAAGCATCAACAAAGCTCTGGAAACACTCGATGAGGGCTTTCCAAACCTTTGCCATGTCGTGACCCACATGCGGGGGTATTTTGGGCCCAGGTTCAGTCAAACAACCGAAAGGCATACATTATCATTAACATCAAAAAAAGGAGAGACAATGAATGGTTCTATATTGTTGAACCACCGACCGCAGTTGTCTAGCTCACATGTGATGCATTTAATAACAAATATGATTAAGCAATTGTATTTAATACTAATAGCATAGTAACTATATCATCATATCTTGGTTCACTATGTGAGTTGTACCATAAATCAGAAACTTTGGCAGTTCGTCATTAGAAAGCAAACCAACTTGTCATCTTCAGCTGGGAACAATGGACAGCGTGTCTTGCATCTGTACTTTGTCCTCCATTCATGAAGCAGTAGGAGCCGACATTTATAGAACATGAAACCTACCGTGCATACTAGGTGTGCTTGTCGACTGTAACCAGTGCTGGCAGAGCAAGAGCAACAAGACAGAATCGGAAATGTTTGAGGTTTAACAGGGTCGGATTGGATCTATTAAAACACATGATTGTCAAACTTAAGTGTGGAGATAAAAAAAAAATTCATAAGCGTGTGAATTTATCGCTCAAACAAGCGAGATCATACGGCCGTCTGTCAATAAAAGATCGTAGACCTTTATCACTTAGGTGCGATAGTAACTCCTGATGTTAATTATGGCCACTGGTGTGCCTCCATAACCATATTTTATTTTAGTAGCCACACCACTCTGTGATAAAGGCCTGTTATCTGCTTGGAATTAATCAATGGCTCTGTCCTCTCTCTATTTAATTGGGGATGGATTAATAATTTGCCAGGGATTGCTTTGAACCTGTACTCTTATATTGACATGCAGTATCTGCCCAGAATATAGCCCCCACCGACACCTTGAAGCACGGAGGTCTAAGCCACGCCATCAAAGCCCCACAACTTGAAGTAAGAGTTCAAGTTATGGACAAAAAACAAACAAACAGTAAATATCACTCTTCATTTATTGAAAAATAAATGCCTGAATTGTAGGCATTAATTGCACTGTGTTTTTGAATGTTTACTTGCTGAAAAAGGGGCAAAGTACAGCAAGCCAATTAATTTGTGGTTGAGGTGGGTACGTCCTACATTCATCATTTCACTGACAACACACTTCTAGATTTATAATTCTTTGCAAAAAAGAGGCAACAACTGTTTTTTCTTTACAAATAAAAAAAAGCAAATTTGAATTATTTACAGTGGTAAACCCAACAGAGGGAACTATGAGAGGGAGAGGGTTGAGAGGGGGAGAGGGGGCTCCACCTTTGGTGTTCCCAATGGTTTTGGAGGTTCAAAAGCCACCCGAGGGTTATGACCGTAGCTCTCCCAGAAAGTGCTGTTGAAAGGCAGGGCCCAGGCTATGGGGGCTCCCCCTCTTCCGGGATCAGGCCCTGTAGTCGCCATAGTTCTGGAGGGTGTAGGTCGCCACGGAGTCCAACAGCCAACCACGGTTCACAACTGTCGCTCTCCCAGAAGAGGCTGAGGAGAGGAAAGGCACAGGATGTTCAAGTCAATCATCATCTATACCCGTCAGCGTTAGCTGACAGGTATAGCTAACGCTGACAGGTATAGCTAACCGGTATAGCCAACCGGTATAGCTAACCGGTATAGGGGCGGCCCCTAAACCACACCCCGGGAAGGATCACAAAAGGTGGAACATCCTGCAGAATCCTGAACCGGACCTTTTCAGGCAATATGACTCAAGGATGCCTACAGGTAAGGTGTGGATAATGGGGTTTGAACCCAGAACCTTTAAGCTCGGAGATGAACACCTTAGACACTACACTCTCTTCAACCTGAGGCTACACCTGTGGCAAAGACCAAATATAGAGCAGAGCACATGTTACAATATCTTAAGACTTAACAGATGGGTAAGAAAGGGAGAGAGGGAGAGATCCCTTAAAGACAAGAGGGGATAAGATTCAGAGAGAGAGGCGGAGCATGAGAGAGCCTTCCAGACGGATGACCCGAGGAGGCAGAAGAAAGGCAGCATAAAATATGCAGTAGCACAAATCACGATGCCGAAAGAGAGAAGGGATTTACTCCCTTTTCCTATTCGAACTGCCACCTGAGAAGCAGCTGCTCTCTTCCCTATAGGTCTTTACCTGGTGCACGGCAGTTTTACCCCGACCACCCACACTGCAACTCTCTAGTCTCACACCTTGCCCCTGTTCTCCCGTGGTCTCTCACACCTCTGTGTCGTGACTCACTCTTCCTAAAGACCTGTCTCGTCGCGGCAGCCAGGGGTGGATGTTTTGTAGCATCTTTTTAATGGTCTCCTTGTGCATCGTACGGTGTGTGTGTGTGTGTGTGTGTGTGTGTGTGTGTGTGTGTGTGTGTGTGAAACTGGTCTTACGATGCACAAGCAGACACAAATCAAGGACACAAACTAAATTCTGCATCCATTCTTCCAAAACCACTATCTACAATGTGAACCATTTGCCCCAGAATAACACCAATGTGAGGGAACTAGTGGGAGGCTGTATTTCTTCTAATCATTATTTCAACATAAGGCTTACCGCTGGGTTTGGTTAGAGCTGTCTCCGTTCCTGGCTGCACAATAAGCAGCTGGTGGCAGTGCTGGAGGAGGAAGAGATGATGTATGGGGATAGTCAAATCCTTTGCTAGCCAGTACATGCATTAGGCAATTCCCCCTCTGATTCTGTTAATCACTCCACATTGATGTTTAAATATACACAGGTTTGAGTAATTGCTAAGGCCGGAAAATATGTTACATAGAACATACTTTTCTCAAATAAGTTTTATTGTCTTATCTGTCTTTAATGGAATGACAATAGATTGCATTCAAAACGATATAAACTATATGGATCTAACATTGGGTACGACAGGCATACCTTTTTACTGTCGAACTGAAGAGGGTCTTTCACTACAGCAGCACCACATAGCTCCACCATCCACTCCATTTGGTCTGAAAATACAGACAGAGAGAAACCCATGAGACCAGAGAAATAACAATCAAAGACAGACAGAAACCGATAGGACCAAAGAAATAACAATCAAAAGTGATTGACAGTTTTCCCAAACTCCACCAAACTCATTCATATCCTCCTATCCACACATTGATGTGGGTGAGGCTTTTCATTCCGCTGTCAATTTCCTCTGAAGTTAGTGAAGAAGCTGTGAAGGGGTTAACGCAGACAAAAGCTGGACGTTTTATTTACGCTTTAGACTCCATTCAGACTAATGGTGGACGCTGTAGATTGGAGCGAGAGAGATGCTGATCAGGCAGAAGAAGCATTAGGTACATTGGACCAGACTTCACCACTGCACTTTTCCTCTCATTAAATCTATACAGAAACACACACTTGGTTTCATTCATTATCGTTTCTTCAGCTATTTAGTTAATCAATGAAAAATTTTCACAATCTTATTCATACAACCAGTGCCCGCCACCGGCTCTGGCCACAAATGTGAAATTAAATAATATCAAGGGAATACATTTGTCCAACCATTTTGTATGCCCTTACACCAATGCCATTGGTTCCTTGCTAAAAGCCATTCAATTATCCATAAAAATACATTTCCATGCATTTACCATTGTTTTCCCGTCCCGGTTATTAATAGGAAATACGACCAAAACAACAGTTAATAACGGCATCTCATCATTTCCTATTCGATACACCCACATCACCATCACCATACAATAGATGATGGCATGCTGTAAAGAAGACCCAAGCAATCAACTTCTTAAACGCTTTAAATAAATCATAAAAGACTCCATCTCGATCTTTGAGCCAGGCGCAGAGCAACCACGCCCCCCCCGCCCGCGGCGGCCATTAGACCAGCCACCCATTAGCCAGGCGCCATCGACCCGGGCTGGTGCCAGGGGTCCACACACACCGTAGGCGCCGAACTGGGAGCCTAGGGTGGGGGTCGGGGGTTGGACCGGGTAGGTCTTACCCCCTGGAGATGTCCACGTTTTATTTTCTTCCTTCTCTGAAATTGATCTTAAGAGATTCGACACTTCAGTCGAAATCAAGCTAATCCGTCTCCTCTCCCGGGACCAGGAGATGTTTTAAGTGGTTCTCTTCCGCTCGTCCGGATAGTGAACCTCATTGTGGCTTCTTGGACCTGGGAGCCATTTACACGATGCATATTTAATACGATTTATATGTACTGTCGATTAACCCGATTCAAACACGACTATAAAACTCCATTTACAATCATCTCTTGCTCTGACGTTGGTGACCCTACAGCTGTAGAAGCAGAGAGTTCAAAACCAGATTTTATTCTCACAACAGGTATATAACCCCCCTTCTTTTGATACAAGAACAAGGTTCAAAAGGCGACTGAAACACATGTGTAGACAGTGACCCGGCCCGCACCGACTCACTTAAACTTCTTTCACAGTTCACACTCCCCGGATGCCAATCCCCAACGCCATGGCAACCACTTTGGAGCAGAAACACACTGCACAAAGAAATATCAAAGTCCATGAATCACCTCTCTGGTCCACACAGCGCCCATCCACCCACGCCCGCCATACCCTGTCATTGTGGTCTGCCAATACCTTTTCTAAATGACAGATGTTCAGAAGCGGCCTGCCTGTTATCACAGTCCTTCCAAAGCCCTGTGAGGTGCTTTGAGTCTTTTTCCCCGTCTCTCAGTTCAGCTTTGTTTTTGAATTTCTAGCGCTGTCAAACGCATGGCGGGTGGCCGTCTATCAGGGTCCAGCAGAGTGCTCTGAACTCATTGAAGAGCGGGAATTATGAGGACGCAAAACACATCTTTGAAGGTCCAACCGTTCTCCCTCCAGCTGGGGCCGGTAAGTGTGTGTGTGTGTGTGTGTGTGTGTGTGTGTGTGTGTGTGTGTGTGTGTGTTTTTAAGTTGTGTTTCAGAGCATTCACTTTTCTAACATTTGCGTTGTGGGGACCATTAGCGGTTAGCATGCTAATAGAGTGGTTAACCCTTGGGTAGCCCTTGGGTCATAATATGCTGCCATGCATATTATGATAATGAGAAGGTAGGCGCTACACATCTTGCTCATTGGGGATCGAACCCAAAACCATTGGACTATGAGTCATACTCCCTAATCACTATACTGTAAAGACTATCAAACAGGACTTAAAGAATTCAAACCCAGTGTGCATCTTATATTGAGGCGCAACGGTGTCAAAATGATAAACACGTATAACTGGTTCTGAAAAAACAAAACCATAATGAAAACAGTCTCTGCCAAGTCAGAGCGTCAGGGGATGCAGTGAGCAGACCCTGCTTTCTCTTTCCCCTCCTCCATGCCGTTAGATTTCCTTCCACTCTGCTTCCCCAGCACTGAGCTCCAGCACGGTGGGACCCAGAGCCGGGCCCCCTGGGGCCCAGGCCATGTGCTGTCAGGCCCTATTCCCCCATAGAACCGCTCTGCTTCCAACATCCACGAACGGCCTGAGGCGCTTCCCCGGGCCCAACCGGTCACCAAACCCAAGACCAAAGTGCGACCGGTCATCAGAACAACCTTTTTATGTTTTTTCTTTTTCTCCGAGTGCCATCTCAGCTCATCTGTTAGAAATGCAAACTAGTACGAACAAGAGCATTATATAATATACATGTGCGAGTTAAGCATTGAGTTAAGTGGGGCGTGAGTGGTAGAATCGTATTGGGGCTGCTAACTCTGGCCCACTTCTAACCAGCGGGTTGCTAGTCTCGCAGAACCAGACTTCCCGAGGAGGTCTGGGAAACAGTTTGGACTAGAACCGCCTACTTGTCAAGTCGAGGTCTTGATTGACAATCAATCTAGACAAATCATGGAGCGTAATCAGGGAACAGTACGCCTGAGCTACGTCCGCAGTTCTCATTGGTCGTCAGTGACAATGATGACAGCCAATCAGAATCGTGTCATGAGTTTCGAGGCCTGAGACTTGAGGCCCCCACTGAGCATCCATCTTGGAAGCTAAAGGCGGCACCTTTGTTGCCCATAGACCACCAGACTCAAACGTCACCCTCAACATGATCTTTAGTATTGCTGTACTCTGACTCGTCTGTCTGTTGGGGGGTTCTATGTAGGTGGTTTCTCACAGTGGAAACGACAAACCTCATTTGTCTACTGGAGCTCAATTGGAAGAGCATGGCATTACCAGGACCAGGGTGAGGGGGTTCAATTCCCACTGGGGGCCACAAAAGGGCATCTTTTGAAATAAACACAAGGATTGGGGACCGGCATTGTGTGCTCCGGAGATTGAGTGCAATTTAACAAGGGTATTGAAATGACTGTTATTACGAGACGAGGGACACACACACACACACACACACACACACACTAAGTGGATAGCGGACGTTGAGTCAGTAAAATCAATGGTATTCAACCGCTTCCCGGGACGGACGTCATCGGGTCTGTGGTCGTGCGGGTCTGGCGTCGCCTGAGCAGCGATCATGCAATCAGCCTGCCGCTTACCTTTGGTCATGTCCGTGAAGGACCCCTGGAAGCAGATCTTGTAGCCCTTCATGAGGAGCTAGGGGGGAATAAACACAAAAGATTGCCATTTACATTTAGGGGATTTTGCTGAGACTTTTATCCAAAGCGACTTACAACCATTCATTCACACAGTCAACCACGCAGGGTGACAGCTAGCTCGTCGGGAGCAGTCAGGGTGAGGTGTCTTGCTCAGGGACACCACGACACTTGATCGAACTAGCAACCTTCTGGTTTCAACAACCCGCTATGGCTACTAATAGTAAGGAATAGGGACAATAGTGTTGTGAAATAATGGTTGGAATACAAAGATGATATACTGTCCTTCACAGCAAGTGACAGCAATAAACGGTATTGGTTTCTTTTTACATTTGAATCGGTTTTTTGTTCATGTTATATGGGCTGTTTAGGTCTAGTTTTTGTGATTCCATCTCGGTGACGTCAGCAATCATCTGTACTGTTTAAATTAATAAATAATAATAATAGAAAAACATTTGTTGGTTGAATGTGGTAATGTTCTTGAAGTCGGGGGTTTAAAGTGGCAGAAACTAAAATAAAAATAGTAGATCACAGATAAAAAAAAAAAATGTTTTGACACGCATCTCCCCACCCCACTGGATGTTGTTGTGACTCAGATATCAATCAATACTTTTATTTAGCCATTGCTTTTACTGTTGCACTTTAGTCATGAAAAAGGCAAAAGCAAAAAGGACTGTGGTGGCTTTTGAAGCCATGACTCACTAAAATAGAGATTCAAACTGCTTTTCCTGAGCCTGGCTGATGATCTAAGGGTATAAAGCCTGGCGATACACATTTATTACACATTCTTTTATAAACAATAAAACTGCCAAACGGCGTGGGATACGACGACCTGGGACTAGAGTAATTGTATTATCAGGATATAGCTTAAGAGTCGCCTTCTCCCTGCTCTTAAAAACCTTATTATAGATAAAGTGTTTATTTTATTTCTGATCTTCTGCCTAATGCATCCTGATAATGGATGAATAATGCAGCATCTAGCATCCAGCACGGGGCGAGGGAGGTAGGAAGACTGATGGAGGAGCCAAGGGAGAGAGAGAGAGAGCGCCGATCGCTCTAAGTCTCCGTGTCCATCCATAAGGCTGAAGGCCCCGAGGGAGTTGGTAAGGTTTAACGGAAGAGCGGGCACAAAATGCCCAGGCCTGCAGATTTTTAATTTAGACAAAACAGCTAATGTCCTTCAGGTGGTATTAGCTCCTGTAATGTTATCACATTGTGCGACACATTCATGTAAGGATTTCTCTCTACAGCGCGCACGCGCACACACACACACACACACACACACACACACACACACACACTAGCCGAATTAGACGAGTTTCAATCACGGCGGAGCAGGTGACAGGAGGCGTTTAGGCATGGCCACCTGTCTGACATCATCCATGTGCTGCCCCTCTGATAAGACTGTCTCTCGCTCCCTGCTCTTCACTCCCCCGAACATTTCTGCTCCTTAATTCAATGAGAAGAGCCTGGGGATTTGTTTTTAAAGAGTAAGTACACACCAGGTCAAAGAATTACTGCCATCTAAAGGTAAACTGTCGCCTAGCTGCTGAGAATTACTCATCGTTTCTTTATACTATAACTATTTAAAACTGGTACTATTCCAAAACAGATCGCTTGTGTAAGCTTGAGTTAGCACAAAACTATTGGTTAGCAATCAAAAGATAGCCTCTATATTGAATAGGCCCTCTTGTAAAATATAGTTGATCAGGTGAAAAGAGTGCCGTGTTGTGATGGAGGGACTCACGTCCTGGTCCCCAGTGCTGCGGGCCCTTAGGGGCCCCTGGTGGTAGGCCCCGTTCACCACGTCTCCCCGCACCTCAAACAAACTCTGTTGGAAGACCAAATACACACGTTGTATCAATCGAGTTAAGTTGACGGTCCTATAACACAATAACAGCCTCAGAGGACTTTATAGACCCACATCAGACGACACCGGCTAACCCTGAGCCAATCAAAGTGAAAGTGAAACATTATCGACAAACTTAATGGGAGGGTGAAACTAAAAACTCTGCTACACCCCATCAACTTTCTGGACGGACGCCAACTTGCAGGTGGATCCGGTCTTTTGGAGGGCTGCAAAGGCTGGTCGAAGTTTTATGTAATCGTCACAAATGAGTCATTATGTTACATCTATTTATTTATCTTATCCTAGCTAGCTTTGTTGTATACAGGGAATGGGTTAACCTAATGATTGTTAGAGCTTGGCATTTGGTTCTATGAACATCCTTACCAACAGATATTTTGTTTCAACTTCTTCTGGACAAATGTACTTATTGTAAGTTGCTTTGGATAAAAAAAGAAAAAGAAAAAGCTAAATGCCCCAAATGTAAATGTTATAAAACCTATTTGGAAACAGTCAGGCAGGATTTTCTTTTTTAATACAGTCTCACAGTTGTTAAACAGATAACCACATCAGACGTATGATGTTGTGCCAAGTCAAAGTCTTAACTAATTAAACAAATCTATCCAACTCAATCAAAGTTTCTTTGCCATTGTTATCTAAGTTATGTATAATGTATGCCTTTGTCAAGCTGTGAATTCCTTTATTCAGCGCTTTGGGCCAATAAGGGCTTTGGGCCCAACACAAACGTATTTCATTATGCCAACTATAGTTGGCTTAAGGACAACAAGGGGGTCTTTGGCCATGACTTGTATTTAAGCAAAATACGAATAACAGAAAAAATGATAATCTAACATAATTTAATTGTATGAGTTTAAAACAATTGAATAAAATATTCATAATAATATTTATTGATTGATCAATTATTTGTCGGTCAACCTCAGCGGCTCGGAGGTTGAGAACCACTAATTGATGGGCTGGAGGATGGATGGGGACAGACATGTTTCTCTAGGAGGTTCTTATACATGCAGATAGCGATAAGCCTCCTTCCCCTGGAGCACCGCTTAGCCCAGGATTGGGCCTTGAGGGCGCTCAAACAACGAGTACAAACACATGAGCTTCAGGTGGTGAGCTCCAGGCTGAGTCTGGAGCCGTGCAGCCACAACACCCAGACACAGCGATCCGATGAGTACATAGCGTGGGCAGGTATCAGCAGCACAGGAGCCCAACGCGCCGCACACACACACACAGACACAGACGACACGTACCTCGTCCAGCAGATCCCCCTGTTTGAAGCACTCCGAGATCCCTGCGGGGTTCCAGACAGAACAGAAGACAAGCAGAGCTTAACCCCGGCAACACAAACACCGCTGGATTATGCAGGAACAACCGCCGCCCCCCCAAGGACCCCAGTACGGCAAGGCACAGAGGAACGCCGTGACACTTGGATAACAGCATGTTCCAGACCTGTCGGTCGCAAGGGAGCGGTTGAACAACACAAAACAAAACAACAGAAAATCTGGACTCACACAGGAAACTCAACACCCACTTCCTGCCTGCGATGCCCAGGAAGTACTTCAAGGTACGCTCGCAGACCAGGTCCTCATCTGTGGGACACACACACACACACACGTTGTTTTTAAATGGAATTCAGGCAGCTTTGAGGGATAGAAATAAACTGGGTAGGCGGGGGTGCATTTGTTTACATCTTCACCATAAGGGACATTCTGAAGTGTGTTACGGCTGAATGCATTTATGAAGGATTACAGAATTCTGCTGACAGAAGCAACGGGTCTGCAAGAGGTACATGTCAAAGCAGGACACCATCTCATCTGGTGCTAGGCTAGACAAAGCGAACCGGGGTGCGGCAGAGGAGAAAACACAGCGGCTTTAGTGGGTCTCACAACGGGATAACTCTGGCCTTGTCCTTTAAATAATGAATGGGCAGTTACAAGCAGCAGGATGCAGGTCTTATCAAGTAGCTCATCAGGGAGGAGGATAAGGTTTCCGGAGGCAGCTGACCTTTGAAATATAAGGCAAGGCAGAGGACTGGCACAGAAGTGAAACGCCAGGATGGTGCACAAACACACACACACGCAAAAAGCTGACTATTAGTCAGGGGAATGCTCTGTAAAATAATACGTGTACTGAGTGTCGGCCTCTGTTTGAGACCGTTTAGATTTTAGAGCTCTTCGGCTCAGGGCATCTCTTCCCTGATTGGTTAGGGAGATCCATCTTGCCTGTCATTTAACAGATGAACCACAGGTGTGTGTGTCATGCTTCTCAATGGCAGAGATGTGGGGCCTTTCTCAGTCTGCGTTCTTCTCTTTACTTGTGTCTGTGGATGTGGTTATGTTAAGGCACCACAACTACCTGGTCAGGTTTAATTAACACATCTACCGGGTTAGGTTTAGGCACCACAACTACAGGGCTTGGTTTAGACAACACAACAACTTTGTTAGTTTTAGGCAACATGTCAACCTGGTTAGGGTTCGGGTGAGTGGGTTATGGGTTAGGGTTCATGCCTTTTTAGGATTCGTAATTTCGCAACCGAGTAATGCCTTCAGCCAATAAGAGGTTATGCGTGCAATAGCATGTGTTTAACCTACAGAGTGAGTTGTCTGATGCAAACCAATCTCCAAGTGGTGTTGGGTTTTGGTACTCATTAAAAGTGGCAATCCCAATGATCTCTGTTCCATTCTCTTTGGCGAAACCTTTGAAGATAAGCGGTAATCACTCCCATAGATCTCAACGGTGTCGCCACTAACACACAACTAGTATCATGCATAACACTGCGTCCCACTGAGATTTCATCAGTGGCCTATAGGCACAATTACAATTGTGCTAGCTCAATCAGTAATAGATAGGGACTTTACCAGACATATATTACGTACAAATCTTCCAAGATCGCCACTTTAATGCTGCGGTGAAATGTGATGTACAATTAAATGGATTACATTAAATGTGTGGGTTGCTTATCTCTACTATAAGGGGGGTTTGAAATCCCAACGTCTGCAGTCTGCCCTGGGCAGGGAGCCATAACAACCACCTGCTCCTTATGGACCAAACAACTCAGTCACTCTGGATAAAGTGTCCGCTAAGCAACTTTCCCAGTTTGTTACTTCCGTTTACTTTGCCAGTTTGTCTCCTTTTTCTTGTTACAGTAGTCCAAGTCATGAGTCCCACTGTTACAGCAGTCACACATCAAACATGTGTATGACAAGCCTTCCATGACAATAGACCAGCAGAAACAAACATGTTGTTAGAATGGAAAACGTTTCCCGTTTGAAGAGCCTCCTTGAACTGTTAATCTAAGGCCAAGGCATCCGCAAAGTTTGTACTTTAAGCACAATAACAATTAAATCAGAAGAGGTAATTAGCAATGAAATCACTCTTCAAAAGGAGTGTGTTTGGGGGGAGAGGGTGAGGCCAGTGGAGAGAAAAATGGCTCTCCTATCTGCAACGACTTCCAAAGGCTGCATAATACAATAGAGTCAATACAAGAAACTATTAGTATACATGTTCAGAGAACTATTCAGGGGAAAGGAAACAGTGGGGACATTTAAAATATTTACTTCGAACGTGAAGACATGAAAATGACTAAAAGTGTGTTAGGCACACTATAAAAATAAATATTGAGAGCCCATAGTGCAATGCAGAATAATGATGACTCAAAGCAATTGCGATGTCCAATAGCTTTTAACAGGTAGCACTACTAAAACACACACACACACACACACACACACACACACACACACACACACACACACACACACACACACACACACACACACACACACACACACACACGTCATGCCTACCCCTACCTGTGCACATGATGACATGGGTCACCTCGGGGGTCACCTGGGGTACGACGCGAGCCCCGATCCTCTTGGCAAACTTCCTCACCATCACCTAGGCAACAACTTAGTGTGAGTTGCAGTCTGGAAACAGGTTTACACAAGCCTTTTGGAATTGATAGATGTCACCAGCCTTAAATGAGAGGTGCATTTTAAATCTGCTGTATTGATTATCTGTAATAAAATTGATTTTATTATTGCTTGGTTTTAATCTTCAAGTTTTAATTGAATTTCCCCATGTCGATAAAAAGCAAGAGGAAAAAAAAAGGTATTAAAACCCTCTGATGTGATTGGTAACGATTTAACCTCTGGCGGCTAGACTGCTACAGCGCTGATGCCAAGTCTATCAGGACTATGGCGAGTTGGAAACTGCGGTAATGCAAAAATAAGTTAAGCTTGGATGAGATGGAAGGAGGTAAAGAAAGATTTCAGATATTAGATCTAGGAAGGTTCCTCTTAGGTATTAGGTTAAAGATAGTTATGGTTAAGGGTGCTGCTATGGTAACGATATAAGGTATAGTGTGCTGTATCATTTTAGGTAGCGGTTTAGGGATCAGTACAATTAAGACACTTGGATGTGGTTAGATTTGGGGCAAAGATCTGGCTTAAAGGGGTGATATCATGCCACTAGGTTTGACTGTGATTATCCATTACAAGCCGTTTGAATATCTGCCCTACCCTGTGCTATAATGATATCACAAGGGGGCGTGTCCACCTAGATGTATGCCGGATAGATCAGTCCACCAGCCTATCCAGTAGACTGTAGTGGACACGCCCACTTTTGATGTGACTAAAACACAGGAAAAGGCAGATTTTGCCTGTAATGGATAATCACACTGGCACCTGGTGTCATGATATCACCCCTTTAACTCTTCTTGCAAAACTCTACTTCCAGGACAAGTTCCATCGGCATCCTACCTGTTCACTGGACCCCAGGCCTGACATCACAAACACACACTCTGGTTTGGGCGTGGTCCCGTCAGGGGGGTCCGTCTCAGACATCCTCCTCATCACCTGATCTTCCCGGCGCGGTGGTGGTTTGGTTTGGTTTTCTGCCGATTTGACCTTTGATCCTTGAGAGCTGGGTGTCCGGGGGTCACCGCTGAGTCGGGTGCTGGGCCTCGTTGCCACGGCGCTCTGTGGCACTGGTTGGGGGGGTCAAAGTTATGATAGAAGTTTGGCCATGTGTGGAACTCGGCCAATGCCACAAGAGGGTGACACTATTTAAATATTCCTCCCTATTAAAGTGAGGGTGGCACTTTTTGACATCATGACTTGAGTTCATACATCACTGCCCGGCAAATACATGCAAAGAGGGCAAGGCGCTTAGTAATTTAAGGCGAAATTCACACGGTTGGCCTAAGAATGTCATGGATCCAGGAGATTCTCAAAGTGTTTGGGGTAAAGGCAAAAGGTCTACAATCAAAAGCTTTTCTTAAGCAACTACTGTTCACTGGAAGGTATGAGATTTTTTACCTCTACTGAATATTTTATTTACATATGTACTTTTATAATGATCAAAATAAGTGAGAGATCAAGCTCTTTCAGCACTGCAGTCATTTCCAGTATTGACTTAATAATTATTCCTCATAGATTAAGATTTAAAGCCTCTATGGGAGGAATACTAGTTCAGTGGAGTACATGACCAATGACATGTATTGTGTTTAACGCCAAGTCCCAAAAGAAGTCCTTAGCACCTTTAAAACAACCGTTTAGAACATTCCTCTGTAAACTAATCACTTGAGGAACTAAAGTAAGGTCAGCCGCTCTGCTCTGGCTGTGCTCAGAGAGGTTTCTAGAAGCAATTAAGAGCCAGTATTCCCTGTTGGCTGCATGCCAACAACAATAACCTAAACAGCCAGAGCAGTGTCTCCAGAATGGACCATGACTTAAGGAAAGCGGGAGGGGGATTCTTCAGTGGAATAAATGAACAGCGGCATATGGGGAGACGTTGTTAGTGCCAGAGACTATTTCCGTTTCCACCACAAGTCGCTTTGGATGAAAGTTCCTTCTCATCAGTCAGAGAAAAAGTAAAACGCAAGTTAAACAAAAAATACTTATCCCTTGCGATACATCTTATATGCCCCCCCCCCCCACAAGAACAATTAGGACCCCTGGAGTTTAAACTGGTCTACGACTGATCTGCTTCCAGTCGCAAATGGTGTGAACCAGCTAAAGCTCAATCATCTGCACCATATTATTAATACAACAGCAGCTGGTAGCGTGATGTTCCACATTGACGCGGTGCATCAGCAAGACAGTCACTACACCGCGCTGGTGCAACGTCTTGTTGTGTCCCCAGGGTAACAGCACTTTGCAAGGCACTCATTTCTCTATACAGTTAGCCCACTACGGTAAGATCTCCCACTGTACACGAAGCCCCAGTAGAGAGGGGTACAGGCTTTATATATATTGAATATATATATATACAGAGCGAGAGGGCGAGAGCTGAGAGCTTCAGTGCACACAGCTGTGAAGGGCCAAGGGAGTCTCTTGGCGCGGAGAATGTACGGGTCTTAATGCGACACGAGGGGTTTAATGCATTGCTAATTGTCAAAATTTCTCACACAATATATTATATAGACACATATATATATACATATACACACGCACATATGTAGGTCATTTTTTATTTTTTAAGTGTGCGCACACAAGAATCAACCAACTGATTAATAAGTGATTAGTCGTCATTGGCTCAAAAGCACTTTGAATTTGAAATAAACAGGTGTGCTAGTTAGTACTAGTCTATATATCAGTATATCTGTACGCCCTATCCTTTAAATTACTTTATTATGACTTATTTATTAGGTCCCTGACAAGACTAGCCATCTGTTGTTTTGATTCTGATATATGTATAATGAGGTCATCGATCCAAGAATAGTACAGACGTGTCTCACCTGTACCTGCAGTGTCATCATGCCTCAACAGGCAGGGCAGTGTCGATTCAACATGATTGGCTACTGGACTGTGTGGACTGATGGAATGTCTTGTCTTGATTGGAGCAGGGTCCCTAGGGGGGAGGAGCCAAGTGAAGCACATGTATTACTTAGTTTATTGAGACTTTCTTCAAACTTAGTAGTTACGAATAGTTATTATTTTCCAAGAATAAATATTATAGTAGAATAGCACTAATAAATAATTTAATTTTCTCTTTTGGAAAGGAAGGGGATGAAGTAAAAGCTGAGTAACAGTGTAGTCACTCCTAGATTAAACATCCACAAATGTTTTTCCAATTTTGAAAACAAATATTCTTAGACTGGCTGGAACCGATATTTGATGACGTGTCTACAAAAAGCTCTGTGGTGTCACTTGGTTAATGAAAGGCCTCTTCATGGAGCTTGAAGTCTTGAAGTCTGCCTCCAGTCAGACCCAGACTGTTCAAATGATGGACCATGTAGCGGCCATTTGACCATAAATGGTCAAATGGTAAATGGACTGCATTTATATAGTGCTTTTCTAACAAGTGGCCACTCAAATCGCTTTACAATATTGCCTCACATTCACCCATACACGCACACATTAGCACAACGACGGAGGAGTTAGCCATGCAAGGCGACAGCCAGCTTCGTCGGGAGCAGTCTTGAGATGTCTTGCTTGGAAACCTGGGGATCGCACTCACTACTTTCCGGTTACCAGCCAACCCTCTCTACCTCCTGAGACACATGCGGCCACCATGACGTCACCCATTGGTTTTCACATATCTGCGTTGAGGGTGTAGGTTGGCCTTCTATGGACAGCTCCACTGCTAAGAAAGACCGGCTGCGGACAGCGGCCATATTTGGTACATTAAGGGCAGAACTCGACAGGCCGGTGTGAGTACCAAACGTGTTCGGCTGCCAGATCGGTTCGGGGGTCCTAGATGCGCAATAATGACGCACTTCCTGTAAACGATGTCATTAAATGCGAATGCGCATACTAAAACGCTGACATGTTTTTCCGCTCTTTAGGTAAGTACTGTATTAACGATCTCCTTTTCTTTTCTAACCTATGAATAAAAGAGGCGTTTTTATGTGACTAAACACGCCACAAACTATTCGAAGCAGCATACTTGAGAAATAAAACAAAATAACTACAGCCAACTTATAATAAAGCAAAAACAATATAAATAAAATAGATAGAAATTTTATGTATTTTAAAAATGAACCAAATTTGTATGAAGTTGTGTGTGTGGGGGGCTTTTGTAGGTGATAATTACCCATAACCTAATACCATTGAATTAATTGTTTTCTGGCCTTAATTCTGAAAACTGCCTTTGTCTTTGTTTATTTCATTTATTTTCACAGAAATGGAAGGGTTTTATACTGAAGTCAAGCATTGACCAAAATACATCTGCACACCTCTGCTTCTTTCAGATGGCATTTCCACCCCCCCCCCCCCCCCCCCCCCCTTCCCGTCGAGAGGAGTGGAGATATGGCTTGATGACTGTTGTTTTCAGAGCCTGTGGGAATACACCTGTGCGATATCGCCACTGCAGGCCACATGAATAAAAAAATATATAATAATATACAAATATGTCAGTGTGTGTGCCCGTGTGTGTATCCAAACACATACACTGCAATTCACATACACACATACAGCTCAACGTAAATCCATAAAAAACTGCATGTTTTGATCCCACGGCCAATTGAGGATATATTCATGAATTATATACATTCTTATAGGCCTACCTTGAATTTTTTACTATTTTACAGATGTTTGTTAAATTGTAGAGCAAAGATACCCCTGGTGGAAACGAGGAAAATGTTACATTTTATATTGTTATTAGTTGTATAGGCAAGGATACAAGTCAGTGAACATCTGGAAAATCATTAAAAAAAAAATCAATATTCAAGGACTAGGATGAATATCTAATATGAACACATACCTGAATTCATCCTCAGTTCAACATGGGATCTAAACATGGCGTTTTATTATGGATTTACATTTAGCCGTTCCTCAGTTGTATGTATTGTCTTATTTATTCTGTTTTGTATGAGCAAATAAAATCTCATCAATCATATGACTGTCCAAGCTCTTCATTTTCAGTAAATAGAAACTAGAAAATGTATATAGAAAATATTAATTCTGTACTTTTGTCATTACAGAAAATACTGTCTTAATATCTAACTTTAACAATGGCAATCCTTACTTTAACATATGTGAAAATAAAAATATGCATTCATCAGCGCTTATAGACTTATTTCCAATGGCTTTGTGAGAGAACGGGCTCCGTTCAATGAATTCAAAACCAAAACTGATTGAGCACCGTTTATAAACAACCCTTCCGGGTTTTGTCCGTTGGCTTGTGTCGATACGTCAAGTGTCGATACGTCATCTGTAAGCGCAGGACCCCGAACCGATCTGGCAGCCGAACACATTTGGTACTCACACCGGTCAGACCAAGAACCCGCTCCTTGTCAACAATACATCAGATGTACATCGACAAAAAAAATGGATATACATACTGTATATTATACAAATATGTACTTAAAATAACATCACGCAAGGGCGAGGCTAAACATGGATCTCCTCCAATAACCCTCAAACATGAGGGCACACAGGCAGCATCATGGCCAAAAAATCATCAGACTTCTGGGATACCATGGCGATGCTAACAAAGATAACACCTTTTAATTGGAGAGGAAGGGAGCCATCTCTAGGTGCAAGGAAAAATTATACAAAGGCTTATTAAATTAACCAGTATTAAAGATCATACACACGCATGCACGTACACACCTAACACACACACACACACACACACGCACGCACGCACACGCACACGCACACGCACACACACACACAGCGGGTGGGTGTGAGGCTTTAAATCACTGTGGCAACCAGGTATTTCCTCTGAGTGTTCTAAATAACATAAGGTGCAGCAGCCTCTAATGACTTTTCTGTTTTTTTTCCCCTGTTTCTCCAAAGCAGAAGCAGACTGTGGATCTGCTTCTGCTTCATTAGGGAGATGATCTTCCCGTCCTCCCCACACACATCACCCCTGGAAGGAAGCCAATGAAAAACACACTTTATCCAACTTTACCATAGAAACACAGAAGAGCTTTAGCACACTTTACAAGAGAGAGACAGTAGAGCCATAGCTAACTTTACCAGAGAGAGACAGTGGAGCCAGTGTTGTGCCTGAAAGCGTTCATTGAACGATAGTTCATGAACTCGTTCATATTTTGGGCGAACGTGAACTGAACGTACTGTATTACTGCCTGATGAACGTTACTGTGAACTCATTCATTCTGGTGTATGTGAACAGCACGCTCACTCGGTTTAACTTCAAAGTGGGGGGTTATTTGTTTATCAACACGGCGGATGCACGCGCAGAACGCTGTGTTGTTTGACCGGTTTTCATGGTTATCTCCGTGTGGTTCATTTGCAGTTAAGGTGTTGTCAGCTTACTGTTACATTAAACTGTAATCAGAAAACGTGGTTATATGCTATAGACCCTACAGTATCTATCGTATATGTACGCTTTATTTTGAAAGTATAGACGCGATTCCCATTGAAATGAAAGGCGCAGTGATTATTCTTCAAAACGAGAGCTGTTAAATTGTGAAAAATGAATTAAATCGTAAACAGAAAACGCGGTTATATGCTATAGACCCTAGAGTATCTGTGGTATAAAGGCTGAGACGAATTTCGAATTATAAATATGTACAATCAGCGGACTAGAATAACTCCTAGAATCATTGCTTGTTGGCCGGAAACGGAAAGGGGGGCTGTTTACGTTTGTTTGTATTTCTTTTCGCTCGGTTCTCCGTCTCAACAGTAGGGCTAGAACCGAGCGAAAAGACTACAACCAAACGTACACACCCCCCCTTTCCGTTTCCGGTCAACGAGCAATGAGTCTTCCAACAGAAATCAATGGGATTTACCAAATGTGCAATAAAACACGATAGAAACTGTATTTCGCTACGATCTTTGATTCAACCACTCTATTTCATCCTAGACAAACCACAAAGGGGGCTCAATGTTCAAAATACCGGAAAAAAAAGAATAGCTCACAGCAAACATATTGAAAAAAAGAACTATGAACTAGTTCATTTTTTGGAACTGTGAACATAGTTCAACATTTTGAATTATGAACGTTTAAAATGAACTTCTTTGTCAGAAGTTCATTTTAAAATTTGTGAACTGAACTTTGAACTACTTCACGTAGAAAGTGAACTTCCCAACACTGAGTGGAGCTATAGCTAACTTTACCAGAGAGACAGTGGAGCTTTAGCTAACTTTACCAGACAGTGGAGCTATGGCTAATTTTACCAAAGAGACAGTAGAGCTATAGCTAACTTTACCAGAGAGAGACAGTTGAGCTATAGCAAACTTTACCAGAGAGAGACAGTGGAGCTATAGCTAACTTCACCAGACAGACACACACACACACACACACACAGGTGCTAAAGCCAACAAACAAGCAAACTTTACCAGAGGCACACACCAGACGCTACAGCAGTCTTTACCAGACACTGTGTGGTGATAAAGCTTACTTAACAAGAGAGAGACACTGGTGGCTCAAAAGCAATAGAGGAACACAATATAAACCACTGTACAACAAAGAGCATTTTTCTCTTTTCGGCGGATGGAGCAGCTCAGCTGATCGTGTAGTTACACAGGTTAAATCAAAGTATTGGCAAAAACAGCAAATTGGACAGGTATTATTTCCAAACTGCAGGGAGTGGGGCGCAAAGAATAGGGGAGATGAGACTACAGGGTCACTGCCAGTGCTGTGTGAATGGTAGAATCACAGTAAAAATGCGAAAGGCTAGTCTTTTGTGAACGCAGAAACTGCTGCCTTTGGCGTAAAACTTAGGCCCCGTCCACACGGGCGAAAACAATCTTGAGTGTGCATCAAGCCTGTGCGCTGTATAAAAAAATTCAGTCAAGGAGGAGATAGCAGTTGTTTAACCTTTAAGATTTAGCAGAAATTATTTTTTAATGTACAGTTAGTAATTACATTTACCAAGGGGCTGCATTTAAAGCTACAAAATAATACAAATCAAAAATAAAATAAAAATTCAACCCAACTCTAACTGCGCCCAGCTGCTGGGGGAGCGATGACGCCATCGTTTGCGTTTCAGGTGTCCACACGAATCCTAACACGAAAACGCATAGGTCCCTTTTCAACCTATCCACCCTGGGACCTGGTTTCAGAAAAGTGTGTTTTCGGGCACCGGTAAGCCCAAACGCACAAGTTTTATGTGTCTTCCCAAAAAAATCGGTTCTGTGTGGACAGCAATTTTACGACATTCACGGTGTGAAAGCAGTGACAGCGGCAGTGTAGCTTACTTAGCACAATGGTGCTATGAATAGCTAGCATTTGGGAGAGTAAAAGACAGCCAGAGGGAGAATAAAGAAAAATCTACAATTTGGACTAAAGTACAACAAAGTATAAACTATAAAAGTCCACTATTGTACAGAAGTGGATGGGAGACTCATTAATTCTAGCTATTTCTCTTGACAACATCAGCATGCCGCTTAAATTTAGCTCTGCCATTTAAAATATATTAACACGGTCTCTAGTGATCAGAGGTGTTAAACGTAGCACAGTGATGGATGTCTTATCTCATTAGATGTGTTAAGCTAAGGCGCCTCTCACAGCTATATAATAAGAAACAACAGATTTACTCTTCTAATGCTAAAGCCATTGCTTTCCCCCTGCTCCAAAACCTGACTTTAACCATACTAAACCTGAACCATACGTTTACCCTTTCTAAATTCAGCAGACATCCAAGTCTATAGGTATATTGTATTGGGATTTTAACCAACCACCTTTTCCCTGGAGTCAAGGTTTTGCAAACCTTTCAGCTAAACCTAACAATCCTTAACATAATCACCATGTCATAATAACCAAGTCATGGGATATATTTGACCATTCATCTGGGTTCCTGCAGTTTGTTCAAATTCGATACGATAGATTTCATAAAAAGGAGACAATTCATTGAGCCATAGCACTCTGAATAGTAGGCCGTATACAGTTACATGAATAATAATGGTTCATATTTCCTGATGCTGTTTTTTTGTATTCAGGGAAACTGGATATAGGCAGTATGATAGGTACTATAGAATTACCCTTCTTCGTGAATAGGCCTAGAAGCGATCCATAAAGCTCAATGTCATTTTTCTTCATTGAACTATGAATTATGACTTTTCAAGAATTCAACAGGTGAACTCAAAAGGTAAACAAACCAACAAACCCCAATGTTATTTAAATACACACACTGTTCATTTTACAGTAGGCTACTGTGTGCAACACATTTGTCCACCAGCCTTAAACACAAACGTATACTAATCTAATACCTAGAGCAAAAGTAGGGCAGCTAATGATCTTAAAGAATCCTTGAAGAGCATTTGAAGCAAAGGTTTCTTACCTTGCCGTCTGCTTTACTTCCAGGGCACATGGCATAGAGAGGTCTTGACCTTAGGAAACATTAAGTAAATAAATGATCAGCATTTCTGGGACCCTTGTTTTGAGAATAAGAATCGATTTGTGTATTAGATCTTTATTGCAATCTACAGTTGTGTCTAACATTCTACCTGGGAGCAAATGGCCGATGTGTCGATTGACTAATTAATGTCATTATTAATGAATAATTGAATGAATTTAAATTGCTAATTAATTGGCAATGTAACAGCAAATTAATAAGTATAAATAACACATAAATGAATATTGAATTTTCTTAATATTTGCTAATTGGATGATTGTTTCAAGGTTTAATTGGATGATTCGTTAGAGGTTTAATTGGTTTATTTGGACAGCTGTACCAGTGGAGGGCTGGTCTGCAGGGAGCTCTGATTCGACGGCTGTACCTGTGGATGGCTGGTTTGCAGGGAGCTCTGTGCCAGATCCCTCCTCCTTCTCCTGCAGCACCTCCGTGACCAGGGCCATCAGGTTCCCCAGCCTCAGCAGCTCCTTCTGCATGGCCTGCCTTTGCTGAAATCACACATTTGCACATGCTTTTATCCAAAGTGATTTCCACTGAAGGAGATGAAGGTCCTCACCCAGAGGTCAGCCATCTAAAGTACTAGGGTATTCCGTTGACACTGGGGATCGAACCTAGTACCTTTCGGCTGGGAGTCATGGATGCACTCACGACGCCGTGAGTGCATCCATACATTCTTGCATTGTCGGCTCCAGTGGGAATCGAACCCCTAACCTTGGCAGTGATAATGCCATGTTGTAGCAGTTGAGCTGTAAACAACCCCGTTAAGCTACACAGGAACACAATAAACTACAACAGACAATACAAACATTGAAAGGGACTGAATGTGGTCTTGAAATGTTACAAAAGTGGCCTCTGCGTTGTACACCTATTTACCTGAGCTAAAAATGATTTGAAACAATGGAACCAATGGTGGCGGTGAACAATAAATGCACAGCAAATAAACGCAGCAATGACTCATCTGGGACGGCAGGGGAGGAAACTAAATAAATAAAACAAAGGTCTCTCTAATCGATGGGACACATTCCCTGCTGCCCGGCTTCAGCCCTTCTTGGAGAACACAGGAGTTTAGGAAGGGAGTCTTAAAGAGAGAGGCTTGACAGAGACACATACAGAGTATTAGAGACAAGAGAGACAGTCGATAGTGCTTTCCAAACGTGTTAATTGATCGCACAGAAGAGGATCAGCAAGTTAATTGTGTTTTAACTAAAATAAATATATATAAAGTATTATTAGTAATTTAGTATCATTTAAACACTAAAGTCTATGACTCATAATTATTAGTCATCCATGTTTGCTATATTCTTATTCACTCTTCATTATAATAATAACTTTCCCCATTGGGGCAGTAGATATCTATTAACTTATGAACTTTAAATTTATTTTTGTTGTGTTTTATCTTTGGGTTTGCTAGTTTGAATCCAGGCCATAGAAGTCTATGAAATAGCACATCTAGTCCCAACAAAAAATGTGTATGTGTGTTGTGGTGAACCCAGACCATCTCTAAACCCTAATGTGGTTCACTTTGACTCAGAATAAAAAACACTAAGCAGATGAAAAAAGTGTAAAGTAGTGAAGATGGATGGTGGAGGGGTTATCTCCAAGGGAACATTTCCTCCTATATAAATATAATGCAGTTTAAGAAATATGCTGAGCCTGAATTTTATCTCTCTCTCACTCTCTGCACACACAATCTGGCCTTATCCAAAGGTTGCATGCATGCTAGAGGTATGCATGGCTGCCCTCTACAGGCCAGTGGGGGACGGTGCAGCTTGGAGAGCGCACGCAAAGGATGTGACATACTGCTGAAACAGCAGTAGAGCTTTGATTTATAGCCTCTGCGCTGGTGTCTGATGGAAACTCCATTCATGTCGACACAAAACAGGGGCCGCGGAGAAGGAGCTTGGCAAACTGCATTAGACTTGCTGTGGGTTCTCCATCTCCATTTTCGCCCTACCCCCTGCCTCAGTGCACACATTCATTCCGTCCGTTACACAGGAAAAAAAACAATAGTCTGTTCGGGGGACGAACCTGGGTGACGAGTAGATCGCTGGAGAATTGTGATGAGTCCATGGAAACGCCGTTATCAATTGCAGCGATGTCACCTGGAAGGAACACACACACACTTTTTCATAAATGCATACAAAACAATATATTTCAGGGTTGAACCCCATTCTGCATTATAATTCCACATCCCTGGAGAGGTTGTCTGTTCCTGACAGGTATAGCTTGGATGAGCTGTGCTACATACAGTTTGACTTAAAAGAAGACATAAAACGGAAATTGACATAAAGCTGTCTTCTGGTCAGCTCCTCTTAAAAATCGTCTAATGGCTGACTTAAGTTTAATAGGTTGAGTAGCCGGGGATCCCAATCCAATCAGAAATAATATTGATAATATCATAACCAAAAACCTGTGGGGTAAAAACAAAGTCCTGCCTTATGCATCCTAAGTTAAACCTTCCCTAATTTCCTATTTTACTTGACTTTATTACTAGCAAAGCAACACTTGATAAAAGCAAAATTGACTTTATGAATAGAAGGGAAACCCTTGCAAAAAGCTTAATAATGTTCTTTAACATCACAGAAAAGCAGAAAATCCCCCACATAAAAACAGATTTCTAACAAGGCAGAGATGCCTTGTTAGAAATCACATTCAATCCACCCCTAATGTTGTTTATAACACTGAGTTACAAAGAAGATCTCAGCAGAAGTGATGGCTGTGGTGAATAGTTAGTGTGTAGTGTAATTCAATAGAAAATGGACTCACATTCAGCGGGTGTGTCAAAGAGATCCACAGAGACCTGGCTGAACTCCACAAAGTCTGGGCTGGGAGGACACACGGGTGGGTTGGCCAGCGGCGTGGCCGAAACGCTGGGCTCCTCACACCCAGACCCCCTCTTTGGACCATTCTGAGCCTCGGCCTGGCCTTCAAGACGATTACGCTGGACCTCGGGAGGATGACATTTAAAAATCTCTGCTAGAGTAGGTATTTCCTCATCTGATGAAGATTCTAGCCTGTGTGCCTTCCTCATAGTGTTCTTCTTGATGGGGGAACCGGCACTCAGACCGCTGCTTTCCGGCTCTTTGTCAGAAGACTCAACCACTTGTGGCTCGAGTCCGTCAGGGGTTATGGAGCCATTGGTATTGACTAGTACTTCCACGCTGTTGTCCGTATTATTTTGCGTGGCTGACATGGCAGTGGAATTGCATGGTATTGTTTTGGGCAGGGTTACTGCATCAAGTTTTCTCTTGGCAGGCTGCTTGGGTTTGTTGGCAGTTTGCAGATGCTTTTTAATTCTGGAGGTCACGCCAAGAGAGCCGTCTTCAGTTACTTCCAGCGCACTGAAGAGCAGGACTGACTCAGATGTATCAGGGGTAACGGTGCAATGCAGACTTTTTGCAGCTTTATTAGGGCTGAGGGCACTAGAGGCTGTGTTCCCGGAGAGACAGCCTACACCACTATCCTGGCACTTGGTTAAGGACGCATTGTTCGACTTCAATACTTCCTCTGACTGGACAAGACGCCTCCTCAAGCTTCGAGGTCTTATCCCTGACAAGCTTGTGTTTCGGCTTGGTGAATAAGAAGAGGCAACCGTATCGTCACAAGAGGATTTTTCCATCTCTGGCAGCTTTTCCGATGTTTCCGTTGCAGATTTTTCTGTGAACATGGGAATCTGATTTGTTATGCATTCATTTCCTGAAACAGAGTCATCTACCGTCTTAGAAATCTGAGTTATTTTGTTCGACCTAAGACTACTTCTGGTTCCCTTTGGGCTGCCAAGATGGAAGCACTTTCTTTTAGCCACTTTGAAGCTCTTCATCAGCTGTTCAGTGTCGACCTCACCATCGCTCATATCCTCGTATTCCTCCCTCTCAACACATTTGATCCGACTGGGGGAATCTTCAGTACATGCACCGTTCTGATTGGCTGCCATGATACTCTCAGGGGCAGGGCTTGGTACTACTGCCACAGAGGGACTTCTACAAGTTGTATCCATTTGTACGAAAGAGGGTGACCTCGCCTCACAAGGACTTGTGGTATTAGGAACTTCAACTATAGAGCCATTCATTTGGGTCAAAACTTTAGTCTTGCTCAAAGGAGCCATGGAACCCCCAACAGATTCAATTTTCTCAATTCCTCCGATATCGTCTTGGCAGATACATCCGTTTTTTTTGGTGACATTTACCCCTGTTTGATTCATGTCATCTAATATAATGATTCTAGTTTTCGCTGGTGGATGAACCAGATTGTCTTTATCTGAGCCAGGTTCTATAAATGTCTGTCCTCTTGTAGATATCGCCCTCTTGCTAGGGCGCTTTCCAGCAGAACTACCCGGAACTTCCTTGACAATATGCAGGGGTCTTCTACTGCGGGTGGTCCTGCCTACTGTGGCACCCACCTCCTCGCTGCTCGGGTAAGTCTCAATTTGAACATGTTCTTCTCCACACCCCATCCTGCTCTGGGGTCTCTCAGGAACGGCTTCTCCTGGAGCGCGGACTAGAACCAGTGGTTTTGTCCCTCTTGCCGACATTCTGTTTTGCAGTTTGACATCTTTCCCTTTCCTCAACCCAGGTTTCCTCTTAGGGGAAGTTTCCTGTTTCTCTGCAGTTTCTTTTTTAAGGTCAGCATCAATGTCCTGCATCGCGTGGCCTGTTCGATTAGCAGATTTTCTCTCCAACTTGAGCACAGCCCTGTTTAACGCCAAACTGCTGGCTTCTCCTTCCTCATCTTTTTCTTCTCCTTCCTGTGGTGGCGGCCCCTCCGATTGTTCTCCAAGCTTACCTATCACGTTCACATCTGCACTGAGGTCCAAGGCTCTCGGTTCTTTAGAAACATCATTGTCTTTATCACTGGATTGATGGTTTGACATCTGCGGTTGGATCTCCACAACACCTTCAGCACCCTCAACACCGTCATCTTCAGCGTCAGAGTTGGATTTGGTTTCATAATCACCTGGAATGGGTTCTTCAGTCACCGGTGATGGGTCATGAGGGATGAGATGAAGACGTTGTTGTGGCGGAGAGAAGGATCTCTTCCCCCGGCGAGTGTAAACAATCCCGAACACTTTGTCTTCAAGACTTTTGACCTGATCTTCGGTCTTCTGGTCGGCCTCAGGCTTGGCTCGCCTGAGGCCGACCTGTTCTTTGGTCTTCTGGTCGCTCTCGGGCTTGGCTCGCCTGAGGATCTTTGCAGAGGTCGACGAGACACTCCATACAGAGGAAGTAGGAGGGCCTTCTGGATTAGAGGTGGGGTCCGGGTGTACCACCGATCCCAGATTCTCCGTGAGAGGAACTTGTAGGAGCCACTGGGAGACTTTCTCCACACTTTTCCTCGTCTGACGCTGGATCTTTTGGGGGTTTTCGGTTTCTTTCTCTGCATCGTCTTTTGGTGCTTGCTGTTGCAGGTCATCATCAGCAACCAATGCGAGTCGAGATGGCAGATACTCCAGCTGGGCGAGGCGCTTCTTGCCCCTCGTCCTGGGTCTTGATGTTGCTTTTTCCACCACTTCGGACATTTCTTGTTTCTCTACTGGCTCTACAGTAGGGCTGATTCTCACATGGATGTACCCCTTTTCTCCTGAAGTCTGTGGCGTTTCACTGAAGCTAGTATCCAAACCGTCATTTATCACCATCAAACAGTTGGAATCTTCTAAATCCATGAGGCTGGCAAATCCATTGTTGGCTGTGAAGAACAATAATTAATTATTTCTTCCAGCCTGGAATAGGTCACTGACATAGACCATAAGGTTTTATTTGTATTAATGTCAACATATAGCATTTTCAAACCAATCAAATACGACTTCTCAACTTCAAAGTATGCAAAAGATCAGCAAATATGTGGAAATGAAAGCTGTTAATAGATATGAATGTGGCATGATTTGTGATCAGAAACATAACAGCATGCCAAATGAGAGACAGGAGTTACCTTCTACGGTGGAGGAATGAGTCCCTGAAAGACCATGTTCCTCACTATCTCTGTTGTCATGGTGATTATCGGATGCGTCTCCACATAAAAACGTGTTTCCTTCTACTTCCGTCATGCTTGCCAAAAGAGAAAACACACAACAAATAATACTATTTGTTACACCCAAGCCAAGGAGATCTTACCATTGAGGTTTATCTCCCTTTTTCGTGTGATTTCACATTAAAAGTCAAAAAACAGCGGCAGCATAATGCAACAAGAATCAAGAGAAATTAAGTCATGCTTTAGCCTCTAGGCGATCAGCTGATTGCAAAGGTCTCTTTGGTCTTCTGAAAGTTTCCATAGACACGTTGCAGCTTGTTCAGAATTCTTCAGGTAAACTACCAACAAAAACCCAAGTGAGAGGACATGAACCTCCAGTGTTAACTTCCCTGCCTTATTTGCTGCTTCTGCTCATTCCCATAGTTCTCAGGATGTTTCTTTTTAACATATTGAGGTATTGTAATGGTTACTTACCTCTGTTGCCTTCTCCTCTGCAGGGACAATCCTGTGAAGTCTGGAGAACGAAGCAGAGGGTCACCTCATTAATCTTGACAGTGACACCGACTTGCTCTACATGTACATGTACATACATCAGATGACCTCATAACCAAACATTTAACCAGCATTTTTTTCAGGGAAGACATCAAAACAAACAAATGTGGTACTTACAGTTGGTCCTGGTGTCATTTTCATAGGCTTCAATCATATTTTGCAAACCAGTTATTAATCTCTGGAACCCAGGGCTCTCCTGTAAACTCCTAAATGGGTCAAATAACATAGTTCATAATTAGAATATGATTTACAATTAGTCTAATGAAGTCTTTCACAATTAGCTTACTGTTGACTGTGAAGAGACTATGAAAATCATGTAATGATAAGGTGTTGTAGGTAAGATTAAGAGCTATAATTTGAATTTAATGTTAGCAACGCTATAACCATCCTTCAACTAGTTGACTCAAAGAGCAGCATGCACAATCTCTTCCATGATTGGTTCAGTGAATCAAACATGCCTGCCAATCACATGTGCGCAGACAGGAAGGGTGCGTCTGGGTCTTTAAGGAGAGGACATACCAAAGCTTCTACCAGCTTGTTCATACATTTGTCCATAATAGTGAATTTGCATGCATATATGGAATATTGGATCACATTACTAATGTTTTGGTAACTTCCCTTGGATTCACTTGTATTTGTTGTTGTCAATCACCACAGAGAACATCATGTTTATAAGAATAACAGGGTGAATAAGTCTTCAACCTACCTTTTAGTGACCTTGGTTTTGCAAACCGGGCAGTTTGCCTCTCTCTTTTTGGTGCCATCGAGAAGCTTCTGCATGCAGAACCTGGTGAAAAGAAACACACATTCAAAATTATAAAAGTACAATAACCATAATAATATGAACAAATCAGAAAAGGCCTTCCCATGCTGCTGCTATTATTGTTGAAACTTTAAGCTTTTTCCTACTCCGGTGTCTGGTGTGTTTTTTGGTTGCGTTCTAAAATCGGCTAGACATTTTTTTACTTGAATGTGAAAATACCTAAATACAGCCATTAACGTTACACAAACTTACTTGCAAAACTGATGGTCACATTTAGTCGACACTGGTGTGGTCATCAGTTCAAGGCTAAGTATTGAACAACAAGAAGTTAGCACATTGTGGCTCAAACAAGAAGGGATGAATTCAGATAGTTATTCATAGAGCATAACGTTATGGAAAACCATACAATATACTCTCACAAATCTGACACTCACCATATAGGACACTGCAGTGTATCCCAGAGTGCTGATAAACCTCTCCTGACATCCTCTGTTCTGGGGCTTTTCATTGTCTCTAAAACTGAAGACATTCAATTCTAAAGAAGAAACAAAAACATTGTATATTGTTTACAATTGGCCTTTAAGAGGGATCCTGCTTTTAGGGACTCGAATAACAAAACATATAAATCCCATGGTGTCTGTAAGTGTTAGAGGTGCAATCTACAACAACAACCATTTAAATACAGTATTTTTGCACTAGAATCAACCATGGCTGGTACCACACTTTGCTACAACTCATTACTTATTACCACTGTCTTAGTTTATCTTATTATTACTTACTTTATTCTATATTACTATTTATTGTTGTGATCTATGCTGCTACTTATTTTTACTTATATGTATTAACTTTATCTTGAATTATTGTTGCTATGTGGCTGTTGAAGAACCAAGCCTAAGAATTGTACTCTTGTGTACGTATAAGAGTCGAGGCTTCTCCAGTGAGGAGAGGGAGGAAGATCCTCCTTAACTTTTTTGAGAATAAAAAATGTAGATTGTCCAGACTACTTTAATGAATTAATGCCCTTAAATAGGACTTCTTTAATGCCTTTGTATATGTTATGGTCGTTTCCCTGGGTAAAGGCACATTAGCACCCCCTATCGCCTGTTGACAATTACTTCAGGGAGGACGTTCCTCCCTCAGCCTCCTAACCCTCTCCCATTCATTTCCCCGAAAGTGTTGGCAGTAGTAATGCGCGATATAAACGATATACGATATAAACTATACAAAAATGGCCTACGATAGAGATGTTAATTATATCGCTCTATCGCGATAATGCATGTTGATGACGCAAAATACAATGTTTAATTCTTGGTTTGGTGCAATTCCTTTTCACATTGCAATTTTCGCAACAGTGCCAGAATTCGTAAACAAACCTGCATGTGTGCAAAGAACGTTAACCCATTTGTACCGGCTGCTGTGCGGCGCAACATTGTATCTAGTAGATACAATGGTAAACACGTAATAATGGTAAACACGCACAGATGCGTGATCCGGTCTGAATGGGTTAAATAATTGGACAAAAAGGTCTGGGGCGTTGTAAAGCGTTAAAGAAAAATGGGGGGGGAAGCACCGGTGAAAGTCAACAATCATGGATATCCAGCGTGATATACATATATCTGCGGACTGGTCCAACTCCTTCTCCCTCATCCTGACTCGGAATGTGTTAAATGCATCGGCATTTTTAAGTTATGTTTTCCAGCATACTTTTTACTTGCTTTTGTCGGACCGTCGGGTGGTGGCTCAACATGGAGCAAAGAGGAGACAGAATGTCTTTTGGATATCGGACCCAAATATCCAAAAGACGTTCCGTCTCCTCTTTGCGCCATGTTGAGCAACGTCTCCGAGACCACCTCTCCGGCTGGGTCAACCTCCTTTTGATGGTTAAAAATATCACATCATCGACAAAAATCTTAACAATCAATGATCAATCATCAATTAATCATGCCCATCCCTAATTGTCAGTACAGTGTCTGTTCCTTATCTAGAAAGACACCCGTTTTTGCTGTTCTCTGCATCTTGGGTGGCATTTAAGAACCATGGACTTAAACTAAGTGTAGTACCTTTTAGAATGGTTTGCACTAAAGGAAAGAAACCCAATACAAATTTTATTTATCTGCAACATTATGTTGTATGATTACAGTGTTTCACAATAAATGTTCTCGAAATGACATACTATATTTCTTTTTTTAAAATACATTTAGCAGTTTGGCTTTCCTTAGGGTCTATGTAACCTGTTCTGAAACGGTTATTTTATGATTTTATATCGTGATATGTATCGTTATCGCAAGAGGCTGCAATGTATATCGCAATATGGATTTTAGGCCATATCGCCCATCTCTAGTTGGCAGCCGGTGAATAACACGGGGTTCAATTGGCGAGAGGAGGAAAGTCCTCCTCTGAGTGGGTGAGACTAGCTAAGGGATCTGGATCCCGCCTACATCTATTCACGAATAGGCTGAAGCCCTGGTTGCGCTATGAACCAATAGGCAGGAGTCCTGGCTGTTGAGCAGCCAGGAGGGAGGGGTTATCCCCTCAAGTCTATGCTATGAGAACCAACGCACCCGTTCAGTCGAATGCCTCGTTTCCACGGAGCGCTACGGTTCGTTGAGGTACAGTAGCCCTGACCGCGGCCGGTCAGGGCTACCCGCAGCCGGCCCGTGGAGCCCGCGGCTTGGCAGGGCTGCCGGCGGCCGAGTTGCGGAGCCCGCGAGGAGGGTTGACTTGATCTATAAATTAAGTCCCTCAATCTTAATTGGCTGAACACCATGACCAACATTCTGAAACATCCATTAACATCCACATTTGCCTCAAACAATGTTAGGCTTACAGTCCATGCAAATAGGCATGGGCTGGATGTTAGGAAAGGATGTTAGTGAATGATTCAGAGCATGGTGCATTTTAAATGGCATCACTTTTGGTCGTCTTCATTTTTCTCAAAACAATTGTAGCTGAAAATAAACATAGCCAAATTAAAACCAATAGCTTCAGTCATTGAGGGCAAAAAATAGGCCTAATGCTAGGCCCAGATTTTATTTAGTTTTACAAATCAAGAGTAGGCCTAAGTTGACTAATTGGCTTTGCATCCTTTCCTTCTGCCCTTGTGGTCTAAGACATGCTGCCCACCAGCTTTCAAAGTACAATGCTGCCACTGGTGGATTTGTATCAATTCACATAATTATTCCTCCCTGCTATTTTGTAGTTCACCAAAACACCCTGAAACAACTTGAGTCTCACATACTTTGCCACCATACGCCAATAACAGTGCAAGCAGGCCAATGGCAACCAAGCGCGCAGTCCTTCGTCCCTCACTTTAAAAACCACCAGTCGCCACGGGTGTACAAGATGTAATTAAAGTAACACTGATAGTGAACCAAGGTTTGTTGTGTTCACACACTTTCACACCACTACTTGTAGCCGATGATAGCTCAGATCATGACATCGCACCAAAATTAGTAATAGATGATAAGCAACGTCCCCTACTAATATATGTGTAACGTTGTTTTCTACTGTAATCTACAAATGCATATGCATTTAATATGTATGTACCTTCTCTCGTATGCCTCCTGTGGATTCTTGGCGTTGGTTTTAGGTTTTCCCGCAACTCTCCCCTTCTTCAGGGGAATAGGAACACATAGCGTCACGTCAATAGGAACACTGACTAGCGCCCCTACTGTCTGGAGTACCAGTATTTTTGATGTTTGTTATAAAATATACTTTCTATATCGATGTCAAATGTAATTATTTTTTAAAAATGTCCCCAAACGTCGAATGTTAATACTAAATCTACTTACAATAGTTGATGTCTAGCCTCCTCTATGACCACAACAGTGACGACACGACGACAACGACGTCATTTCCGGGATAAACATCAACAAGGAAGACTGGTCCCGAGGTAGAACATAAATAACTCATTAAAACATATGAGATCCTCGGATTAAAGATTGAACGCTGATACTTATTTATAACAGTTCAATAGCACAATACTTGTATATATGAAAGTATTATTTGGCCGGTCTTTCTTTCTAAAGATTCTCCAAATTGTTAGCGGTTAGCAAATTAGCTTTTCGCGTTTTAGACTTCAATCTGGCTCATCTGGACAGATCGACTGCCATTACAGCACAGGGCCTATGTCAGCGGGTTGTTGTTCTTGTGGCTGCTTGCTGTACCAAGTCAGTTAAAAACTAAATAGTGTGTTGGTGTGTTATTTGTCTGCTTCCTTGCAGCGATGGAGGGCTCCAAGTCCTCTACCAGCACCACCATGCAGGTCAGCTTCGTGTGTCAGCGGTGCAGTCAACCCCTGAAGCTGGACACCTCATTCAACGTGCTGGACCGCGTCACCATCCAGGAACTCATCGGTAGGTTGTCGTTTACAGGTGACATATCTGACTCTGGCAGGTCCTGATCGATTCCTTGTTGACGTGATGCATGTGTCAATGCTGTCAGATCGCTAAAATTTTAACTTCCTTTTGTTTTAATTTTCAAGCGCCTTTGGTGACTGTGACCCCAAGCAAACAGACAGACAACAACGAAGGAGACCATGCACCAGAGGTGGGTGTGCCTGGTGGAAGGTCGACCTTCTCGTCAGCAAAGTGTAAACAAACCTGTTTTAATGCCTGTTTGTCTACCCAGGAAACTTTTGTGGAAAGTAAGCAGGATGGCATAGCGAGGAAATACATTCCTCCTGCCAGGTAAGACATATGTGTTACCTGTTTCAATTCTATAAAAAAAACTCCACCTTGTTAGCAATTCAAACTGTACGTGCCATACGAATATACAAGTGGGCTATCGACATCCAACTTTTCTCTTTTGGCCCTAATCCCAGTTACCCCCCCCCCCCCCCCCCCGCCCAAAATCAGAGAATTTCCAGAATCCATAAAGGCTCCATTAACTGTTTCTCTCTCTCAAACAATTGATAATGATGTACTTGATTAATAGCCAAACCTCTCAAATTATTTTTTTATAAATGGTAGACCTCTGAAAGCTGTTTCCTCCCCACCAGGATGATGTCCACTGAGAGCGCCAACAGCTTTACTCTGATTGGAGAGGCGTCTGACGGCGGCACCATGGAGAACCTGAGCAGGAGGCTGAAGGTTTGAATCCCTTATGTCCCGTAGCTACCTGATTTTGTTTATAATACCATTATGGAGAGAAAACGTAACGCTGGCTGTTGCGATTTACATTAATATTGACTCGTTTATTCATGGCCTTGAACATGTGATTGGGAACAGGTGGTGTGTTCGGAGTTCTTACTAACTTAATGCCATGTTTCTCGATTCACCTTTGAAGTGGTGAAAAATCCCCTGACCAAATAACAAAATAATAGAATACAGAAAATATACCTCATCTGTTGACATGGCAACCGTCCCCAAGGTGACCAGCGACCTGTTTGACATCATGTCGGGCCAGACGGACGTGGACCACCCGCTGTGTGAGGAGTGCACTGATACCCTGCTGGACCACCTTGACAACCAGCTCAACATCACAGAGAACGAGTGTCAGAACTACAAGTAAGATGGCTGCCGAGTCATACACACTGACACACGGACACACACACGGACATAAACACACACATCGGCATAAACACATACACACACACACTGTGGCAACCCGGGTCCAAAGTGTCTGTTCTCACGGCAAGTACCGCGCACTGGATCCTGGTTTAAGCTGCAGTCTGCGTTTATTCACAAATACAAGTACTGAACAAGAAATACAACACTGAACTAGAGTCTCCGTGAGCCTCGTAGTCTGTGGTGTATCGATGGTCTCCTCCTGGTTGGTCTTTCCCCTACCCCGGAATGAGTCCTCGGCTGCCTTTTAAGATGTCCGCCCGCCCGTTTCCTCCCTCCGGCCAGGTGTTCCCCATCTGGCTGATGAGGGTGAGGAATGTGGTGCTCTCTGCCGCCTGCTAGTGGATGGCGGCGGTACACGCCCTCCACCACTAGCCCCCGTATCCTCCTGGTGGGGAGCAGGTTGTCACAACACACACGGACACAACGATACAAACGTCATACACAAGCCGACATAAACACACATCTACATAAACACACACACAGATATAAATGTCATACACATGGACGCACACACCAACATAAACACACTCCCACTCAGACTAGTGTGTGTGCGTGTGCCCTCCCCTTAGGCAGTGCCTGGAGCTGCTGTCTGAGCTGCAGGTGGAGGAGGAGGAGAGCCTGCTGGCAGAGTTGCGCCAGCTGAAGGAGGGGGAGGAGGTGCTGGTGCAGGAGCTGGAGGCGGTGGAGGAGCAGCGGGCTGCCGTGGCCCAGGAGCTGGCCCAGGGCCGGAGCCACTCCCAGCAGCTGGACACCGAGGAGCTCCAGTGAGTCCGAATGATCATTTAGAGGATTCAATTCAATTCAATTCAATTTTATTTGTATAGCCCTTAATCACCATTACAGTCTCAAAGGGCTTAACAAGTCAAATATTTATGACACCCCCCTTTACCCAAGCCCCCACAAGGGCAAGAAAAAACTCCCTTGAAATTAGCAAGGAAGAAATCTTGAGAAGAAACGCACAGGATCAGTCAATGTAACACTCTCATGGCTGCACAATAATGCAATACTATTTTGTCGTCCATTGGGTATTGTACCATCCTCAGGGGATAATCTTATCGTGACGCCCAGTTTTAAAGTCTACATTTATTGCGATGAGAAGATGTGACCTTTGTAGTTTCAGTCTGATATCCTACTTAGAATTCCAATGCAAGTCAATTTTGATGACCCTCACTTTGTAGACTGTTTAGTATGGATTTCATAAGCTTAGTTATGTTTATCGGTAATTGCCATGAGTATCGCAATAATAAATGTTTCCCTACGCTTTTATGTGACTAAGTACTAATCGAGGCTTAGAGAAATCGGTCCATGAATGTCCATGAGCAAGATTCAATAATAATATTGCAGTAGTGAACTAATGTTATATTGTCCTGTTAATGTTCAATTGAGTATCTTAATGTGTGTGTGTGTGTGTGCGCGCGTGTGTCTGTTTGTGTTAATGTACGTGCATGTGTGTGTGTGTGTGTGTGCCCCAGGTACCAAAAGGAGTACAGTGAGTTCAAGCGGCAGCAGCTGGAGCTGGACGATGAGCTGAAGAGCGTGGACAACCAGATGCGCTACTGCCAGGTCCAGCTGGACCGCCTCAAGAAGACTAATGTGTTTAACGCCACCTTCCACATCTGGTGAGAGACACGGCGCCTCTGGACCGTTCAGGGACACACACGCCTGGAGTGGTGTACACCGATTTAGACTGGTTTAGACCAGCATAAACGTGTTCTGAGCCGTTTATACCTGCTATAACCAATTAAGAACTGTTATGACCAGTTCAGGCCTCCTAGCTCCGTTCATATTTGTCATTCCGGGCTAGGGTTAGGCTTGTGTAGACCTAGTTTCCTAGTTTTAAAACTAGTTTGAAATTACTTTTATGAAAATGAAGAAATGCAAAACATATGCAGATGACGATATACATTATGTATGCATATCAGATCATTAAGAATAGTTGGACAATTTGATCGTGGAACTTATTAGTATGTATAATATATAATAATATATAATATATTAGTATGGTCAAAGCACAGAGTGAATGGAGGGTGAACACACGCGGTCAAACTAGATGAAGGGACACAGCATTTATTTTAATTCCCATGGGGAAGTCTATTTTAAGCAGAATAGTGCAACACATGGATGAGATATTGCTCTGCCCTCCCTGTGGTGCAGGCACAGCGGTCAGTTCGGCACCATCAACAACTTCCGCCTGGGCCGGCTGCCCAGCGTCCCGGTGGAGTGGAACGAGATCAACGCCGCCTGGGGCCAGACGGTGCTGCTGCTGCACGCCCTGGCCAACAAGATGGGCCTCAGCTTCCAGAGGTACACACACGTTCATCCATTCACTCATCATCCTTCCACTGACCCACCCAGCCACCGATCCAACCATCCATCCATCCCTCCACCAATCTATCCCTCCCTCCATCCATCCCTCCACCTGTCCATCCCTCCACCCATCCATCCACCTGTCCATCCCTCCATCCATCCCTCCATCCATCCACCTGTCCATCCATCCCTCCACCCGTCCATCCATCCCTCCAGCCGTCCCTCCACCCGACCATCCATCCCTCCATCCACCTGTCCATCCCTCCATCCAGCCCTCCATCCCTCCATCCATCCCTCTCTCCATCCACCTTTCCATCCCTCCATCCACCTGTCCATCCATCCATCCCTCCACCTGTCCATCCCTCCATCCATCCCTCCACCTGTCCATCCATCCACCTGTAGACTGAGCCTCTGCAGGGAGTCTGCTGAATAACTCTCTGGACTCCCTGCAGGTATCGTCTCGTACCCTATGGGAACCACTCCTACCTGGAGAGTCTGACGGACAAATCAAAGGTACAGATTACCCAGTCCCCCGACCCACATCCATTCCTCTAGCGTTATCGTACGCGTTTCCAGGATTATGCCGAATTTAGACGGTTTCTGCTTAAAATAGATGGGTCATGAATAGGTCTCTGGAAGTGTTTGGTATTCTGAGCGATAGTCAACTTTCTGTGTGAAAATAATCAGACATATTCACCTGGACTGCAATAGTTGTCCTTGACAAGAAGGATTTATTTCCTTTTTTGACTTTGCTTGCTGTTTTGGAATGTAAGAGAGTCTGTCTCAAAGAAAAAAAACCTGGTCCGTTGACATTGGTGCAGGTCATTTTGTGTTGGGAGGAATGAGGCAACTAAACTATCCACAAATGTTTCAAGGACAATGAATTGATGATGCATAGCGTAATCTTTTAGAACCGAGCGAGGCAATTCCCCGTTAATAGTACACCTGTGATACATCCAGGAATGTGACCATCGTAAACACACTGTGTAAAGAGACCCTGCTTTAAAACAACTGAATCATCCTCATACCTCATACTCACTATATTTACTTGTATATCCCAGGCCTCAGCGTCTATATGAACACCAAGTGGCTTTCATGAACCCTGCTAATAATTCATAGGGTGTAACTTAAAGCACTTCATCCATTGATAGTAAATGAGGTGGGATTCCTGCCCCACAGAAGCACTCGCTAACAATGTTGAGCCATTTGACTGCCTTGAAAAAAGCGCTGAGTCACTTAACGGTGTTGTCGTGGTCACTTCTGTAGGAGCTGCCGTTGTACTGCTCCGGGGGCCTGCGCTTCTTCTGGGACAACAAGTTTGACCACGCCATGGTGGCCTTCCTGGACTGCGTGCAGCAGTTCAAGGAGGAGGTGGAGAAAGGGGACACAGGCTTCTGTCTGCCGTACAGGTACGGCTTCCCACTGCCCCGGCCCAGAAACATTTAGCCGAAAGGCGGAATTGTTCACCTTGCAACCATCTTGGTTCTTAACACTAGCTGGGTGAGTTCCGTGTTCAGTCCAGCCAGCATTTAGAACCAAGAAGGGCGAATAGATCCAGAATGGAAGCAAGGTGGCTGCCCTGGGAATAAGGCCCATATTAGGAGATGCGACAGGAAAGAGTTTCTAGACATTCAACCAATTTCACCATGCTAAAGATAACCAGGCAGAGTTAACATACTGTATCAAAGCAGACATTTTGAAGGCAAATTTATTTTTTAAGGTAGAATTCTGTAATAATGCAAAATGGGGTAAATCCTAAGAAACATGGCAGTCTTCTAAATCCTTGTGCTGCTTTAAATCTAACCAAGAGCTTGTTCCTATGCCAGGATGGACGTGGAGAAAGGTAAGATCGAGGACACGGGGGGCAGTGGGGGCTCCTACTCCATCAAGACCCAGTTCAACTCTGAGGAGCAGTGGACCAAGGCCCTCAAGTTCATGCTGACCAACCTCAAGTGGGGCCTGGCCTGGGTCTCCTCCCAGTTCTACAACCGCTAGAGCTCCAACCACTGGGCCCTGCTGCTTCCAGACGGCATCGGATTCGCTGATTTCCATGGTTTTACCCAAGACCAGTTCTGGCCAATTACGGGCCTAGGAGACTCTATTCTACAATATTAACCAATCACTTCACCCGTTCACCTAATGACAAGCTCCTCCCTCTCAAGCTGAAAGTAACTGTGCTAGTTATGAGGCGAATCAGCTGGTGTAGTCATCAAGGGGAACGTAAATATGCACTTCGTGGCACAGGATTGGCCGTGATGGAGTGAGTCTATCCAATGAGAGGAAGGAGAGGTTTTTTCCGAGGATGTGGAGGTGTTGCCCCGAGGTGTGCATTTTATCGTTTGATAACAGTGTGTGTTGCAGTGTGGCCATCAGCCAATCTTAGGTCAAGACTGTGTATAAGAATGCACCACAGACACCACTGACACAATAAGTCTCAAGACGTTGAATTCATGTACTCATACAACTGTAGGCAAACATGTTTGTTTTCTGCATAACGGACTGTCAAGATTTTTCCTGTCGATTTCTGATTGGCTGAGATTTCACCAAATTCAATTCCCAGGTCAGGTCAAGTGTTTAATTCATTCTGTAATATATTTCTGGTAAGAAATCCTGGTCCTTGTCAAATGTTAAATCTCTAAATTCATCGGTTTCACAGCCAGTGAACTCATTGTACATTGATGAAACTAGTCAGGATTTGTACCAATATCTTTGTTTTACCTAGTCATCTGCTGTGTTTTAATGTGAACTGTGTATTGATGAATAACTGAGAGAAGTCCCATGTTAGACAGCAGCACGTGTACGATTTGCAATAAATAAGATGTTATATAATCCCATGGTTTGCATATTGATTTGCGGTATGAGTAATGTCATAATAAATCATGAATCCTATAGCGTTGAAATATGATAGTTTCAGGCTAAACTCCGATGATATGGATCACAATATTTCTTTCCAAGAAAATAATTAACAGAGCTATCCTTAATGTTTTTGGAAATATTTTATTTTGTAACGTACTCTGACGTACTTTACACACTGGGGAAAGAACCTGGAACTTGCAGTTTGTGTTTGGCCAGAAGGGAGAAGCAGTGAGCTACACAAAAATAAATCTGGAGAAGTTCCGGCACAGGATAACGCAAATGACATGTCATTTTTTCTTGAACGTTTTTATAAATAACAACCCTTTTTCTGTTAATCTGATCTTCAGAATAACATTGGTGATCCGGTCCTGATCAAATCCTGTGGGTTTAGTTTTATGGACAATAAAAGGGTAATTTCTCCAAAAACAACACGTGAAAAATGCAGGATACACAATGAACCGTTGGAGTTCCAGTTGCTGAGCTGAGGCCTCATGATTACTGGAGCGCATTCATCATTTTAACAGACTTCTACTTTTCAGTATGGGATGGGGGGTGTTGTCTCAAGGTGAACCGGCCAAACTCTAGCTGCAAATGAATCACAACCGACTGCCAGATTCAGTGTTTGAGTCTTTAATCGTGGGCTTTGAGATTTTATGGCATGTTTTCTTTTTCAGAAAAAAAACAAAGAAAATATATGGCGACCCCGAGGGTATGTTGTTTTCGTTCATCTAAAGGAATGCAGAAGAATCATGGGCCTTATTCACCTTATTCAACTTTGGTCCATCCTGTTTTTTTTTTTTTTTTGCTGTTACAGGCTATATAAAGGTGGACACCACAGGGAAAAAATATACTTTATTACTACTGTTGGGATTATAGGCTACCAATCACATAAGGTAAACAAAGTAGTTGTCACATTGATAATGGTTGCCCACGCCCACATTCCTGTCCACTCAAATAATTGTCGGTCATGCTGATTGTTTGTTAAATGGTGCATCGCTTTAAATGTTCCGAGCATGAGTAATATGGGACGGCATTATCTCCTTTCCTTACAGAAAGGACGGTCCAGTGTAATCTAAGCTAAAGGAGATAGGAAAGGAAACATTGAGGCACCTTTCCATAGCATTAGGCGAATGCTAAGGGGGTCTAGGTCTTATCATGGCTGCCACTCAAGATACTTCTTGGTCATTTCAGTCAGTTAGGAACCTTTCTCACAAAAAAAGACTTCAGATCGCAGCCTGTACCTTGACACATGATCGGAAACATACTATGTGGTTATTAATCACAGGGAATTTTTTGCTCTGAACTCACGCACGAACGTGTGCCCATCTGACATCAGCAAAAGGATGAGTCTTCCAAGAGAGGAAGGGAGGCATCCAGATGTGGTCCTTCCTGTTGTGACAGACGGTTTCAACACAATGAGCAGTGATTAAAGTTGGGTCCTTCACTGAAACTCATCTGCATTTTTCTTCTTGTCGTAAAATGAAACATTTCTTCCAAGGCCATTTAATCATAAATTAAAACAAAAAAAACAGAAATCATCATAGTATAAACGGATGCTTGTGTCGTGACCTTGGAGCAACGTGTCTTCGATGAAAAAGATTTCTACATATTTACAAACACATATCAAACACATTGATCAGCATCATCTGACAGTAGGACCCTGCACATGAAGTCGGAGGCATTCCAGAATTGTCTTAAATGTTAGTTTTTTCCCTTCCTGTAGAAGCTCATAGAATCTTGCGTGGTTTGGGCGTAGTCTCTGGGGATCAGCGGTTGCCTCTATACGTGATGTTTGTGAAGGTTGAAGTGGCTCCTTTATACAGAGGGTTGTGACCCTGTTGAGAGAAGGGGTGAACATTCAATGATGGTTGAATAAAAGAATTACACGAAATGCCATCGAACAGATAGGTATAAAGCTGGGGTTTGAAAGGTTCAGACGATATTTGATACAACAATGTATATGACTATAGCGGCCACTTTCAACAAGGCAAATCACAGTGAAATCATGTACATGCCATGAAGGAGCAGGTATGAGTTAATCAGTGTAAACAAAGACAGCTCATTAAGGAGCCGGTATAGGGGTATGACAGTGGACACTGAAGGCCTGATTAGGGTTCCACCTTCACGCAGCGCAACGACCACGCAGTCGCTTAGACGTAGTCATGAACCTTTATGTTTCTGCGTCGGGTTTACGTGTCACTATGCATGTCCATGGTTAAGAGAGAGCAAATAGTTGGTCTTTGTCTTTGCATGCTATTACTATACAATTGGTCCACTACTAGATGTTTTATTATGGTATGGTATGGATTCTTGCAACTTGAAAGCTGAATACGACTCAAACAATGTGCAACAAAAACAGAAGATAGGCTGCTAGTTGGTCGTCGTTGTCCATCTGGTAATTACATTCGAGGTCTATGATGACCGAATACAAAACGTCTCCACTTTTTAACGATAACTAGCAAATAAAATAATGGTTACAGCTATGAAGCGAAAGTTACAGGTTTTGCCATTGATTTTTTACATACAAAGCGTATTACTGGAAATTATTTAGTAAGCGGACCAACCACAGCCCTTGCAGCTGCGTCTTATCAATGCAAGGTTAAAATATTTTGGTAGACGCACGTCAGGCCCTTGCGTTGTATGCAAGGAGGGTCCGCAAGGCCGTAAGGGGTCCGTCACCCCTTACGTTGCGTCAACATGGAACCATAAAGAGTCCTTGATGTAGGGGTTAGACAGTGAACACTGAGACAGGTCATTAGGAGCAGGTAGGGGTTAGACAGTGAATACAGAGACAGGTCATTAAGGAGCAGGTAGGGGGTAGACAGTACAAAGATGGGTTATTAAGGCTCAAGTAGGGATCAATCCAATTTCTCAAGCAAGCAGTGGAATGTTTTGAATCCATCCAAGAAACATGCTTGATGACTCAAATGTCAAATTTTTCCATCATTCTACCGATGCCTCACTTCTTCTGATGAATAAAAAGTTGTAAACTGCTATGAAGTGATAATTTCACAATACATCATTTAGGAAATGCTATATATATATATAATTTAGCTTGAGGCTAAGGGAGGCTGAGAACAACCAAAGAAAGCAATCAATATTGTAGTAGCTACAAAATGTGATGCATGAGCAAGTTTCTGAAAACAACTGCACACACAAATATATGTACGTATGTTTGTGTGTGTGTTGCGGCGTGTGTGTGTGTGTGTGTTGCGGCGTGTGTGTATGTGTGGCCAAGCTGTTGCCTATAACCAGCAGAAGCTAATTAGCGTCAGCTAATTCCAGACCGAACACTTCCTCTGGGAACCACTACTGCCTTTTGTTCTGCTGGAAGCACCAGCATGCTGCTTACTAATCACAACCATCAGAGAGACAGAGCAAGATGTGTGTGTGTGTGTGTGTGTGTGTGCGTGCGTGCGTGCGTGTGTTGGTAGTGCACATGTTTAAGCATGTGTCTTTGCATTTGTGGAAGGGTAGATCAAGATAGTTTTTCAACCTTTAAGAAAAACACACTCCCTTAATTTCCTCTACAGTCACTCTGTCACTGTCACACACTCATATATTTAGATATACTATTGATGATTTAAAGATTATCGTAGTATGAATCAATTATTTTTTATTAAATAAAAATCGATGCATGTCAAACCAAAATACTCTCCCACACACACACACACACACTCCAACACACACACACACATGCCCCCATGACTACGAACACACACACCACCAGGCAAAAATGCACCAACGCACACACACACACGCATGCCCCAGAACACATACACATGCCCCTCCAACACACACACACACACACACACACACACCCACAAACACAAACCTGCCCCAACACACACACACACACACACACACACACACACACACACACACAGCCCCAACACACGCCCACACCCCCACTGACCGTGTCCCACTTGGCGTGCGCTCGTTCCTCCTCGAAGCGGGCGAACTCCCGCCGGTCGTGGATGGTGACCAGCAGCTTCCAGATGAGCAGTGCGGCCAGACCCAGGAACAGGATGGCCCCCGCCACCGACAGCAGCACCACCAGGATGTCTGGGCCCTTGGGGCAGTCTGGGGGGAGCATGGTTTTATTTTCATTATTACACTATTTTTCAGGTTCATCAGATGAGATCCAATAACTCAGTTACAAGCGATCATCACCAGGATTGCAGCAAAGGGACATTGTGTGACCTACATTAATAACATGCGGGCAGGTTTGGTTCAAACATGAAAAAAATAAGACAAACTACTACAATTACACTCTTTTACAATGTACTATACAGAAGCTAGGACCTAGGTGCTTTTAACCATGATGCATTACTATAGAGTTTGTGATGGTTATTTGTCGGTGTTGGAGATGGCTACGTTTAGTTATTTAACTAAGAATGTTTTATTTTAGTTTAGTTTGAAAGGGTTATGTTTAAGTATTAGAAATGGTTAAGATATGATGAAGGGTTTTGTGTGGTTAAGGCTTGAGTGAAGAATACAAGCCAATCTAGTGGTGTTGGCCTCACTATGTATGTCCCGTAAAACGCATGTCTATGTCGGCACTTTTACTCTTTAAAGTTCAGGATATGAGTACTTTATCCACCCCTCAATGTGTTTCAGGCGATAAGGAGTGGGGGTGGAAAATCCATGTTTGAAAAGTAAAAGTCCCTCCATGGTGTCCACAATAAGAGTTAATTGGCACAACCCACAGCGAAAGCTAAGCAGCAAAAACATGACAGGACTTTTACATTGGGGATCCGGAATGTTCCACTTCTGCTGCGGAGAAGGGGGGGCGGGGCGCGGGGGGCGGGGTCACTTTCACAATACTGTAGCGCCACAGACCACAAGTCCTCCCATCCCAAAGTGAGGGAACTTGGGCTGGGGGGACTGAGGGGCACAGGGAGGTTCCAGGGATGGGGGGGTTGGAGGTTTGTGGTGAGGCACCAGGGTCACGGGGGGAGGTCGGGGGTCACAGGGTTAAGGAAGAGCTTGCCGGTGTTGTGGCTGAGAGGAAAAGGTCTGTTCCTGATCCTGGCCCACTGTGGCCCAGGCGCTGCTGGATGTTTGGTTCTGTCAGGATCAGCAGTAATCCACGTCCTCACAGTCCCAAACCACAGCGCTTCAGACCTCATCTGGTCCATCTGTGTTTACGCCGTGTGTGGTGTGTGTATGTGTGTGTGTGTGTGTGTGTATTTACGTGTGTGTGCATGCGTACGTGTGTGCTTGCGTGCGTGCAGCATGTGGATTTATGTGTGTGTGCGTGTGCTGCATATTCAGCGTGTGTGTGTCTGTGTGTGTGTGTCTGTGTGTGTGTACTGTATATCTAGCAAGTGTGTGTGGTGTGTGTATGTATATGTGTGTGTTTCCTGTGTCTATCCATCATAATAATTATCCATGAGATATTAGTCAACTGGTGGCCGGGTGAACTTTTACAACCAACACCAAAGCAAAGCTCCTCCGCTTCACCTCTCTCTGTCATTCTACACCTCCCTGACAGTCTCTCTCTCCGTCATTCTACACCTCCCTGACAGTATCTCTCTCCATCATTCTACACCTCCCTGACAGTCTCTCCCCATCATTCTATACCTCCCTGACAGTCTCTCTCTCCATCATTCTATACCTCCCTGACAGTCTCTCTATCATCATTCTATACCTCCCTGACAGTCTCTCCCCATCATTCTATACCTCCCTGAAAGTGTCTCTCTCCATCATTCTATACCTCCCTGAGTCTCTCTCTATCATCATTCTATACCTCCCTGATGGTCTCACTATGATCATTCTATACCTCCCTGACAGTCTCTCTCTTCACTGACAGTCTCTCTCTCCATCATTCTATACCTCCCTGATGGTCTCTCTCCATCATTCTATACTTCCCTGACAGTCTCTCTCTCTGTCATTCTATACCTCCCTGACAGTCTCTCTAATCACTCTATACCTCCCTGACAGTCTCTCTCTCTCTATAATTCTACACCTCACTGACAGTCTCCTACTCTCCTCCTCTTCCCTGAACATGTCTATGTTACACTGAAGGAGGGATTTTTAAACTTGGTGAATGATGTCTGAGAGAATAAGATTGCTGTGGGTTGTGTTTTCTGTTTTTATCCATCATACATTATTTAGAATTTCACCAGGCTTTGGTTTGGAGTTGTGTAGTTTAGGTATTCAACCCCAACCAATTCTGAACAGTCATACATTGTTGTGATGCTGAGGTTGTGTTTTTCTGCTTTACTGCCCTGTTGGCCAGGAATGGAACAAGAGAAGCCTGCAAGGGGAAATGTCAGAGTATAATTATGTTCTAGGAAAAGAGCAACAGAAAGAGGAGGTTTCTATGTTTACTTGCGTTGGTCAGCTAAGTATTGATATTCAGATATTTATTTCCCTTACCTATGGACCTACTCTGCTGTCCTTACTGTCTCCCCCTTTATCCTCTCCCTCTTCCCAACCCATCTCTCTTTCTGTCTCTCTATCCCTACCCACCTCCCTGTCTCTCCCTCCTTCTCCCTCTCCTTGTCAGTGTTTTGTGAAACGTCAGCAAGTTCCTTCCTTCCATCCGAGGGATGGGGGGGTGGGGGCGTGGCCTGTGTTAATGACATCCTTGAACTTGGCGGGACGCCCCATCTTCAAGGCATGCATGGCTCTCCACCCCCGCTGTCCCGCTGTGTCTAAATCAAACACACGCACCCGTTAAACACTGGCCCCAAGCCCCCCGACCCACCCTGGGGAGCCAGAACAACACACACTCCACAGCCCTCCGACCCTGAACGGCCTTCTCCTAATGCTATGTGACTACATGTCCGCGACATGGTGCAGTGCTTGGTCATTGCATTTGTGTGTGTGTTCATTGTGTGTGCGTGTTCATTGTCTGTATATTCATTGACTGTGTGTTTATTTATTGACAGTACGTGTGTTTTCATTGATCGTGTGTGTGTGTGTGTGTGTGTGTGTGTGTGTTTGTTTGTGTGTGTGTGTTTGTGTGTGTTTTACAATAAACACACCTTCAATGAAAATTGGGATTATTACAGTTTTTAAATCCACTATTTTCTTACCGGGTTCTTTGACCACAAACAAGATGGACTTCCCGCTGGCGTCCTCGTAGTATTGGAAGCGCACCACACAGTCGTTCTCGTCCTTGTAGGTACAGTTGACAGCGTTCGTATCTTGGAGCACTGGAGGATGATAGGAGGGGAATTCATTCGATTAAAATTTCATTGATTTCTTTTAAGAGAATTGTAATGTATCGTTTACAGTAATAACAGACGGTTCCAGATGCTCCAGGCCTGCTGGGAGATGTTCCACACAGTGTTTCATGAATGTCATCACTCACCCAAGTCGTCCACTAGTTCAATCTCATCCCTGCAGATATGACTGCAGGTGTTGTCCTCAAACAGCTTCCCTCTCTTGAAGTGTTTACACTCCACACACTCTCTGAAACATGACAGAATGAGAAGGGGAAACAGTGAATGTCTTATAACTCAGTATAGCCTAACTGATTAAAATCTGTTTACTTTGGAAATAGAACACTGGGGACATTTGTTTTGTAGGAAAATGCAAGTGGATTGTTTGAATCAAAGTTCTTAATTGGAGGGGGGAATTTAATGCAGAAATAGGCATTCAGTTCCCCCCTCCCAGCTATTTAGAACCAGGATGGCCACTGGGTGAATAAGGCCCATCAGGGAGTGGCCTGGACCTTTTCAATGGTACAGTTCTCAAAAAGGATAGGTTCAACTCTAAAGTACAGGAAAGGCCCGACAATACATTATGAAGCTGTTAACACACAATCCAGCAAAATTACATTGGATACGAAATTATGTTGAAATAAAGCCAGCCAACAGACGGCAGATCAACACCTTTAACTAATAAAACGTATTTGTGTTTAGATATTAAGAAAGCTGATCTTAACAAATCTGTTTTCAGATTGGAAGTTCTTTGAGAGAGCAAAGAGTCAAAGCTGAAATAGTTTGAACTGTAAACGTAGCGTCAAGCTGGCTCTGCAAAGCATCATCGCTAGGTTGGGCTTCATTGCCCAACTCAAAAAGCAAACATGAGCAACACTGACGCTGAAAGCTCAGCATGTTTGGACCACTTAGTCCACATGTTACACTGTGTGTGTGTGTGTTTACTTAGTCCACATTTTAGTGTGTGTGTGTATGTGTGTGTGTGTGTGTGTGTGTGTGTTTACTTAGTCCACATTTTGGTGTGTGCGCGTGTGTGTGTGTGTGTGTGTGTGTGTGTGTGTGTGTGTGTGTGTGTGTGTATTTAGTCCACATTAGGGCTGTCAAATTAATGAGTCAATTTCTATTAATTATTCACAGAAAAAATAACGCGTTAAAAAAATTAACGCAGATTAATCGCGCTTCTATAGTGCCCTTTGACCTGGTGCATAATTTGCGTTGAAACTAAATGGAGGCAGACGAGAAGACGCTGCCCGGCCCCGTGAACGGAAAATTCAATTTTAAAGAACTCTCAGACGGAACTGTAGATAGGAATACCGTTATCTGCAATCTCTGTAGTAAGGAATTTTCCTATCACCGGAGTTCATCAACCCTTAATATCACCTCAACGCAAAACATTTGCTAGCAAGCTCGCAGGTACGAGCTGCCACAGCCCCTAAAGCTGGCGCTAGCAGCCAGCCTCGTCAAGCCACACTCGACCAGGCGTTCAGGCGAGTAAGATGGGAATGTTATTAATTTGATCTTAAAATGCACCGTATGTTAATGAAAGACGTTTTAAAGATGTTTTAAATAAAAGAGACATTGAACTTTAAAGTCTATTTTGTCTATTATTCATTGAATCACTCATCTGCCATTATTTACTTGAATTAATTTATTTTGAAATACTTTCTCTCATACTTAAAATTTAAGTATGCGCTTAATTTAGATTAATTAACCACAGAGCCTGTAATTAATTAGATTATTTTTTTTAATTGCTTGACAGCCCTAGTCCACATATTACACTGTTTTTATGTCATTACTCCACATGTTACACTGTGTGTGTGTACTTAGTCCACATGTTACACTGTGTGTGTGTGTGTGTGTGTGTGTGTGTAAGTGCGTGTGTGTGTGTGTATGTGTGGGGGGGTTACTTCTTCATGGTGCAGGCGTCGGGGCAGGTGGGACACTTGTCGCAGGTGGCCCCGTAGGCCCCGGGCTGGGTGCACTCACAGGCCCCGCACACACACTGGCCCCGCCCGCTGCACAGCAGGCCAAGGCTGGACTCGCAGGGGTCCGTCCGCCGCGAGCAGTTGCAGTTCTCCCCCTGCCAGTCGGTGTCGCACACGCAGAAACCACAGTCACACGTACCATGACCTGGGGGTGGGGGAGGGGGAGAGAGAGAGGAGAGGAGGGGGAGAGGAGGAGCACGGTCAGACGAAAGTAGAGGAGGAGGCGGAGGTGTGGTTGGGGGATGAGAAGGGGGACGGGAGAGAATGAGAGGAGTGGATAAACAAGAGAGGGGGAGGGAAAATGGAGAAGAGAGAGAGATAAGGAGAGGGAATGGATGAGAGCGGGAGAGAAGCACCGGTGAGGCGATAAAGGTAGGGGGATAGGGATATATCAGTGTTGCAGGCACATGCGGCTGAAGCAATACTCTCTTATATTAGAACATCGCTTAGTTTAGCTTGAATGTCCTTTAAAGGTGTAGTGTGTAGTATCAAGTGGCATCTTGCAATGGAGTATGTTAATATTCATATGTTTATTCTAATAAGTGTATAATCCCATGAAATAAGGATTGTTGTTTGTGTTTTCATTACCTTAAAGTGGAACTATGCAACTTTTTTGGCTTAATTTACCTTAACATAACAGGTTAAGAGTCATTGTGATGGTTCTATAACACTTTATGGGTCGATTGGTCGCTGTTTCGACTCCCCCTAGCGCATCTTGGCGGAAAAAGGCAATATGCAAGTTTCTGACGGCGACCCGCCACTCACTCTCGCGGGAGTCTCGGGTCTCGCGAAGCACCGAATTGCTTTACGGCACTACAGACCCACAAACACGGAACCGGCTCTATATAAACACAGGTAGCGAAGGGATTGTTACATTCATCATGGATCAGTCCACTAAAAAGAGACAGAGAAACCCAATGTCGGAGAGAGAAAAGGGAGACTGACCGACAGGGAGGCCAGACATGAGTAAACGTTGGGCGAGCTTCTCAGGAATAGCGTGAACCGAAAGAAAAAGGAGATTGCAAATCGCATGCCGACTTGCCATGTCGGTGTTGCTCTTGAAATTGTAAGTACCCTTGGGTGAACTTCATCCTTTTTGTATTGTGGCTTCTTGATGTTGATAGTCTCTGTAAAAATGTGCTTGCTCGACCGTTTTGTTGTGAGCCCTGTATGTTTCTAGCTTGCTTGCTTGCGGGGGTGTTAGGTACTCACTACTGTTGCGTTCTTGAAGAAAGTAGTCTAATCCGGATCGCTTTGAACTCACTTTATTTGTTAAAGTATTTCGGTGTGGTAACTATGAAGCAAAAGGAGGGGAATTGTATGGACACGCGTGTGAGCGACAAACAGCAGGCCTCTCTACCTAACTTAAGGTTAAGAAATTAACCAAGGTTTTCTGATATATGAGTGAGGTATCTCACTATGGGACACGCCCCTCGCGCTTGTCCCCCAGAAGCAATTTCACATTACGCCAGTCGTGACTGGCCAACAGATGTGACGTCTGCCTGCAGGGGAGGGACTCCCTCCTACTACATAAGTCCCGTCGTCACGTCATCTCTTCAGTCTATAGGCAAAAACACCTCTTCCTCGCTCCGGGCAAGGAGGGTGGTCTGGTGAGATACCTCACTCATATATCAGAAAACCTTGGTTAATTTCTTAACCTTAAGTTTTCTTTCAATATTCGCTCGGTATCTCACTATGGGATATAGTAACTCCCGTATTGCCAAAGAAGTACCAGTGCAAACCCATCAAACAGGCATGTTCACTGATCCAACGCTCAAGACTGTGTGAGACAGATTAGGCGCAGTAACATCCAACCTGTAGAATCTAGCGAAAGTGTGAGGCGTCGCCCAGCTGGCAGCCGCACATATCTCTTCCACTGAGACCCCCTGAAACAGTGCCCAGGATGCGGACATGCCGCGAGTCGAATGTGCGCGCAGGCCGATAGGGGGTTCCAAACCCACGCTATTATAAGCCATGGCTATAGCCTCTACGATCCAGTGTGATAAACGCTGCTTCGAGAGAGGCTTCCCCAGGTGTGACGTAGCACATGATACAAACAGCTGCTCCGATTTCCTGAATCCAGCCGTCCTATCAACATAGACGCGTAAAGCCCGCACCGGGCAGAGCGCATTCAGCCGCTCCTGCTCCTGGGAGGAGAAAGGAGGAGAATGGAAAGCCAACAGCTCAATAGGGCGGTATGACACCGCCGAGTCAAATACCTTGGGAACAAACGCAGGATTCGGCTTTAATAGAACCTTTGAGTTCCCCCTCAAAAACTGCATACATGTCGGACTAACCGACAGCGCATGGATTTCACTCGTGCGCTTAGCCGAGGCCAACGCGAGCAACAAAGCCGTTTTAAATGAGAGCGTCTTAAGCTCTACCTGTTGTAAGGGCTCAAACGGTGGGCATGACAGTGCATCAAGCACCGTAGATAAATCCCACGGAGCAGCCAAGCTCCGCGACACCGGCCGAAGACGGCGTGCACCTTTCATAAACCGGCAAACGATCGGGTGCTGACCTGCCGTTCTGTCCCCAAAACCTATGTGACAAGCCGATATTGCGGCTAAGTACACTTTGACCGTGGAGAAAGCCCTGCCTGTATCCAGCAAGTCCTGTAGAAATGTCAGAATAACAGGCACGGGACTCTGGAAAGCTATTTCCCCAGCTTTCGCGCACCACTCCTCGAACGCACGCCATTTTCCGTCATATGCGTAACGCGTAGAGGAAGCCCTGGCGCCCTGGATAGTCGTAATGACATTCCAAGGGAGTCCATCCGTCGTTAGGTTCATCCTTTCACGGGCCAGGCCCACAGAGCCATGCGTTCCGGATGAGGATGGAAGATTTCCCCATGCGCTTGCGTCAGGAGATCCCTGCGTAAAGGCAGAGGCCAAGGCTGGCTGCACACCAACTGGACTATTTCCGCCAACCAATATTTTCCCGGCCAACGGGGGGCTATAAGGATCAGCGCATGACCCTTCTCTCGCACTCTGGCGAGAGTAGGAATGATCAGTTCTAATGGGGGAAAAGTGTACAGGAGGACGCGTGGCCACTCGTATGCCAAAGCATCCAGCCCCATCGGGGCGCTCCGACCGGTCAGGGAATAGAACAGAGGGCACTGAGTGTTCTCCTCTGATGCAAAGAGATCGACCTCTGCTCGACCGTATCTCTCCCATATCTGGTTCACGACCACGTTGTGGAGTTTCCAGTCCTTGTAGCGAGGGTCGCCCCTGGACATCAAATCTGCTCCCCAGTTCCGCGCGCCCGGTACGTGCGTTGCTCTCAGCGACGACAGGTGGGCGTGGCCCCACATGGTCAGTCTGTGTGCCAACGTGTGCATTTGAGGGGAGCGTAGCCCCCCCTGACGGTTTATATACGCCACCACCGTGGTGTTGTCCGTCCTGACTAGAACATGTTGCCCTCTCAGAAAGGGTAGAAAATGTTTCAGCGCCAGTGACACCGCCTGAAGCTCCAGGCAGTTTATGTGAACAAACTGCATATGTGAGCTCCACGTGCCATTCACTGTTCTGCCCTCGTAGACAGCTCCCCAGCCCGCCCGGGAGGCATCCGTCGAAAGGACCTTCCTTGCCAGGATAGTTCCCATGGTAACGCCTGTAGTCAGAAAGGACGCGCGTCCCCAAGGGCGCAGCGCCAAGACGCACGCCATGGAGATCAAAACTCGGCGATGGCCATGGCACGTTGGGTTCAGTCCGAGTGATGCAACCCATCGCTGGACCGGCCTCATATGGAGGCGGCCAAGTGGGACTACTACCAGCGCCGACGCCATCAGACCCAAAAGTCTGAGGCACGTTCTGAACTTCAACATCGTCCCCCTGCGAAAAAGTGCCAGACAAGCCTGAAAGGCTTCCACTCTCTCCGCGGATAGACGTACTTTGAACGTCACTGAATTGAGGCACAGGCCTATGAACGTTATGCTTTGAGTGGGGACCAAAACACTCTTTTTCACGTTTATTGTGAAACCCAGGGACATTAGGTGCGATATTAGCACGCTGGTTTGCGCCCGAGCCTCCTGGGATGACTGTGTGGCTAGAAGCCAGTCGTCTATGTACGTTGCTAAACGCATTCCCTTCAACCGGAGGGGCGCGATAGCAGCCTCCGTGCACTTCACAAACACCCGTGGACTTAACGAAAGGCCGAACGGGAGAACCAAATACTCGTATGTTACGCCCTGGAAGGCGAACCTGAGATATTTCCTGTGAGGAGGATAAATGGGGATATGGAAATAAGCGTCCCTCAGATCTATGCTCGTGAACCAGCCTCCCGGGCGCACGAAGCGTATGAGAGCGGCGTGTGTCAGCATCCTGAAATTGTACTGTCTCATGTATCTGTTGAGAGCGCGTAAATCTAATATCGGCCGGAGGTCCCCTCCCTTCTTTGGGACTAGAAAGTACCTAGAGTAAAAACCGCTTTGGTTTTTCTCCGGTGGCACGATCTGAATAGCCCGTTTGTTTTTTAGAGAGGTGATTTCCTCCTGTAAAACACAAGCTTTCTCTCCACGGGCCTGCGACTGCAGTATCCCGTTGAAACAGGGAGGAGTGGACGCAAATTGGACCCTGTTGCCGGTGGTTACAGTTTTTATAACCCAATCTGACGCACCACATGCACGCCACTGTTGAGCCCGACCAGACAGCGGCCCCAGCGTCGCTGGTCCCGCTGTCGTGCCGGGCAGAACGGGCATGGTGGGCTGCGCACCGGCGCTTGTGCCCACCAGGCACCGTTTTATTACATTCTGTTCCTTTTTTATGTTTATCATTTTTTTCATTTTTTCTGTTTTCACAATCAGCTGCGCCCTCGGCTCGGAGCCTGGATGCGCGCTGGCACAGAACATTTTTAATGAACAATGATTTGGGGAAGGGGGACACATGTGTGATGTTGGGCACTGGCGTGTGCTTATACATATGCATGCGTCTGCGAGACACTGCTGCCGCTCCACCGAGCTCTCTGCAGGTCCGACCCTTCTCTCCTTCGCGCCGTGAACTGTGAAGGCTGAACGGCCTTCTGCACGCCTTTTGCAGGGCTTGGAACACGCCCTCTGTAACCCTTTCTGGAACCGGGTTTGGAACAGAACATCTAGGGGGGCAGGCGACGGCATCTGGCCGGGCCCGCCATACCCCCCTGGCCACAGCGCCTCAGGTAGCGCGCCGTTTCTTCACGGCTCCCTGAGTAGCCGAAAGGGCCGCACGGCCACCTGGCGCCGCCCCGGGCGCGGGTGGTTTCCTCGCCCACGCGCCACTGTGCTCCGGCGGCTTGTTCTGGCCCCGGCCGGCACCGTGGGTTGAGTGGGGCTGACGCTTCTGGATGCGGTAAGCCGGCGGAGGAGCGCGGGGCTGGGTGAACACCTGGCCGGGTGCGTTGGCGGGGAAAGGCGCTCTTCTGGGAAGACACAGACGCAGCGCCTCACCCTCCCTCTTTTTCTCCTCCCAGCGTTTTAGCATGACGTCATACGCTGGGCCAAACAGGCCCTTCGGGTCCACAGGCACGTCGAGGAGTTGGGTTTTTTCCCGCTGAGAGAGACTGGACAGGTTCAGCCACCTTGCTCTCTCCTGCGCGACCATCAGCGCCATGGCCCTTCCGGACGCTTGGACAGCGCTCCTGTGAAGGCGTAGGCACAGGTCCGTCATCACGCACAATTCATCCCAGAGGGCTGGGGTTGGTGACGATGACATGTCGACCTCCAGCTCAGCCTGGTAGGCCAGCAGCAACGACGATGCGTTGAGGGCCCTCACCGTCGTGGCCATCGCCTTGTAGCCCTTCTCGGTCATTGACGACTGGAAGGAGTCGGCTCTGGACGGCAGTGTAGGGCTCGCCGAAGTCATGGCGGACTTCTGCGTGGGGTGGAGGTGCGACGCCAGCAGTGGTTCAACCGGAGGCAGGTGGGAGAACCCCTTTTCCTCCATACCGGCCCAATCCAACCCTGATCCACCCTGGACAGGGATCTTGGCTGAGAGAGGCTTGCTCCAAGACCGAGCCGCTTCATCCAGGCACTCGGGAAAGGCCGGAAGTAGCAGGCTGGTCGAGGTCTTCGCCTTTGGGAGTCGCTTGCCCTCGTAGCGAGATGTGGCGGTCTCCACCGGGGGCTCAGGCCACTCGATGTTCAGCCTCGCAGCCGCCCTCTTGCAGGCCTCGTGGAGGTCCATGCTGACGGCCGGGTTCAGGGAGCTGGTGCACGCGCCGCCGACCACCATAGGCGACGCGGTGCGGGGGGAAAAAGAATCATCATCCTCGTCAGAGCCGAGGCCAGGGGCGATTCTAGGGTCAGAGCTTTAGAGGTGCTGAGCACTCAATGAGCCCCACTGCCACACCACCCACCCTTTTTTCACACAAAAACAAAAAATATTTCTATTGAAAAATAACTTCATAATTTTAACATTGGTTCAACTAACTCAAAAGATTTTATGTTTTGGACATTATTTAACAATTTCAAAGACGAACAAATATAATTTTTAGAATAACATTTCTTACTCCCAAATTTTAGGGGTGCTGAGCCCCTTTTTAGGGGTGCTTCAGCACCCCTAAAAATGGGCTAGCCTCACCCCTGCCCGAGGCTAATAGATTCCTCCCCCGACTCGGAGTAACCGCCCTCGGCCTCGTCAGGCCCTGCCAGCAGGCTAGCCTCGATAGCGTCGGGTTGAGTCAACTCCAGCGGGTGGGAAGCTTCGGTCAGGTCCACCTCCGATCCCCAGCTGGCGCCCATGGGGGCGGCGAGCCCCAGGGAACCTCCCGCTAGCTCCGGTAGTGGTGGGTCGGTTACCCCCATTACCGGATCTTCTGCGAAGAGCTTCGCCTGCTTATTCAGCCGGCGTTTGCGGGTTTTATTAGTAAACCGCGCGCAATGCTCGCAGGTGGCCGGGAATTCAAGGGCAGCCTTGGCATGTTCCAGCCCAAGGCAGCGAATGCAGGCGGTGTGGCTATCCGCTCCCGACATCTTGTTCCCGCACACGCAGGACTTTGTCGGAGGCTTCCCCGAGCCCTCGGTTAGGGTAGGTTCAACCTCGAACTGCATGGTCTCCGCTTTCCGCTTATGCCCAGCCGCTGTTTGGTGACAGGTCAGCTTGGGCACGTGGATTGCAGCTAGTGTGGGTACTAGCAGCTAGTACGGATAGTAGCAGCTACTGTTTGGTGACAGTCTAGCTTTGTTTTGCCTCACAGAGGTCAGTTGCAGCGATGTAGGCTAGCGTTCGGTGACCGAGGGGTTAGCTCGCTCTGGGAACAGTATGCTAAGCCGTCCACAACTTCTGTCCGAGAGGTGCTTCTAGGAGCGAGAAGAGGTTAAAGACTGAAGAGATGACGTGACGACGGGACTTATGTAGTAGGAGGGAGTCCCTCCCCTGCAGGCAGACGTCACATCTGTTGGCCAGTCACGACTGGCGTAATGTAAAATTGCTTCTGGGGGACAAGCGCGAGGGGCGTGTCCCATAGTGAGATACCAAGCGAATATTGAAAGCAAACTCCCTAGTATGGACTGCCGGATGTTTCTGATCTCGTTGGCTTCAGGCCCTGCTTTAATACCAAGTAGGCGTGGCCTATATGACATATTGGTTTCGCCCTCCTCACCTGTCTAAAGGTGCTGCCCTCTATGGCTGGAATAGTTATTGCAGCTCAAAATGTCGGGTCCTGCTTCCTAGTGGCTATGTGTGGTAATTCCAGTGTATGTGTTCCATCCTACTTCCTAGTGGCTATGTATGGTAATTACGGCCTATGTGTTCGATCCTACTTCCTAGTGGCTATGTATGGTAATTACGGCCTATGTGTTCGATCCTACTTCCTAGTGGCTATGTATGGTAATTACGGCCTATGTGTTCGATCCTACTTCCTAGTGGCTATGTGTGGGTAGCTTTATGTGTTTAAAATACGTAACAATACCAAACACACAACATGGTTGTTTTGCTGTTCGTCTGTCTCGTCCCCCAGATACAGGCTAAATCCCGGAATCCAGGTTCATGTTTATTTAGATCACTAGACTGCTATTCGATGCCATTTTTCTAAGAGTGTATAGCCTATATCATGTGATATGTCCGGCTGGCCATATAATGCAGTACCCTGCACGAGAGCTGCTAGTTAGCACATATTCGTCGGTAACAGAACTGTTACG
>NC_136952.1:16621102-16733602 GCF_949987615.1 Pollachius pollachius | reverse complement strand
CCAAAAACTACCCCTTCCCCCACATTAACACACAGACACACAGACACACAGACACACAAACACACACACACACACACACACACACACACACACACACACACACACACACACACACACTTACTGCCCCAGAAATAAGCCGGGAACAACCTGAAAGCTAACTTGTCTCATACAGAGGCAGCTGCAGTCAACTGCTATGACACCTCTAACAATAGTCTACACTCAAAACATTAGCTCTTGAATCTTCGAGGTGACATATTACGCCACCAGGTGTGAGTGTGATTAGCCATTATAAGCCATTGGCAAAATTGGCTTCTTCTGACATCACAGGTGGGCGTTTCCACCTAGATGTGTGCTGGATAGATCAGTCTAACAGCCACCCAGTGGACTGTAGCAAACGTTGCTCGTCTTTCCATCTATCTTGTAACGGCTAATCACACTCACATCTGGTGGTATAATATGTCTCTTTAAAAAACACCTTCCATCCTTTGGACCAGCCGGTCGCTTCTTTAAAAAGTACTGAACGGAACCTTTGATTCCGCTCGCTTCCTACCTGAGCACAGCTTGCCCTTGTAGCGTAGGCAGTTGAAGTCGTCGCACTCGCAGTGCTTCCCCCACACCTTGCCGAAGTCGCTGGGCAGGCACACGCACTGGCTGCACACGCAGTCTCCGCGTCCGCTGCACACGCTGCCCCCGGCCCCGCCGCCGCCCCCGGTCGCGCCGCAGTGGTCCTTCTGCAGGGGGCTGAAGTCGCCCTCCGAGCACTCGCAGCGCGGCCCCAGCCGCCCGGGGTGGCACATGCACATGCCGCACTCGTAGGTGCCGTTGCCGTGGTGACACTTGGGGCTGTCCGGCTGGGCCTTGGCCTGGCAGCGGCAGTCGCACTCGAAGGTGACGCTGATGGAGAGGGAGTCCTTGAAGCCCACGGGCTTGATGACAAAGGTCTTCTTCTTCTGCTTGGGGCAGCCGCGCGCACGCGCCTCCACGGTGAAGGACACCTGGGGGGTACAGAGCGAGGCTGGAGGTTATGGGGAGGGCAGAAGATATTTGAAGGTGGTGCAAGAGATGGCTGCGGGGAGGGGATGGAGGAGAAAAGATGGAGGAGAGGGTTAAGGTGATGAGATGGGACGGTTGAAAGGGTGGAGGAGATGAGAGGGTGGAGGAGATGAGATTGTAGAGTAGATAAGAGGGTAGAGGAGATGAGAGGGTAGAGGAGATGAGAGGGTGGAGGAGATGAGAGGATAGAGGAGATGAGAGGGTGGAAGAGATGAGAGGGAGGAGGAGATGAGAGGATGGAGGAGTTGAGAGGGTGGAGGAGATGAGAGGGTGGAGGAGATGAGAGGATGGAGGAGTTGAGAGGGTGGAGGAGATGAGAGGGTGGAGGAGATGAGAGGGTGGAAGAGATGAGAGGGAGGAGGAGATGAGAGGATGGAGGAGATGAGAGGTTGGAGGAGATGAGAGGGAGGAAGAGATGAGAGGATGGAGGAGATGAGAGGGTGGAGGAGATGAGAGGGTGGAGGAGATGAGAGGGAGGAAGAGATGAGAGGATGGAGGAGTTGAGGGTGGAGGAGATGAGAGGGTGGAGGAGATGAAAGGGTGGAGGAGATGAGAGGGTGGAGGAGATGAGAGGGAGGAGGAGATGAGAGGATGGAGGAGATGAGAGGGTGGAGGAGATGAGAGGGAGGAAGAGATGAGAGGATGGAGGAGTTGAGCGGGTAGAGGAGATGGGGAGGGTGGAAGAGATGAGAGGGTGGTGAAGATGAGAGGGTGGAGGAGATGAGAGGGAGGAGGAGATGAGAGGGTGGAGGAGATGAGAGGGTAGAGGAGATGAGATGGTGGAGGAGATGAGAGGGAGGAGATGGGGAGGGTGGAGGAGATGAGAGGGTAGAGGAGATGAGAGGGTGGAGGAGATGAGATGGTGGAGGAGATGAGAGGGTAGAGGAGATGAGAGGGTAGAGGAGATGAGAGGGAGGAGGAGATGAGAGGGTGGAGGAGATGAGAGGGAGGAGGAGATGAGAGGGTGGAGGAGATGAGAGGGTGGAAGAGATGAGAGGGTGGTGAAGATGAGAACAGGGATGAGAGGAAAGGGTTGAGGAGGTGAGGGCTTGGAGGAGATGGAGAGGGTAAGAAGTTAGAGGAGATACAGAAGATGGCACATACACAAGAAAACATTTAAACATCAACCCTCGTGATCGAGTTCATTGGACCACATCTGTTTCTACGCTTATCCTTTTGGATTGTAAGTCGTTCTAGGTAACATTTGAACAATTGAAGGAGGCTAGGCTGGGGAATGAAAGCCCCATGTGTGTTTGGTCAAGGTAACTGTTGACTTGGCATCGCATTTCAAATAATCAGGTTACACATCTAAGAGTGGGGCAGCTACAACAGGAACATCTGGGGAAGACGTCCATATATGGACACTTTACGGGGAGCAGTCATGTTATGTTGGCTGGAGTTGTTTCGTCTGGAGGGAGAGCGAGAGAGAGAGAAATGAAAGACAAATAGAAAACAGGCCGAGGGAAATGATGACGCAACGTCGTTTGAGAGCGAGCGAGGAGGCCAAAGCGGGGAAAGAATGTCAACAATGGAATCCTAGATGCACACTTACATTAATTTCCATTCAGAACAGTGTTTTGTTCCAGATAACATGAGAGGTCAGAGCCAACACCGGAACCGACTGAACTGTAAAGCTCTATATTCTTGTAGTGACCTTTAGGCTGTGTAGAGGCAGGAGGGATATAAAGACACATTTGGGCTCGTACAGGATCCTTGGTATTAGGATCTCATAAACCCAGTATCTTAAGGCCATAGTTGCAAACTGTTGCTGTTTATACTTGTTTTGTTTAGCGATATATGTTATTTGATTTTCCTAGCTTTCTTGCTACACCCAGCTTTGACTAGGTAGATATCTGTCATAAGGATGTGTTTAGGATTGTATTAATTGTAAGACAGTTATAAATGGTTTCACCTCAAGCTGTTTTCCCCCTCCCAGCCAGATCCCTTTCTCTAAGCTCTATTTTTAGTTGATAAATATGTTTCACCTTCATCCTGTTCTCACCCCCCTCCCTCCCAGACGTCTGGCTGTAACCCTCTTTTGCTCTTTAAGCAATTGATGGACGGAGCCGCTAAGCAACCAACAGGCCTGGGCTTCCCCCCATTGTTAGTTAATGGCACCTCTGACCTGTCCTCACGCCCTTCCATACCAGTCCCCACCTCTGTCCCTCACTTTTAGTTTTTTGGAGAAACTGTACTTTGTGCATATTAACTCGTGCCTGAAGTCTAGCCAAAGGTTCCTCACTCATACAAAAGGAAATAGCTAGAAAAGGTGGTTTTCTTTGATAAATGGTGTTCTTCCATCAAGGCAACTAGCTCAACTAGAGTCCGACTGACAACTCATGTTGCTAATATGTTCAAATCTTCTTCACCAGAGAATATTGTTATGTACCGCAATGAGCAGAATGTGAGTTCCCTGAAAAATATGGTCAATTTTAGCAGATGAGTTTGTTTTAACTTGTTTTAACTAGGTTTCTAATTGCTCCAAAAAGCCCAAGATGAGTATATCCAACATCAAGGCCAGTAAGGTCGCAGGCTGTATACATTCCATCTGTCCCTCAAAAATACGAAACTCAAGTGAGACTGGCGTGAATGCTATTATTGCTGTAAGAAAGGGCATATTGATAATGTTTTTACGAGAAACTGTCACCTAACTCCTTCTCTACCCATCCGCTACAACCAAAAGTTGTAATTTTACTTCAGGTCACTCTTCTGCAGGAGAGGTAAGATAAAAACTGTTTGTTAGGCTGCAGCGTTTTGAGGTATACATTGGGGCCAGCGTGCAATCTGTTCTGGTTTAAAATAACCAGAAACCTCTAGTCTTTTTGTCTAGAATGTATAATCATAATCAGCATCTCATGCGCTGGTCGATGATTGCTCAAAATTATATCCTTGTCAAAAAACACAAGTAAGGAGCTGAAAATGTGTTGGTAGACGCGCTGTCTGGGGCTACTTTGGAGTAGAAGTGGGATGTTTTGTTCTTAAGTTTGGGGTTCTTACGTGCAATGCTTTTGGTCCTTTAGATCTTGTATTGTATACTGTGTGTGTCCCTTTAACTATCACAACAGAATCCAGGAGATGTAGATTCTTTCCCGATGCTAACCACACAGCTGGCCCAAATGAGGGAGATGCAAATCTCGGCCACAGAGGCCACCCACACAATTAGTCAACCACACCTGAGAAGTCAAACAAGTCCCACTGAAGCAGATATAAATGTGTGTATTTCCTGTTAAAGGCAGATTAGCACTTGCGATTGCCTCCGAGATCACTGGCTGACCACAAATTTGTACTTCAAAATTAGCCTCTGGCCCAGGTACTGGGTAACGTATACGTCCCTTCTGCCTCATAATGATTCTTAATAGTTATGTAAGGTTGTTAATTAGACAGGCCACCATATGGCGCTGTTTACCGCGATTTTAATATTGTGTCCCTTGTGCGCCACCGTAGTTCACGTGTGTGCGCCAACGTAGTTCGTGTGGGTGCCATCTTGTTTTGTGTTTGACCCTCATGGATACAAGATACAAGGCTATATTGAAGACTTTCCACTGTTGGGGAATAAATTGCCAAGCGTCTCCCACAATCCCGAACAACTGTGTCCCGTGGTCCTTCTCTACCCATCACACCAAACAACCAAACACAACGCAGAGTCCAGGGTCATAGAGAGACAGCAGGACATTTGGGTTACATCTTTGGTGCCGTGACCCGGATTGTGGTGCTCTAAGATCGCAAAGAAACCGACGGCAACATCCCCCACTTTGCTAAGGTATTGAACTGTTTTGCCATTTCTGAGTGGACATCGTGTTGGACCAAGCGACTACCGCCTGTGAAGCTGTGTTGGCAGGATACAAACCTTCTGCAATATATCCTTTAAAGGCTGTGATGAACCTTGGTTTGCTGTGTTAATTTGAGGTTTGTGATTCTGGGTGAACGTTCTGTGACTGATATTAAGCTGTTGTTGTTGGTTTATTTCATTGTTATTGCGATAGAGCTGTGTTCTTGATTTAATTGACTTGAGGTCTATTCCTGGTTGATACTTGTGTTACGCAGTTTATGCCTTTTCCTTTCCTTTTCAACACACTACAAACAGGATTTTGACTAACGATAACACAAATACACAAAAAAAAATAAAAAATAAAAAAATAGGAAGAATGTGGAGCGTTAATGTAGATTCCCAATCAGAGCCTGAGGGCCCCTCTGCTGTGGCACCAGGTCTCCAACATTCCCCAGTGCCTGAAACAAGCCACGACTATGGTCCTTTAACCCCCCTTTTGAGTCAGGGCGCAACAGCTGACGGGAACACAGTAAACCACGACCAATCAGTGAGGCCGAAGACGACCAACCGATCCATCAGGTTTGCAAATGCTCCACTACACTCTCACACCCAAGACCATCAGACCAGCTGGAACCCCACAGATTCAGGAGCAGGCTCACAGCCTACCCCACAACCCCCAATTCTATCACCTTATACCGATCATCGTAGTACCCCAGCTCATATGTTCACATCATCAGGCTCACAGCCTACCCCAAAACCTCCAATTCTATCACCTTATACCGATCATCGTAGTACCCCAGCTCATATGTTCACATCATCAGGCTCACAGCCTACCCCAAAACCTCCAATTCCATCCCCTTATACCGATCACCGTAGTACTTCAGGTCATAGGTACAAATCACCGGAAGCCTCAATGCACGTACCCCCACTCTGCCTTGACAACAGCCCTGGTGCGAGACCAAGTTACCAGACCGACAGGTCAGATTACAGCCTGTCCAGTGTAACCTCTCTAGTGCCCCAGGCCGCGGTCCAGTCACCAATGCTCTCTGCCCCCCTGCCTCAATCCAGCATGCGTGATTCCACAACCATGCTGCCGCCTCAAAGCTTCTCACGCCCCGGCTTCCCGGAAATGCAAGCTGTACAGCAGCCCACTAACCATCCAATTACCCCCCCTTATCCAATCCATACTGTTCAGCCTAACTCTCTGGCCCACACCAATTATGCATATCCCACCCCAGCACCCCAAGTACCCGTGCCAAGCTTTCAACCACCCCGAGTAATGAACATTACGAGTAACCCCCATGCTGCTGGGCAGACCCTCCAACGGCCAGATTATGGACCTAACCCCCAAATGCATACGTCACAATCTACCGTTCAAATTCCACTGGATGTAATTTATGCAGCTTTTGACCACACGGCTCCTACCCATGCCCCTGCCCCAGCCTATCTACCAACATCTGCATCATACCCTCAAGCCGGCATGTATCCCAATGTCTTCCCCCAGCCAACACCGTTTCATCCATCATCCATCCCACATATGCACCCCAGTCTTTCTGAGCCACTACAAAGACCACCTAGCAGAGCTCTCACCAACCCGAGCCTTCCACCGGCTGCCTATGGTGGTTTCATGCAAACTCACCAGGTGAAAAATGTCCAAGTCTTCACTGGTAATGCAGACAGCAAGATTTTGGTAGAGGACTGGGTCCGTGACATGCAGTATCTCCTGGAGGCGGTTGAGCTCCCCATGCACCTTCGCTTCTCTACTGTTGTGCGACACCTGAGTGGTGAGGCCAGGAAGCTGGTTCTGAATCTACATCCCAATGACCAAACCCCTGAGAAAGCATTTAGGGAAATGATGGCAGAGTATGGGGACTCCCACAGCTCCATAGATCCACTAGCTGACTTCTACGAGCGTAACCAGAGGACAGGAGAGTCGCCCTGCTCTTATGCTATTGCACTGGAGGCAAAGCTGCGGGCTGTGGAAGAAAGTCAAGAAGGGGGGAGACCTTTCCCAGACCGCGATAGTAAACTCACCCGACAGTTTTTGAGAGGGCTTAATGATGAGGAGGTCTATGTAAGGATCGCACCGATGAAGCCCAGGCTTTGGAGTTTCCGAGAGCTACAAGACGAGCTCAGGAACCTAGCAAAAGAGACTAAAAAGTTCCAGTCGCAACATAAGGCAAAGAAAACATATGCACAGGTACATGTTACACCAGAGGGTGGCACAAATGTGAGGACAGAAAGGACAAAGCATAACACAGAGTGGTCAGAGTTGACAGAGATGGTCAAGAGAATGGCTGCTACCCAAGAGGAGCAGATGGCCAAGCTGTCGCTCCTGGAATCAAAAATTGATGCCCCACCCACTGTTCCCCCATTAAGAGTCCAGGCACCTGCTGGCACTGCAAACCAGAACTCAAGTTTTGCATGCTACCGGTGTGGGAAGCAAGGGCATACAGCCCGTGTCTGCAGAGCGGTGCTCCCTGATCCAAGCCTATCCTGGACTTGCCCGCAACAGCCTATGACACCTGCAGAGGAGAACACACCCAATTCAGCTCAGCATTTAAATGCTTAGAGCCTGTGGTTGCAGGGGAAACCATGGGCGAGCAGCAAGACCCCCCACAGCAGAGTAAGGAAACTGTCGCTGAGGACACCCCATTAGTGGGTCCTAGGAACGAGGGGGAAGTAGAGGTCAATGGGATGAAGTGCAAAGCTCTCATGGACTCTGGCTCTCAGATAACCAGTATTACTCATGGATATTGGTGCAACCATCCAATCCTCAAGAACCGAAAGCTGCAGCCTTCTAAAATACCCATAGAGGGCGCAGCAGGTCAGATTGTGCCCTACTATGGTGTCCTGCACATTAATTTGAAAGCACTGGGAAAAGAGTTCAAGACTGTGCCTGCCTTTGTTGTCCCTGATTCTGAGTATCGCTCCTCTGTTCCTTTGCTCATGGGAACAAATGTCATCCGTGCCTCCAGGAGGCACCTTAGAGCAGCCTACAGCCAGCAGTTTCTTCATAGGGCTAAGGAAAACCACCCAGAGTGGTACACCGCTCTACTGGAGATTGACAGCACTGACTGTGGTGTAACGGATGACATGGTTGGCCCTGCTGTGTATACTGGCCGTAAGATACGGATTCCTGCAGGGAAAGAAAGAGACTTAAGGTGTGAGATAAAAGCTGGCCCACAGCGAAAGACGTATACTGCCCTGATTGAAGGCAACTCCTCCCTGCAGCTTCCCCAGAATCTCCTGGTTGCCAAAGTTTGTGCTGATGTAAAGAGAGGCTGTGCCCCTGTCAGACTGATGAACCTGTCCCAGCATGCTATTGTGATAAGGCCACATACACATCTGGCCAATGCATTCCTGGTGGACCATGTCGTGGAATTGTCAGACGACAAGCAGAGTAGCTGTCACAGCAATGGTAGTAAGGAGGCATGCCTGAGTCTGGACCAGGTAGTGGCAAATTGTAAGGTGGATGTAAGTGAAGCAGCAGTCGAAAATGAACACGAGCGCTCCCTCCTTAACCAGCTAGTGGAGAGGAATGTAGGTGTTTTCTCCCAGCATCCCCTGGACTATGGCCACACAAAAACAGTGCAACATGACATACCCCTGGTTGACCCTAAGCCTTTTCGACTGCCGTACCGCAAGATTCCGCCTGCACAGTGGCAAGATGTGAGGAAACTGTTGACGGAGATGGAGGCAACAGGAGTCATCAGGCCTAGTAAGAGTCCATATGCTTCCCCAGTAGTGATTGTCACTAAGAAAGATGGGTCACTAAGGTTGTGCGTAGACTACAGGAAGCTAAACTCCTACAGCACGAGAGATGCATTCCCCTTGCCCAGAATAGAGGAGGCTCTGGAAGCTCTGGGCCAAGCAAAGTACTTCTCCACACTTGACCTCACATCTGGTTACTGGCAGGTGGAGGTGGCAGAGCATGACAAGCACAAGACAGCATTCAGCATTCCCATGGGGCTGTTTGAGGCCAACAGAATGCCCTTTGGGCTGCAGAATGCTCCGTCCACCTTCCAGAGACTCATGACCTGCTGCTTTGGGGATTTGAATTTCACCCACCTTCTGATCTATCTCGACAACCTCATAATTTTCTCCAAAACTTTTGAAGAACACCTGGAAAGATTGCAGCTAGTATTCGACAGGCTTCAGGAACATGGCTTGAAGTTGAAGCCCTCCAAGTGCCATCTTGTGAGGAAAGAGGTGCAGTACTTGGGTCACTTGGTGTCTACAGAGGGGATCAAGACAGACCCAGAGAAGATCAGCAGGGTAAAGGACTGGGAGAGGCCCACGAATCGGAAGGAAGTGCTGCAGTTCTTGGGGTTTGCTGGATATTACAGGCGGTACGTTGAAGGCTACTAAAGTATAGCTGCTCCTTTATATCGCCTCACATCCGGTGATCGCAGAAAGAAAATAAGGGGAAAGAAGAGATTGGGTCCCGAACCACTCTTTTTGTGGACTACAGAGTGTGAAAAGGCCTTTCAGTCCCTAAGACAAAAGTTGACAACTGCTCCAGTGCTGGCCTATCCAGATTACAGCCAGCCTTTTGTGCTTCAGACTGATGCATCGGGAGAGGGGCTTGGTGCGGTCTTGGCTCAATTCCAGGGTGGAACCGAGAGGGTCGTAGCCTATGCGAGCAGAGGCTTGAGCCCAGCTGAGTCAAGGTATCCTGCGCATAAACTAGAGTTTCTTGCTCTGATGTGGGCCGTGACAGGCAAGTTTTATGACCATCTATATGGGTGTCCATTCTCTGTCCAAACGGACAACAACCCACTCAAATATGTGATGTCTTCTGCAAGCTGGATGCAACAGGCCAGCGGTGGGTGTCTCGGCTTTCTGCATTCGACTTTGACATTCAGTATCGAAGGGGACGGAGTAACGCAAATGCTGACGCCCTCTCCCGTATGTCCAACAAGGAGGTCACGCAGGTCCTACGAACCTGTCCTCAGCGGGTAGCAACCAGTGAGAATGAGCGCGTAGAGGCACAGCCCACCCAAGAACCAGGCGGCTCCCCTGGAAAGACCACCGAAGACCCTCAACCACCAAACCCTCAACGGCCAACGTCTAGTGAGCCCTATAAAGAGGTGGGGACAGAATCACTGCCTGCCATGACAAAACAGGAGATCCGTGTGGGGCAGAAGGAGGACCCTGTCATTGGCCCTGTCTTGCACTTTAAATCTTTAAACCACAAACCAAACCGCAGCGAGAGAATAAGTGGTGGTGGGCAAGTGTGCCTTCTCTTAAAAGAGTGGAGGAGTGTGGTGATAAGGGACGGTATCATGTACCGCTGCATCCAAGACGGCCGAAGGGGAGTAGTGGAGCAGTTGGTGCTGCCAGAGAAGCTACGTGCAACGGTCAAGACTGCTCTCCACGATGACTCAGGGCATCTAGGATTTGAAAGGACGTTGCAGATGATAAGAGAGAGATTCTACTGGCCAAGAATGTTCCAGGACATCAAGGCTTGGTGTGAGCAGTGTGAAAGGTGCTGTCTAAGGAAGACTCCAACTGCAGGCCTCAGGGCTCCCCTGGTCAGTATCCACAGCAGTGCCCCCATGGAGCTTGTGTGTGTGGACTTTTTGTGCCTGGAGAAGTCAAAGGGTGGCATTGAAAATGCGCTTGTGGTAACAGACCACTTTTCCCGCTATGCACAGGCCTACCCGACAAAAGACCAAAAGGCCTGCACATTGGCTAAAGTTCTGTGGAGAAACTTCTTCTGCCGGTTTGGTTTCCCCCAAAAGCTTCATGCAGACCAAGGGCGCAACTTTGAAAGTGCTATGGTTAAGGAGCTGTGCAAGTGTACTGGCATCACTAAGACCCATACAACCCCCTACCACCCCCAGGGCAATGGGACCACTGAAAGGTTCAACCGTACCCTCATGAACATGCTGGGGACGTTGGAGCCTCACTTAAAGCCCCGCTGGCATGAGCATGTCGACGCAATGACACATGCCTATAACTGCACACAACACGATTCCACTGGGTACACACCATACTACTTGATGTTCGGTAGACATCCCAGACTCCCAGTCGACCTGGTCTTCGGGCCTTCCACACCCAATGAGCCATGTGAATACAGTGAGTATGTGCAAACTCTGCATGACAGTCTCTCACAGGCCTACGCCCGGGCTAATCAGACTTCTCGGAATGCTAAGGCACAGCAGAAAAAGCACTACGACAAAAAGACAAAGGGTCAAGACTTCAGACCAGGGGATAGAGTCCTCATCAAAGCGTGTCATGTGGAGGGCCGGCAGAAACTCGGAGATAAATGGGAGTCATGTCCATACATTGTGGTGAAGAAACAGCCCAGCACGCCTGTGTATGTGGTGCGATCAGAAGATGGCAAAAGGGAGAGAGTGCTACACCGCAACCTCCTTACACAGTGTATGTTCCTTCCAGTGGAACAGGCTGGTGAAGTGACAGGAGAGGAGGTTGAGTCGGATACAGCAGAGGATGAGGAGATGTACAACACAGAGGAAGTTGTGGAGACCGTTCTACCTTGGACAACAGATGGCCAGGTGGATGGACACACAGTAATGGAGGAAGAGGATTTGGATGATGGACAAATGGATCAAGGAGAGGAGGAAAAGACAAGTGCTAGGAGAAACCCACAGAGGACCCGACGTCCCCCGAAAAAGTTATCTTGCGAGTCACAAGTCTTGATGTCAGAGGACGGCCGGAGAAAGAGAGAAAGGTGATGGGAGTTGTGGCAAAGGGCCAAAGCAAGAAGAGCAGCAGGGCTTACGTGAAACAACGAAGCCATATCCTGAGAGGGCCCTTGGTGCACACACATTCTCAATGCAGGACACATAGTCATCACGTTTTTTGTTTGTTTTCATTGGCTGCTGTTTAACTGACTGTTCTTTGCATGGCGACCAGTGTTCCGTTTTGCTTATCCTGATGGCTGAGACGCCATCAAGTAAAGAAGGGGTAGATGTAAGGTTGTTAATTAGACAGGCCACCATGTGGCGCTGTTTACCGCGATTTTAATATTGTGTCCCTTGTGCGCCACCGTAGTTCACGTGTGTGCGCCAACGTAGTTCGTGTGGGTGCCATCTTGTTTTGTGTTTGACCCTCATGGATACAAGATACAAGGCTATATTGAAGACTTTCCACTGTTGGGGAATAAATTGCCAAGCGTCTCCCACAATCCCGAACAACTGTGTCCCGTGGTCCTTCTCTACCCATCACACCAAACAACCAAACACAACGCAGAGTCCAGGGTCATAGAGAGACAGCAGGACATTTGGGTTACAGTTACATGAACTTTGCATCCTTAGATAGTTACATGACATGCACATCGAATTAGAACGCACATCTTTATGGAGACAAAGGAAAAGGAAGATAAGGAAAAAATGTGAATGACTTTAGAAAGTAATGACACTATGCCAGAGTAAAGACACTCTGGCAGGTCATAGAAAGATAGGACCGGAGGTGGGTTGGCTGTTGAGGAGGTGACTGATGAGGACACAAACATAACAACCCATGAACACAGAAGTTGGCATCTTAATAAAAAATTGCTTCTGATTGCATAGAAGTACTGTTGTCATGTGTTGAAGTGTAACGTTTTCCCCATAAAAGCTCCTCCGCCCTCTCCATCAGCTCCACCAATCAGGGGTCACATAGTTGAACATAAACCAACCGTGTCTCCGATCTTGAGTCCGGAGCAGGACTTGAGTCCCGGGTTGAGCTGTCCGTTCAGACAGGTGGCGTTGAAGGACAGGGACAGCTCCTCGGGGACCCCCAGCACCTCCAGCTCCACCTTGGAGCGGATTTTCTATGCACACACACACACACACACACACACACACACACGCACACACACACACACACACACACACACACACACACACACACACACGTACACACACACACACACGCAAACGTACACACACAGACACACACACACATACACACACACACACACACACACACACACCAATTTAGTCCACACCCATGTAACAACTCCATTTGTAGCCATGCTAGAGAAGGTACTGACTACAAACTGACATTAACAAGTTTCTCCTCAAACCCGTGGATAATGCCTCAGGTTGTCTCTCAACAGCACTAGGGAAAGATAATAAATGTTTCTGTTTTTGAGATTGTGTCTTCCAATGAGATTCATATATGGTGTGAATGACAAGCAAATCCAGCGCTTTGATGTCGTGCGTGTGGAGACCAAAGAGAAGCTCTCGATCTGGACGCCGCACTTTGTGAGGGCTCTGCAATCTCCAAAAGTTCTGTGTTTCGAAAATCTTGGGCCCTTGCTTGACCGTATGCTTTGTTACGCTTCTCCATGCATTTTTATCTTCTAGGCTAGATTACTGTAATGCAGTGTTGTCCTGTTTATAGAATCTCACCAGGAAAAGCCTCCTGAATGTGCACAACGCTGTTCTTAGACTCCTAGAACTACTAGAATTCCAAAATTCAACCACATTTCTCCTATCCTCTCCTCCCTCAACTGGCTTCTAATTACTGCAAGGTCAGCTGCTACCACTTCCCTATATAATCCTGCATGATTAGCACTATCCTACCTGAAGGACTAATTTTGTCCTTTAGGAGCTGACCTTCTTTCACTTACAAAAGATCACAAAAAGATTACAAAATCAGAAGAAAGCGTTCTTTTATCAAATGCCCTATCTGTGGAACTGCCGCCAGTAATCACGGGAGCTGACTCTCCTGAAAATGTCCAATCTAAACTTAAAAGCTTCCCCTTTACTCTCTTATTTGGCTCCTAGGAGTGTCCCTTAGCCCTCATTACAACTAACTCTACGGGTTAGCCAGCACTAGCCTACCCCTGCTGCAGATTGGTACTAGATTAGAGGTGTCCTCCATGTTCGTTGTTCACCCTGCCCCATCTAACCATCATGCTGTCTCTGTTTTAGGGTGTTGCTGTGGTCGTGACTCGCCTGATGGCTACCAACCTGCTCACCAGACAGTTTAGTTTTTTTTTATGTTTACTTGTAATGCTACCATGTAGGTCAATTAGGGGGGTTGGGTCTTCGGGGGAGTCATCAATATATGGCCTGTAAAGCCCTTTCAGACTGTAACTGTGATAAAGAGTGAAACCTAATTTAATTGACTTTGTATGTTTGTATCTACGTGTGTATGAATATATTTGTATCAAAGTGTTTGTGTGTGTGTGTGCATAGCATGTGCATATGATGTATATGCACGTGCACCAGTATATTTATGTGGGTCTGTAAGAGTGAGTGGGTGTACATGCCTGTGTGTGTGCTACTCACTGCGTACGCGTTCAGTATGAGCTGGATCACATTGCCTGAGTCCTTGGACAGCATGCCCACCGTAGTGCCAGGAATCAGCTCACTGTAGTTCTGATGACACAAACACACTTTATATAGACAGGCCACTGCAGAATTATGCATTATTATGTATCAAAATGATTATGTATTAGATCAGACCAGTTATATAACTGTTATTAATAGCCTGTGAAAGAGCAACCAAGGGAGTATTTATTAACTTTCTTGTTTAAGTTTAGGCTTTCTAAACTCTGGTTGAGGTAAGGAGGTTAATAAAGGACTCTTTCTTTACATTGTGTTTGAGAGGTTACATTACCTGATCAGTAACTCATGAATAAAAAAGAATAACAATATTGCTGATAATCGACATTAGCTGTCATTTAACTGTCATTATTTGCAAAACATCCGAGCCTAGCTGTTGAATGCGGGGGACATGCCAGGTCCAGGGGGGCTGGCTGCTGGCTGAGGCTTCTGGGTAATAACAGGGTACTCATCTGTGTTCTGGTGAATAATTCAATGTTGCAAAAACCACAAGGTTTCCACTGTTCTTTCCAACTGGATTATAACACTTTCCAGGTTCCATTTTATTTTTTAAATCCCAGACCCATTTAGACAGTTCCTCCCGGTAATGTGATCACACATTCTCCTTTTACAGAAACCATGTTTTGTAGCATACAGAGAAACAGGCCCAGACAGTAGCTGAATGGAGACGCCTCGCAACAAATCGACTTAGCCATAGAACATTTGTAGCTAAGCAGTTATAGCCCTGTAGCTTAAACCAAGCTTGACTTGGCCAACCTCTTGTGGATCTTTTATTTTTTATAGGTTTTGTTCACATATTTTTATACTACTATATATATTGGGAATTGTGTCTCAATTTTACCATTGATATATGTGGGGAGCGATTTGCCTGCCATTCACGCAACTTTGGACATTAAGATGCAAACTGCATTTCATTGTATCATAATTTTACTGCATAATGACAATAATTTAATTGAATCCAACATCATGGTGGATTCATCTTTCATTCATTAATTTACTAAATTGATTAGTGTCCTGCTTTGTGATATTCTTTAACATCTGCCATGTCTCATGCACATGTGCTGTGCTTTATAAGCCCGGCACAAGAATAGATTAAAGATGAAGAATGAACTGGACGCGAGACCAGTTTGTGCTGAACGTAAAGGCTAAGTGTGTCAGCGACTCACCTGGTAGAGAGAGACGACCGACTGGGTGACAGCAAATACCAGGTTGATGTTGTTCTCCGACATCTTCTCATTGATCAGAGCCAGAGAGGGGTAGTCCTGAGATACAAACACACCCACATGAAAACACACCCACGTGCACACACACATACACACATACTCACACCCACTTGCGCACGCACACACACACACACACACACACACACACACAAACACACACACACACTTTGATACAAATACATTCCTACCCATGTAGATACAAACATACAAAAGCACATTGAGAAACACAAATGAAGATGCGGTACACACAGACTGACCATGATGGTGGACATGCTGTACATGTTACGGGCGTTGAGGTGACACTGCCCGTCGTTGGGGCGGACGATTCCCGCCACGCGGCCGTCCAGAGCCATGTGGGCCTTGGCGTCGGACGCAAAGATCAGCAGGTGAGACGCTCCGGTCCTCCAGCCGATCCGGTCCTGGTTCATAACACGCACACACGTGCAAGCATGCACGCACGCACACACACACACACACACACACACACACACACACACACACACACACACACACACACACACACACACCTCCGTTAGAAATGTAGCAACACTCGTATAATAAAACATTATTTTAGTTATATTGCAATGTTCCAAATGCTATAGCACCAAATATAGTAATATATGTCCTGATAATAAAGTTGAACTGAACTGATTTGGGAAATCAATGAGCAATGAGCATTTATGTCATGTGTATAAGAAGATACAATTCCAGTCTCTACTTGGATGTTAATGGCGGTTAACATCCATTAGCATCCCTTGTGTGTGTGTGCGTGCGTGTTTGTTATTCATGTGTGTGTACGTGCACACGGTCCCCTCACCTTGCAGGCGGCGACCTGGATGATGGCGTCGAAGCCCCCCTCAGGTGAGTCCCGGTTCCTGGACACCATCTGCTTCCTGACCTCCTCTGTGAAGCGCTCCACCTCCCCCGTCAGCGACAGCACGTGCTTGTAGCCAAACTGGGGCAGGCAGGTGGTGTTGATACTGTCAATCAAACACACGCCGCTCACTGATTGGTCCAGTGCGACTGTCTTGCGGCACGTTTTTTGCATCATTCAGCTAAGCACATCGTCCAATGATTGGTTTGTTGATTGATGAGTTAAAATCCACAAATTACTTTGTTGTTGTTATTATCCTATTTTAGAAAAATGATGTAGTCCTTTATTTATGTCCTCCTGATATATGTTGGATTACGAGACAGGGATGGAAAATAAAACAGAGAGACTTCTTGATGTTAACTCAGGGCTCTCAAGTTTTGAGTTCAGAGTGAGATTTTATGTCTATAACATGTGACTGCATACAAATGTGTCCAGAGACATGGTGACTAATATATGAGAGTAAGCATTATTGGCCCTTAACACTTATATTCAGAAACAGCACTGCCTCAAAAGTCTATTGGCCTAGGCAACACCAGTAGAGGCATATACTTTTCCCTGAAATTGTAAATGTTGCAAACGTGCAAAAACATAAATATATATTTATGTGGCATTCAGTCCAATGCTTAAAATATATCTGTTGCATTCAGTAGGCCAATGCTGTGGTAAAGTGTGCAAAGTATGACCAAGTGTTTGTTTCTGTTCAATAGATAGAACTTTATCAATCCCCTGTAGGAGAAATTTGTTAATGTTTGTCCCTATAAAACAATAATGGTAAATACAAAACATGACGTTAACTCTAAAGTCAAACCGTCCAATCTGAAGGCTCTACTTAACCTCTCCCCTACTCACGTCCCGTAGTGCAAAGCGAACAGAACTGAGTAGGGGAGGGTGTAGCCTAACTATTGTGAACAACCCAGAAAAACGCAACGCATGTATGAGGCTTTGAAATAAAATCCAGGACGATTTTGAAGTGTTTCAAAAAGAGGGCATGTCCGGGCAAAAGAGGACGTCTGGTTACCCTACGTACGGGGAACCCATTTGATTCCTACCTGTTCCACTGTTAAATAGCCGCGCAAATTGGTAGGCGCTATACTGGTAATTTCTCTGCGTGAGAAATACGAAATGTGGCGTGTGAACATGGGTTGAATAGCGTGTGTCTCACGCCGAATGCGTGAGACTTGAGAGCCCATAACCAAAGCTTCACAACCAACATCAGCCGCGAACACTGAAGATTCCCGCTATCTATGTTCTCAAACAACTTAGAAACAACATTTCATTGCCTGACAGTTTACACATCTGTATCTTAATGACATCCAATGGAACAGAATATATATATTCTTCTAATGTTTCTGTGTTTGTTTTCTGTGGATGTTCCACAGTGATATTCTTTCTCTGTTGTACCATATTTGTTTAGCACTCAAACATGTCGATTCTACGGGTGAAAGACCACAAGGCTAAAGATTGGTCTGAAACATCAACTTAAACTTAAAATATTTTCTCAATTCTTTCTAAGCTCTTCTCATCAGACGGCCCAAAAAAGAAAAGCAGAAGTTCTGAGTAACAGTACAAAACCTACATCCTCACCACAAAGTACACAATCCTTTCTAGGTATTGTAGTGACTACATTATGGGTTCGTGTTCCCCTCTTACTGATCGAGTGGGAGGGAACTGGCTATGAGTCACGGGGGTCTAGGGGGACGGGTTATGCGGTTGCACGAGTTCTAGCCATGCGCTGCGAGTGATTGTTCTGCTCAGTCGTTTTTGGATTAAAACAGTTATTATTACGCTGCCTACGTCCTCCTTTTCCTCCGGCACTACATTGGTGACCCCGACGTTCGTTTTTGTTATTTATTCGTTTACAAAAACCGCACAAGCGAACACTGCAATTCTGCAACATGTCCGCCCGAGGAAGACGTTCAAAGCGGCAGACATCACCGTCTCCTGTCAGGGTGACGCAGGTCGTGCGCACCCCCACTCTTAAGCTGCCAGAGTTCTGGGACTCAACGCCTGCTGCATGGTTCACTATAGTAGAGGCACATTTCTATAAAAGCGACGTTACCGACGACGACGACCGGTACAACCATGCTGTGGCTATGTTAGGCAGCTCCACCGCAGCGCGTGTGGTGGGGTTTCTGTCCGCCCCCCCGGCGACAAACAAGTATGAGCGCCTCAAGGCCCTGCTCCTGGAGACATTTGAGCTGTCCACCGCAGAGAGGGTGCGCCGCTTGTTTGACATGTCGGACTTGGGAGACGAGAGGCCCTCTGCACGTATGGAGAGGATGCTTAACCTGCTCGGTACAGAAGACCCCATGATCCTCTTCACGGAGCTGTTTATGCGCGCACTGCCAGCTCAGGTCAGGATGGCGCTTGCTAACACCACCATCGTTGGACCCCACGCCCTGGCCAGGGAGGCAGACCGGTTCGTCTTGGCCATGCCTCAACGGTCCCCGGACCTGCTGGCTCCCGCGGCTGCTCCACCGCCGGACCGTCGCAGGAGAGCGAAGGACGACGCCGGACCCTCGGGCCAGCAGGGTAACGCTGTGGGCCATTGTTTCTACCACGCCACTTTTGGCGCCAAGGCCAAACGATGCCGCTCGCCCTGCTCCTTTGGACCGGCGGGAAACGGCAGGGCCGGCGTTCGGTAGTAGCCCTGAGCGCTGGTGTCACCAACAGGCTGCTTTTCATAAAAGACACCATTTCCGGTCGCAGAATCCTTTGTGACACGGGTGCCCAATGGAGCATCATTCCGTCAGGGGGATCGGAGGTGGCGAAGGGGGAGCACGGTCCGCAGTTGGTGGGTGCAGACGGCACGCCTATCCGTTCCTATGGCACTAGAGCGGTGGATGTTTGCTTCGGTGGACAACGCTTTACCTGGGATTTTGTCGTCGCTGCTGTCACGTTTCCCCTCCTGGGCGCTGATTTTCTGTGCGCCCACAACCTGTTGGTGGACGTGGGGAACAGGCGCCTGGTCAACTCGCAGACTTTTGCTTCCTTCGCCTGTACGCAGGGGGAGGCGATCTACAGCGGGTTGTCCAACACGCTCGCCGACAGCGACCAGTACCTTCGGCTGCTCGCCGAATTCCCTGACCTCACTAAGCCCACCTTCTCCGCTCCCACGGTGAAGCATGGTGTGGAGCACCACATCGAGACCAATGGGCCTCCCCTCCACGCCAGGGCCAGGCGCCTCAACCCAGAGAATCTGTCCGTCGCCAGGGCGGAGTTCGCGCACATGGAGCAGGTGGGCATTGTTCGACGCTCGAACAGCCCCTGGGCGTCTCCCCTGCACATCGTCCCTAAGCCAGACGGTGGGTGGCGCCCATGTGGGGACTACCGCCGCCTCAACGACGCGTCCAAGCCTGACCGCTACCCAGTCCCGCATATCCAGGACTTTTCAGCGCATCTGGCGGGCAAACGCTTCTTCTCCAAGGTGGACCTGGTACGGGGGTACCATCAGGTGCCGGTGCACCCAGAGGACGTCCCTAAAACAGCCGTCGTCACCCCCTTCGGTCTCTTCGAGTTTCTGCGGATGCCCTTCGGCCTGAGGAACGCGGTGCAGACCTTCCAACGCCTCATGCACTCGGTGCTCCAGGACCTGCCCTTCCTCTTCGTCTACTTGGATGACATCCTCGTCGTGAGCACCACAGAAGAGGAGCACCTTTCCCACCTCCGGACCCTCTTCACGCGACTCAGCCAACATGGGCTGATTGTCAATCCGGCGAAGTGTGAGTTCGGACGACACACCCTTGACTTTCTCGGGCATCAGGTCTCCGCGGAGGGTGTGACCCCCCTACCCTCGAAGGTAGAAGCTGTTGCAGCCTTCCCACGCCCCTGCACAGTCAGCGAGCTCAAGGGGTTCATCGGGATGGTGACTTTCTACTATCGCTTCCTCCGCCACATAGCTCACATCCTGCACCCACTGTACGAGGCCCAGAAGAGCAAGGCTCTGAAACAACCGGTCGACTGGACGGCGGAACGTGTCAAGGCCTTCCAGGACGCCAAGGCGGCCCTGGCCCGCGCGGCCATGTTGGCCCACCCCTCACCCTCTGCGCCCACTGCTCTCACCACGGACGCATCAGACTTTGCCGTGGGGGCGGTGTACGAGCAGTGGGTTGGGGATGCCTGGCAGCCACTCGCATTCTTCAGCCGCCAGCTGTCTCCCAGAGAGCGCAAGTACAGCACCTTCGACAGGGAGCTCCTCGGGTTGTGGCTCGCGGTCAGACACTTCCGTTTTTTGCTGGAAGGCCGTGAGTTTACGGCCTACGTGGACCACAAGCCGCTCACACACGCCATGTCCAAAACCACGGAGCCTTGGTCCGACCGCCAGCAGCGCCAACTCTCCTACATCTCCGAGTTCACCACAGACATCCAGCACGTGGCTGGGAAGTCCAACGTGGTCGCCGATTGTCTCTCCAGGGCGGTGGTCGGTGCGGTCCAGCTGAACTTGGACTACTCCCGCATGGCTGTGGATCAGGCTGCCGACCCCTCCGTCCAAGCTCTAAAGTCGTCGAACACAGGGCTGCGCCTGGAGGAGGTGCTCTTCAGTGACACAGGGGCTAAGCTCCTGTGCGACGTTTCCATGGGTCAGCCAAGGCCAGTAGTCCCCGCCAACTGGAGACGCCCCGTCTTCGAGGCGGTGCACAGCTTATCTCACCCGGGTAGGAAACCGTCCTCACGGCTGGTGTCAGCGAAGTTCGTCTGGCACGGGCTCAAGAGGGATGTGAGGTCCTGGGTCGACACTTGCACTGCCTGTCAACGCGCCAAGGTGCATCGCCATGTCAAGGCCCCCCTGGAACAGTTCGCGGTGCCCGAGCGGAGGTTCGACCATGTCAACGTGGACCTGGTGGGACCCCTGCCCCCCTCGCACGGCTTCACCTACCTCTTTACCATGGTGGACAGGACGACCCGCTGGCCGGAAGCAGTCCCACTCTCCTCAACGACAGCCCCCGACCTGGCCCGGGCGTTCATCGCGGTGTGGGTCTCCCGCTACGGCACTCCTGCTGACCTCTCCTCTGACCGCGGCCCGCAGTTTACTTCGGGGCTGTGGGCGGCGGTAGCAGAGAATCTGGGGGTCCGGCTCCACCGCACTACCGCCTACCACCCACAGGCTAACGGACTTGTGGAGCGCTTTCATCGCTCCATGAAGGCCGCCCTTCGGGCCGGCCTCATGGACAGCAACTGGCTCGACAAACTGCCGTGGGTCATGCTGGGGCTCAGGACGGCGCCCAAGGAGGACCTCCGGTCATCGTCGGCTGAGCTGGTGTTCGGACAGCCGCTGCGGGTCCCTGGTGACTTCATCCCCAAGCCGACGGAGCCCTGGTCCGCCTCCACTCAGCGTGCCTCCCTGCTGGACGGCGCCAGGGCCTTCGCCCCGGTCCCGACCACGCGGCATGGCGTCCCTGCTTCGCGGGTGCCCCCGGAGCTGCAGTCTGCGGGTTACGTTTTCATCCGCCACGACGGCCACAGGGCTCCGCTACGACCTCCCTATGACGGACCCTTCCGTGTCATCGAGGCAGGAGCCAAGAGCTTCATGGTTGATATGGGGGGTACGCCGGGGTGTGTGTCTGTTGATCGCCTCAAACCGGCTCACTTGGACCTTGAACTGCCCCCGGACTTGGCTCTGCCACCACTCAGGGGCCGCCCCCCCGTCCTACCCCCCCTGCCACGCCGTGGCCGTTCCCCCCTCCAACCCCTACAAGCCCCCACAGCTTGCGGCCCTCGGGTCGACGCTGCCCCCCGCCCCGCACAACAAGAGGATGTGATGGACGATGTCACACCTCCTCCCGCACCTCCTGACTTTGCCTACAGTCGTAGGGTCCGGGCCATACGCCCTCCTCGCCGCGGGGATTTTGAATATTGAGGTGAACACTGGGGGGGCTGGTGTAGTGACTACATTATGGGTTTGTGTTCCCCTCTTACTGATCGAGTGGGAGGGAACTGGCTATGAGTCACGGGGGTCTAGGGGGACGGGTTATGCGGTTGCACGAGTTCTTGCCATGCGCTGCGAGTGATTGTTCTGCTCTGTCGTTTTTGGATTAAAACAGTTATTATTACGCTGCCTACGTCCTCCTTTTCCTCCGGCACTACAGTATCATTTGTGTTAGGAGCGTCTAGCTTCTAGACTCTTCCTCCTTCTTTCCGCGATATCTCAGAACAGTTTCTCTGAAATACATAACAACATTTTAATACAAATCTACTGTCTTGGTTTTCAAAAACTCTAAAATGCAGACAGGTGTCAAATCCTAGTTCTTTGCCGGTGTCCACCAACCAGTGTGTGAAAGTGTCTACTCTGCTCCGAACTCAATCTGCGTTCTTTCGCTGACGTCAAAGTGTGATTTCCTCTGCATTCCACGATGAAGGGACACCGGATCTACCATAGGCTCCACTCCTTATCAACTAGGGAGGGCAATCAGTGATCGTGATGGGCCAGCACCCCATAACTGATTTAAAATGTTTTGCCTGTATATATGTATGTATTTATGTCAATTATGGCACCCATTGCCCTCCTGATCATCCCTGGAAGGAGGGATCCCCCACTCTTCGTTCCTTCTGAAGATTTCTTCCTTGCTAATTAAGGCAGTTTTTAATTGCCCTTTTGGGGGCCAGGGTCAGGGGGGTGTCATAAATATATGAGCTGTTGAGCCCTTTGAGACTGTACCTGTGATTAAGGACTGTAGAAATAAAATTGAATTGAACTAGCAACCCTGACACAAGAGCAAGCGAGGGGTGTGGTGGGGGTGTGGATGGTGTTTAGAAGGTGGACGTTAGAAGGCTCCAGAACTACCTGAACCCAAGCTTCAGGGGTGGGATTGAATGCAGGGTGCCTCTGGGGGAACATTCTTTAACTTCTCACCCACCTACCAGCCCCTGAGTCAGAGGGGCTGACCAAGCACTAGCGCCAGCATTTGTACACATTTAACGAGAGCTGTGGATCTTAAAGGTGAGGTGTGAAGACATGACCTCATCCCAGGCTGGCGGTCATGTCGCTGGTGCTCCAGGAATGGACTGTGTGAGGGGAAATCTAATAGTTTAATGATGTCTAGGAGTTGTTCAACATGAGCAAGATGCCCTTGCCCCCTTCAGCGCCTTAATACAATGGAATACAGTAAGTTGTTATGGATAAAAGCGTCTGCTAAATACATTGTATTTTGACTTGCTTAATGAGTGAATAGTAAATGTCTTTCTGACGGCTAAATAACTAAATGTAAATGGTTCTCCCCATTTACTATTCAAATCTGCGACTCCGGGATTGGAGTTGGAGGTTTAACTGCCGAGCCAAATTACTATTGACTTAACCATGTTCAGGTCCCCAGTTACAGCATTCTTAAGGCATTGGGAGTAAAGTCAATCCGTTGCATTCGCATTGAAAACCTCAATCTCAGAACAAATCATGGGACCACCACCACATCGCTATACAAACTCTTATGGTAGATGAACAATATGGGAGTCGAACACTATGGAAGACAAACACTATGGAAGATGAACATTATGGGAGACAAACACTTTTGAAGATGAAGACTCTATGGAAGACTAATGCTCTCTGGAATATGAATGTTCATTGGGAGACGAATGCTCTAGGTGAACGCTTGATGGAAGACAAACACTATAGAAGACGAGCACTTTGGAAGAAGAACGCTCTATGGAAGAAGAAAACTATGGGAGACAAACACTTTGGCAGAACAACGCTATGGAAGAAGAAGGATCTATGGAAGAAGAACGCTCTATTTAAGAAGAACACTATGGGAAACAAACACTTTGGCAGAAGAACGCTATGGTAGAAGAACACCTATCGAAGAAGAATGCTCTATGGAAGAAGAAGGCTTATGGAAGAAGAATGCTCTATGGAAGAAGAAGGCTTATGGAAGAAGAATGATCAATGGAAGAAGTACACTCCTGGAAGTAGAAGAAAATGCTTTGGTGTTGGGAGTGATGTTGGCGCTGGAGGCCCCGCTGGTTCTCATCGACACTCACATGACACAGGGGTTCTTGACGGCTGCCTCGGGGGAGATGTACATGTAAGGTGAGAGCGGCTTGTCTACGAAGGCCCCGAAGCCCATGCGCAGGTTGCTGGTGGTGCGGTTCATCGCCACTGCCAGCTGCTTGCCCAGTGAGCGCAGATGGAACAGGTCGTCGTTCATGGAGAACGAGAGGTCCATGAGGTAGTAGAGATCCACCGGGTAGTCCTCCACCTGGCGAACCTTCACCCGGAAACGCTTGGCGTCGTCTGGGAGAGGGAGAAACAGGGAGGTCTGAGTACTCAAGGAAACAACTACCGATTCTGGTATTGCATTATAATTTATATATTATCTAAAATATACAATAGCTTACAATATGTACATATCCTTTGGTATTATGCACGGTACTATCTATATATTATATATAGTAAGTCTATAGTTAAAGCACCATCTCCAGTGAAACATGGGCAACTATTAGTGACTCTTTAAACGGCATGTCGTGCATAGATCAATAGCAATAGAGAACATGCAATAGCATGTTCTCAGACTGGCGGCTCGACCAAGACCTCACACAGGGAGGGCCCACCTGGTCTGAGGGTGATGTGGAGCTTCTGAGGCTGGATCTGCGTGACGTCCTTCGTGGCCCCCGCTGCCTTGCGGGTCAGGGGCCGGTTCTCCACCACCTGCAGTGTACTGGAGGGGGACTCCAGGCCTGTAGGAGCACAGCCCGCAGCGATGAGTTTAGCCTTCAGGTCGCACCGCGAAGAGCCAGCGGTGCCCTGCCCAAAGTCCTGTGAGTGGAAAGAACATGAACAATGGGTTGATCAAGCTTTCTATAGTAACCAACTGGGTTTATAGTTGGCAGCCGTTTTCTTTAATCTTATTTTAAAATGCTGTATTTTTGAGTGTAGTTTCTTAGAAATGTTAAAGCCATCGTCAAATATTAGTGAGACAAGTTTGTTTTTAGACCATTCCTGGCCCATTTCTGACAGGGCACCTCTTCCTGATCTGTGATTTATCCTGCCTGTCAATCACAGGTGAGCGAAATGCAACCCTTATACTGATAAGGGAGTGAGAAGAGAGCTGAATATTTACTGTAGCCTCTCGAAATGTAGGCCTACTGAATAATTTTAATGCCTTCTATTTTCTTTCTAAATCTTGCCAAATGGAAATGTTGGATTAAATAACATCAATAATTCATTCATGTGTATGCACAGCAGAGGTCAGCAACAAGTTCACAGGGATGTGGATTAGAGATGAGATGTGATTGTGAACGGTTGGTCAATCATTGCTTGAAAGGAAATTCCAATCTGTGTACAAATCTCTCCCCCGGACCGATAGTGTCCCACTCTGTGCCAGTACCTAACTGGGATTTTCAAAACCTTTCTTTGAAGTGATTGCGGCAGACTTGCTGTACACGCACCTCTTGGAAGCACCAGGCACAGCTGGGATGCACGGCCAGGCACTGCTTACACGTGCTTGCCCCTCTGGACGTGCACACGTTGGAGCCTGCAACCAAACCAAGGCCGATCGTTGTAGTTATGGATGACTTTTATTTGAAGGATTGATTGGAAAATATATATACTATATTAATCATAGAAATATGCATTATAGATTGAAAATACCATGTTTTTTTAGCAGAACATATTTGTATTAAAAGTTGGACCTAAGTAGAAAATGTTTCTGTATGTATTTTTTACATTGCTAGAAATAGTCCTATCGTTGTTTTAATAGAGAATATAATAAAAATTGCAGCAACATCAGCATCAACACGTCAAAACAGCTGACCAGTGGGATTAGCATTTATTATCATTATAAAACATGTGGTCACCGGTCAACTTGATGTGAAAAGATTACACCCCGTCGCATTATCCAATGCAACTTGATCACTCATCATGAAACACTATAAGGCCTATAAAAGTAAAACAAAATGCATTTATTTTTTTAAAACCTTACTTACCACAGACGCCTGTTATTCCAATCCAAATCAAAAGGCTTGCCCACGTTATCCATCGTGTTATGAGAGCGCCCATCCTGTGAAGGGACCTCCTGAGCTCTGCAGGGTCGCTCCTCTCGAGGTCCTACAGCTGAATATCCCCTTTCTCTAGACGCTTGCTCAACATGCAACCATGCAATCCAAGCAGCTCCATAAAGGTTTTTTCTCTTCCCTGTGGTTCAGAGCAGACCTCCTGTCTTTTTTTCTTCCTTTTCTTTTCTTTACCACTAGGGTGGATCATGCAAGAGCATGAAGTGAGTAAGACGGTAAGTGTTGCCTATGCGCTGAATAAGTGAATTCCCTGGCCTAAGGGAGCGTCTCAAATAACTCGCACCACAACTTTTGTGCCATCGCCTTTCCTCTAACAACGAATTGTCTATAATCGGTGTTAATTAAAAGTGTAGTTAAACAATTAAAGATTAAAAGTTAATTTAACTAATGCAATACATATCCCTGATGTTATGATTCAGGGCGGGCTGTGTAGATTTATAGGTAACGTCTGCACAATGAAGCCTGAGCCTGAACAATTCTTCATATGGACGCCTGACTTAGTAGACATGCCGTGACTCTAGTGACTAGACTCCCGTCACATCATGGATGTGTCTTGTAATTGGTGAGCGCTGGAGGACAGATTCGGTCCAGAAACGTCCTTACTCTTACTTCTACCGCCCTCTAGTGGAAAATAAAATACAATTTAGGTGCAGTCACACAACGCAAGCACAATCAGTTAATATCCATGCTCTTTTAATGAGGGGCAGATCACCAAACTTGGATAGATTTATGATGTAGTAGATGGTCCAGATTTTTAATGCATTTTGTTTATTTCTAAAAAGACAAAAATTAGGATTTGAGTTACAATGTATGCCCTATAGACAGATTGTCAAATGATTAATTGATTTATTTATTGCACTCTAACAAACCCCAAGGGGGGAATTATTTTGCCACCAAGCCACTACACACAGCAACATACATCAAAAGGAGAGTAGATACATCAAGACAGGACACAGTACAACATACACTATGGATACAAATGAATAGGTATGCACCACATAGACACTGAACATGCTGCTGTAGAGTATTAAAAACACTAGAAAAATCAAAAAACATTATTCTCACAGATGCAGCAGTCAGCTCTAGATAACTGTGCACCCTATGCAATAAGTAAAGGAGTGCATTCTGTACCTACGCTCCCCCTTTAAGCAAGTTGAAGTGGGTCCTGAAAGGCACTGACCCTAAGATGCCCCAGCACAGTCCTCTATAAACATTTCATCACATGTGAGATCAACGCAATAGGTCTGGGTCTAGGTCTTTAAATGCCTTAGCATTAGTATTTTTAGGCAAAGGTACAATACAATATGTTTTCCAGATTCCTGGAATTTCTGACACAGACAGAGACAAGAATAACATATGATGTAGCACCCCACACAGCTGATCAGCTCATACTTTAAGAACGCGTGGAATGATCTCATCATGGCCAGGGGCCTTATTTTTATTAAGCCTAGTTATTTGGGGCAAAGAAAAGGGCCAGCCCCATCTTCCTCCAAGGACATTATGGAATGTGTTGGTAAGTGATTATCTGAGTTGACAGAGTCAAATCAAAAGCCTTTTATTCCTAGGTCATGAAGGAAACAACAATACCAGTTTAATTGTTACTTGTCAACTATAACCTCAGAGCAGAACCTAGCCGCCATCTAGATGGAGTACAGGAAAGGTGTCGGTTATCAGATCTGGAGACCCGGATTGAAGTTAGGCAACGCTTTCTCCATTTATTAGTGTCATAGAAATGTAACAATGTCTAATTGAGATGTATAGTTAAGGCCACAGAACCATACAGGTACAAAATTACATGTATTTTATTCATGAATCACAGTAATGTCTAAATAAAATCCTTATCACCATGTAGAAATATATACATCTCAGAATATATTTAAAATCTAAGACAATATAGACACACTAAAATAAAAATTATTAAAGGATGGATATAAAAATATTAAAAAACAGATTAAATACTATTTTGTAAGGCTTGTTGGTAGTTGAACAAGCTTAGGAAGTAATTACCTTAAAACTACATGTATATCAATACAGGATGGGGCAATTTAGTTTGTAATTATTTGTCATTTTTCTAGTAAAATCAATGCCATACAAGATCTTCAAAAATGTGGAGAAACTTTAACTACAATGCTAACAGAGAATTCTGTGAAATGAACGGATAAGTTGGATATAAAGTCACAACAATGCTACCATGAATAAGGTACTTTTGAGCAGCTACTGTAGAATAAATATACATCCCTCAAAAATAGTGTCAGTAAATAAAAGCTATTAATCAACAATACAGCTAAAAAGAGCTGAATTAAGAGCTGTATAATGATTATATAAGCCAACTAAGTGAGAAACCGAACATAACCAAAATATTCAGAAACACATTATAAGTTACTTGCATAGTGCACAGGTCTTTTAAGCAACATTTGAACTTCAAGTTGTACAAACATAACTCTTTGAAGAAGGTGCTTTAAATTGAGCATTAAAGGGGTTTTCAGTTCGGCTTTGGAATTTTTTTCCAAAAGTTCCAAAAGCACATTTCAAGGAGGTTGTACTTTTTGACCAATAATTCAATGGTGGATTCCTGATGGAATGTGTGTGAAAAAGCAGATCTACAAACTTTTGTGAGTTCAAGTTTGATTCCTGAATGACATTCAAAAGAAAAAATAGAAAAACTATCACAGAGAGTTACCATTTCAACAAAAACTCACTCCAACAGCCAAAATCAACACATAATTACATTTGACAGTTCAAAGTTCAAGTTCAAGTTGGAGCTACAGACCTTCAGACCATTAGAAACCACTTGGAAAACCATTGTCAACTCTATAGAGATGTGAAGTGGGGAAAAGCATTCGATAGCAAGTTATTTATTAACCATTACCTTATAAATAAAATATTAAATTTCTCAAAAAGTTTAAGCACCATTAACCATTATACAATCTAAATTCATCCATAAATAATCAAGGAGCCTCCGGCGATTATGAGATATGTAATGAATTAGTCATCTTGGAAAATCAGGATTTTTCCTTACCCTTCTGACTCAATAGCACAAATAGTATAAGGATGGCATAGATTTGAGCCAATCAAAAACAACAACGGCAATACCCTGTGTGACCAGAGATGGTACTGTCCCGCTGGTTGTTATTTTTGTGTTTGGTTACTCTTTAAAATTAGCTCTTTAGCTTATAAGTAAACTTTATTTATCAATAAAAAAATATGCTGATATATTAATGTATTAAAACACTGGACCACAGAAATATAAATCGTTTTTTTGAAGATCACAGAAAATACATTTCAATACAATAAATGATGAACTATTATACAGCACTTATATTAAAGCTACATACAAATAGGACTCAAATGTTTTGTGAATAAGGTCAAATAAATACTATGAGCAAAATGTCATTGCTTTGAGGTAATATTACAGAAAAAATAAGGGTTGTCTGTTAATTCAATGTGTTTATCGGTGATGTCACAACTCCACATAAAAATGATCACATCTTACTATAGATCAAATCCTTGATGAAGCTGAGCTTATTGTTCCAGTGTGAATGTATGTGTATATATATATATGTGTATATATATATACCGATGTTGCAAAAAATGTTTTCCTTCTACTGTTGTACTTCGACCACTGCACCTTAACTTTAGTGTTATTTTCAAGTAACTAAACCATAACTAAACTGATTATGGTGCTGCATTCATTTTGACATAAAACCTGCTTATCAATTTAGATGAATTCTAATGAATAATTTGCGTTTCCAAATTCTGTCTTAGATTCTACGACTATAACTAGGTGCTTGTTAGCACAACTATGAAGTTTACTGAAAATACTGGAAGGATATACCTTTTGAAAATGAAAACAGATAAAATCATTCAGATCAAATCAAATCAAATTTTCTTTCATTTAAGATAGACACTTAATTAAAGCTGCTGTATGTCAGAATAGAGAATTTTGGTTAAAATTTGTAGCGCTACATAAAAAAGGACAGAATCATTTGGTTTTAACAGAGCAAAGCACACAGAGTGCGAATGTAGCGTTAGTTTCGTGTAGTATTCAAGTACATTTTCATCTCGGAAATTCTAAAACATAAATTTGTGTGTCTCAACAAAATAAATAAGGTTTCAAGGCTTGTGTATGCAACTGCTTTATATAAGAAAAATGGTTAAAGGGGTGATATCATCAGGTGTGAGTGTGATTAGCCATTACGAGCCGTTGATGGATAGATAAGCAACATTTGCTACAGTCCACTGGGTAGGCAGGTGGACTGATCTATCCAGCATACATCTAGGTGGACACGCCCACTAGCGATGTCACTAGGACACAGGGAAAGGCAGATTTTAAAATAGCTTGTAATGCCTAATCACACTCATACCTGGTGGCCCTTTAATTATTAGGTTAGTTAATTATTACTACTATCACAACTTTGGTTTCACTTATCTTGGCTCCCTGACAGAGGACATATCGTCTAATCGTTATCTGGCACTAGGTCGCTTTTTATTACAGTTGGATGTACTTTAAGAGTTCAATTGGAGGGGCTGGTTTCCAAGAAAAATGGCATACAGTTTTAACAACAGATTAGCGAGCAACTAACTGGCCCATTAAACTAACGCTTTCAACATTGACCTGTTTTTAACCTCTCTTTACTATAGGTCAGACTTTCTCAAAGTGTGGTCCGTGAGCGACCCCTAGAGGTCCGCGAGGTGACAGGTGAAAAATAAAAAAAATTAAAATTAAATTAAATTAAAAAATAAATAAAGAAAATTTAAAATTTCAGTGTTGAAATTTCAGTGTTTCTCAAACTGTCTGTGACATATATGTATTTTTTTGTGGCATTGTCTGACTTGAGTAGTGCAGTGGACCGGTTTGCGACACCGCAACCGGTTTACGTCAAATGAAGTGTGACCCTGCTGCCGTAACTGTGGGAATGTGACTGTGCAAAGCGGTGTAAAGCCTGGATGTATGGTGCGAACAACTTACAAATGGATCAGTGGATTAGGACCGGGTCATGTAAAAGAAAAGCAGATGAAAATTCTGATTGGACAGGAAAAGTTGTTGAGTGGATGTTGGTCCAAAGCCCGCGACGTCGTCAAAGCAGATCCCGCCGCCAGCTCGTCATGAACGTAAAAAATCCACCGCTAAGGTGAAACGGAGGTACCACAGCGACTACATAGTAGTTTGTTTCAAAAACAGTTTTGTTTTTGAACTGGCGACGAGGAGGATCCTAAACCACACTGTGTTGTGCTATGAAACGTTAGCTAACGAGGGAATGAAACCTGCAAAGTTGAAGCGACACATGGAAACAAAGGAGTACATGGGGAAACCTACTGGATTTTTTGAATGGAAAAGCGACAAACTCACGCAGCATATGATAAAAGAGGCTGCACAGTTTTTTGCACCCGGAGAAAATGCTAAGGCTGCTGAGGCTTCATACAAGTCTTGATCCCTCTTGATCGCTAAAGCTGGAAAACCTCATTCAATAGGTGAAAATTTAGTTAAACCAGCTGCAAAGGTGATGACTAACATATTGTTTGGGGGAAAAGCCAGCAAAGAAATTAACAGGATTCCTCTTTCCAATGACACCGTCCAGCGGCGCATCAAATCTATGGCTGAAAGCGTGGAAGATCAGCTGGTGACACGTTGGCGCCAAAGCCAGATCTTCTCACTACAGCTGAATGAATCCACCGACATTGGGAATGAGGCAAATCTGATGTGTTTTGTGAGATACATTTATGCCTGTGAAGTGCATGCTGACTTTCTCTTCTGCCGTTCCCTGCCGACCCACACCACAGGAGAAGCAGTTTTTCACTCACTCAATGATTTCATTGTGACGAATAATCTGGACTGGTCAAGATGTGTCGGCATTTGCAACGACGGTGCAACTGCAATGACAGGAAAGCATAAAGGACTTGCCACAGTGCCTAAAATCAGTACTGGACGAATCTGTGAAAATAGTCAACAAGATCAAAGGTAAAGCACTGAACACACGTCTTTTTAAAGCTCTATGTGAAGAAATGGGGAGCGAACACACAAAACTCCTGTTCCACACTGAAGTTCGCTGGCTGTCGCGTGGCCATGTTCTCACCCGTCTCTTTGAACTGCGAGACGAGGTAATGTTATTAATGCACCACAGCGATGAACTGTATGACAGAATGCATGATTTCCAGTGGCTCGCAAAGTCGGCATACTTGGCTGATGTTTTGAGCACTCTCAATACTTTGAATGTGGCGCTGCAAGGGAAGACCGTCACCATCTTCAATGTCCAAGACAAAATGAAAGCCACACACATGAAAATGGAATTATGGCGTGGCCGTCTCGATCGCGGAGAATTCGACAGTTTTCCCACACTTGCTGATTTTCTCCTCACTGCTGGAGAGGACATGGATAGGAGCACAGTTGCATCCTTCAAGCAACATCTGCAAGACCTCCACTTGCAGCTGGGAATATATTTCCCAGAATTAGACAAGCTTTGAGTGGATCAGAAATCCATTTGGGGACAAAACGTACATTGAGCAAGTCAGTTCCAAACTTTCACCAAAAGAGGTTGACAGCCTTGTGGACATTGCATCAGATGGGAAACTGAGAACAACTGGCATATTGTTTTGGGGCTATTTTGAGTTAGGTGGTCCTTGAGTGTATTTTTTATGGGTTAAGTGGTCCTTGGTCTGAAAAAGTTTGAGAAACACTGCTATAGGTGATAGCACCCATTTTGGTCATCACGGTTTTAAGCAACAAAAACGTACTATCGTTCCCCAAACCAAGATAACATTTTATGAATACAATTGCAAAAAAGAATACACCTTAAACCATAGGTTAATCATCTACTAAGAAAAAAGATAATAAATATAAATACTTTATATTTACAGTCTTTCACTAGATTCTTTTTAAATTGAAGACAAAAAGAGATTCTCAACGATTTGGACCAGGGATAGTACAGTTCAGAGATCAAGGCACTTGAAAAATAAGAACAGCGTAAAAGTAAACTATCGATATCGTTCATAAATGTAAAGACACACTACCTGAATACTTTGTTTTAAAAGGGTCTTCTGTGCTATTGCTTCCGCCTCACTCCAAGCTTGTGTGTGCAACTTCACGTAGGTGGCGCTCGTTCCGAGATCCGCTCCCTCCCAGGTACCGCTTGACTTGGCCGCACTACTATCCGGTTCCTTTGGCCGCGTGCCGCTGCATCACTTGTGAGTATTCCTGTACCACTTCCTGAGCACCACGCCCACCGTGCTGAGAACCACGCACAGTGCTCCGCCCAGGCTCCACCAGGTGGGCGCCCGGCCGAAGAAGATGAACTGGAAGACGAAGGCCAGCAGCACATCCAGCGTGCGCATGAGGGCCACGGGGCCTGCCTTCTCGATCTGCAGGGCCTTGGTGAGGAAGGTCTGGCCGGCGATGCCCAGCACGGCGATCAGCATGAGGATCCAGCGGTCACGGCCACACGGCGGCAGCGCCCACTGGCCCAGCACGGTGAGCACGATGAGGCACTCGGCCAGGCCGATGACGGCGTAGTACCACACCGAGAGGTAGTAGTGGACGCTCTTGCCCATCTTGCGCAGCACCACCATGGTGCACGCCGCCCCGACGGCCCCTGAGGACGGACCACTGGTCAACTGGAATACTCAATAAAAAGATCTGAATATAAAAACAAACCCCAACAAACAGCGCGCCATGTCCGTTGGTGGTGATTGTTGGCTTTCAGGATTGAAAGGATTGTTGGTTGGGAAAATCCGCAACTTGGGGCAACATTGTAAAATGGGGTTTCAAAGCTAGAATCGGTCCGTAACGCCTTACCGTTCACTTTCAGGACCTGGTGGTTAGGCCTGGGCAATAATGCAATATTATCCTTTATTTTCTTTGAATGCTATATCATCTTGAAAACTTATCAACTAAACTTATCAGGAGTAAATTATGTTGAGAGGATATGCCATTTACGTGAAGCATTTGAACATTGAGATTAAAAAAAATGTTTTGTACTCTAGGAAGGATGGGGGAGTTATGATAATAATAAGACGCATGATAATGAGTGATGTTGTACATGAAATGAGCTACACACACACATCGTATTACGATGTATCGTATTACCCCTATCTCTGCCCAGAAGGAGCCACACACATCTCCCTGCCGGTGTCACTCCGTCGAGACATCTGAGTTCCTCAGAAGAGGCCCTTTGACGTGTCCAAAAGCACACAACTTGAGTTTGGTGCAGAGTAAAACGTGTCTGTGTACACTGGCAAAAACGCTTTGCACCTGTCTTCTCTAAATGACGGTCTTATTTTAGTGTCGGTGAAAATATGGTACATTACTGTATTGGACATCATAAAAGCCATATTGCCAAGTTTAAAACCCATATAAAATGACTTTGGGTTCACAGTCCCTTTAAGAAGTATCCCAATATGAAGTTTGAAACTATAAATTTAAACTTGCTTAAACTATACTGGCCAATCTCCAGATACTTCAATGTAATGACCCTCGGTTAGACTGTTGAGAACTGTCATACGCATATTGTGATATTCATTGATATTGTGTAAAATTCCTCATGATTATCAATACACTGATCCACAGCACCATGGGTTTTCCAACTCCATCTCACCAGCGAAGGCAGCGATGGTGCCCTTGATGTGGTTGGTGTAGTTCCCCTCGATGCCTGGGGGGCGCTCCCCGAAGAGGAAGGGCGGCCGGGCGATGAGGATGACCCCCGTCAGGGTGAAGACGGTGAAGAAGCAGTCCCACACGGTGCACTTCTCCTTCAGGAAGATCCACGCCAGCAGGGCCGTGAACACTGGGTTACTGAGGACGGGTTGTGGGGGGTGGGGTGGTCGTGGTGAGGGGGGTGAAGGGGAAGGGGTAAGGGTCGTGGTACGAGTAGGCGTGAAGGTGGAGGTTGGAGTCGGGTGAGGAAAGAAGAGAGAATGGAGAGAGAAGAGAGGAAAGTTAAAAGGTGGCAATATTGCACATATTCATGAGTGGGCGATAAAAACTTGTCTTCCTCATTCCTGACTAAAGGTCTTCCTTGTTACCGGTCTGCGTGGTATGACACAGACAATGGATTCTTTCTTAAACCAGGAAATTACACCAGGACAATTCTCCAGGAAGGAGTACCAACGAAGAACAAGGGAGGGACTGAACAGACCCAGGCAGGCATGTGATGAGGACATATCAATGTGTGGACCTATCAGTATTAAAAAGGTTCTGGTTGTGTTGTGTGGTTATGTTGAGGTTTACGGTTCTAAATTGTTACGCTTTAGGCTAGGGATAGGTACATTTAGGTAATAGCACTTTGAGATTTTCGAGAGTGCTCTACAAATAAAATGTATTATTATTATTATTATTCTTCTTATTCTTCTTAGTCTTTCCAATTGTTATATTTATATTATTTTCTTAGTCTTTCCAATTGCGTCCAGAGGTTCCAGCCTTGTACACATTTGCAAATTGGTCTTGTGCTTGTGAGTGAAACGCTCTTTGAGGATATCTGTTATGGTTGATTGAGAACCTGCCTCTGAGGGAGACATTTCTGCACACATCGTTGACAACTCTATGGTGGAGGAATGTAGGAAGGGAGACAATACCCTCGAGGTGGTTCAGGGTTAGGTAGTCAGGGACAGGTGGTTCAGGGTTAGGTGGTACAGGGTCAGGGTTAGGTAGTCAGGGTCAGGTGATTCAGGGTTAGGTGGTTCAGGGTCAGGGTCAGGGTTAGGGTTAGATGCTCTCACCTGAACATGATGACGGTGGCGTCGGCGAGGGGCATCTGCTGCACGGCGTAGAAGAGCAGGATCATGGCGTTGGAGCCCAGGAAGCCCCGGAGGACCAGGAAGATGCGCTTGTCCCGGGGACCCAAGAACCCGGTTCTGGCGGACAGATGGGAGATGGATGGATACAAAGAGGGACGGATGGACGGACAGATGGCTTAATACATTGATGGGAGGACCTTTGGATAGATGGAATGATGGACAGATTGATGAATGGATGAATGGAAGGATGGATGGATGAAGAGATAATTGAATGGATTGGGGAATAAAGGATAGATGGATGATAGTCTGATGTGAGAACGAATGGATGGAAGGTGTGTAAGGCAAGGTAAGGTACGTTTATTTATATAGCCCATTTCATACACAAGTGCTTAACAAAAGATATGATAACAATAAAAAAAACACAAAATAGTAAATACAATCTAAGGCAAGTGTGTGGAAGATGGATAAACGCAGACAGATGGATGGAAAGTACATGAATATTGCCCAATGCTGAGGATAGGACTGCATGGATGGAGAGATGATTGTATAGAGGGAGGGTATGATGAATTGATGGATGATATGTGGATGAATAGATGGATGCTTTACAATATAGGTATACATATCAGGTGTGCATCAGTCAATATCTTCAAACAGAATACTGATAAATTAGTTACCTATTACATATTTTGAAGTACTGGTACTTATACATGCACACTTTTCCTTATATTCTATCTTTGCGAGTCCCTGTTAGGATTACCCTTGGCTTTTTTCAAAACTTTGTACAGAATGTACAGAATGATTGTACAGATTGTACAGAATGACCATGTGTTATACCACACATTTGATAATGGAATCCCTTCACTTTGAGAATCAACTTCAGCAGGTCATCCTTGCAAATTCCAAGGCGCTATCTTGCGCTTTCCCCCCCCATTCACATCAGAATGGCAGCTGCTGGCTTCGCTACTCTACTTTACTCATTTCCGGTTAAGAGGTACCACCAGGGGGAGCTTGAACTTATTGTTGAACTTATTGTGAATTCTAATTCACATGCTTGAAACACACCATTTCAGCCTATTCCAGGTACAAAACCCCGTGGGGTGCCATGCTGCATGGTTAGTAACCGTGAACAGTGCTCACTTGTGGTAAATGAGGAGGGGCATGACGAAGAGCATCTGGAAGAAGCATCGGAAGGCGCTGATCTCGATGGAGTGGACGTCCTTGATGGTCTTCACCAGCAGGGCGATGATGGAGAAGAACACGGTGGACAGGAGGCCGTAGAACAAGCCCAGGCCCGGGCATCTCTTCTTCTTCCCTTCCGCCTCCTCCACCACCGCCACCACCCCTGGAAGAATGACAAGAGCACAGAGGGAGGGGAGCAAGAGGAAGAATTTGAAATGTATGGTAACTTCAGACAAATGTGGTCATGGGACAAAAGAAGAGTGAGGGAGGGATGGAGGGAGGGAGGGGGAGAGAGTGAGAGAGCGGATTTATTACAATGACCACCTGGGCGTGTGAAGGTATAAAAGAGTAAGACAGAAACAACAGAAAATACCAGGATTTATTCAATTGGCCAGGGCCCCCTAGTGTGTGCGTGCGTGCGTATTTGTGTGTGTGTATATGTGTGTGTGTACGTGTGTGTGTGTGTGGTGTGTTCCTTGAAAATCATTCATTGTTTATATACACATCTCAGGTTAAACCTCTCCATAGACAAACCTTCTTTTCAAAGGTTACAGCACTAAAAGTAAACGGACCCTGCTGTACTGCTAGACAGAAAATACTTCTTACCTTTTGTTGATGGTGATCATTTATCAGGAATGATCAAATTAATAATACTATGCTGTTCGGGCAGAATATGTGATACTTTTGACAGTATGTATACTAGCCATATGCGATTGGCAAAAAGATTGTTTTACTTTCATGACTTTTACCCTCACAAGAGAGTAAAATGATTCTAAATGATTATACTTTCAGCATATTATAACCTTATATGATATAACATGTTAATAGCAATTTACTTCTAGGGGAATACAACTACAACAAGTATATTTGAATGTTTGTAATGTAGAGATATCTTTTTCAACAATACAATTAGAGAAGTCATAATACTAATCATAAATTAAGATATGAGCCTAATAAGATATAATAATATAATTGATGATGAATATTACTATTGTTGATGAACGCAAGCTACACCTTTAGTGAAAACCTTCAGGCCTATATATGATATAAAAAAAATTGGCTAAAATTGAATTTAAGTGAATATTCCTAAGTCTAATGTTTGCCCGGGGCTAAGGCCCTGTCCCAGAAGTCTAATGGGAAAACTGCACAGTCATCCTTTCTCCTGAGGGATGTTGTAAACGTAGAAACAGCCTCACACTAGCCCATCCTCGACCAATTATGTCCCTATAATAACGTCGTCAGCCGTCGTTAAGATCATAGTTTACTACAACCACCCTGGATCCCTGCCCTGATCTACGGCTTTCATTCTGAGGGTTATGATTATAAATCGATTTTAATAACCTACGTCAGTTGCGCAACGTACGGCAGCGCCTGACGTAGGTAATGTTGGTTCTCTGACCGCGCTTCGCTCTCCGATCTCCTTCCACCGCAAAGTTACACAGTGGAATAAAACTAATTCAAAAGTACATCCCGATTATTTCGCGATTGTTTTATTATTATTAATATTCTTTATTAAAAGACAAGCCAGCATACCGTTCCCAAAGCTGGCTTCTGGATGCTTCTGGTCCTCGCCGTGCCGGTTCGTAAAACACATCACAGGTGGGCACAGTCTTCTCTTCTTCTTCCTTCCTCTCGTCTTCGCCTCCTCCTCACCATCAGCATAATCAAAGGTAGCCTCTCCATCGTCATCATGAGCTCGAATATGGCTGTTCGTTTGCAAACTAATCCTCTCCGCTGCACATTCAACATCCTCGTCTTCGTCTTCGCAGTCGTGGCCAGCCTTCTGGAAGACCACCGTGACGTCCTCCTCGGCCCGGCGGGGGACGACGCGTAGCGCCCGGTCCTCTCCTATCATCTGATCGCCTCGCACAGTGCGGTCGTCCATGGTGAGGAGTAGCGGCTGGACGGCAGCATGCCTTGGGGAGACTGACTCAGGCTTCCGTGGGAAGGACTCGTCTCTGGTTAATGTGTAACCTTGGTGGCTTGTGCTAATGAGTAGCATGCGTTGTTTGCTTTGTACCTACAGGGGGCAGAACGAAAACCCAACCCGACTCCTGCGGGACAACCAAAACTTTCCCTCCTCACCCTCCCTCCCCAGTACTCTCCCTCGTGTTTACCCTATGAGTCCTCGGGTTCCCAGCCAATGGTTCCCACACAGCGTAGTGGCGTGACACCCCACTACATAGGATTAGATAACACTCACAAATAGGGTATTAGGATATCCTATTTTGTCCTGCTTGTTCTCTCTTTTCATTATAAGCTATTAGAAGGCCTAAATTATGATTCCCAGATGGGCCATTCGGGTGAACCTGCAGAAAGCATGGCTACAGGACAGAAGTGGAATTGAAAAGAAAAATACTAAAACAATTTTTTATAACAATATCACATAGAGAAAATATTTATATCAACACACTTTGAGTAAAATAAATGTATATGAATGAATGTATTCAATATCAAAGTAGAAGTTGTTATTATTGACAATAATAATGTCTACTGTATGATACATTATTAACAACTACGCCTATGTTGTTGTACCAAAAGCGCATTACAAATAAGTCTATAAATCCAGCCATACATTGCACACGGAAATGTTTTGCAACAAGATATCCAAACAGATTTACATTTGTTTATTTCAGACATTTTATAAACATGATACGACACATGAAGTAGGACTATTAACAAAGAGCTACCAAAAGCTATTATATTTTCTAGTACATTTTTGCTAAATCTTGTTAACACAAAGAGGCCTATGAGTGAGCTAGCATTCTAGTTTGTTGCATGTTATTCAAGTTGTTCCCTATCTAAATTACACGTATGAAAGTCAAACCACTTGAAATATAGTCCCATCTATCGTCATACAAAAGCAGTATCATATAAATTACTTTACAAGCATTATAAAAACGTAAACATTTAATTTAGCAGATGGACTTGGGTGACCATGTTATTAACGAAAGGTGTGTGTTGATGTGTGCGTGTGTGTGTGTGTTTCCTCAAGGTTGAATGAGTTTGACGTGTGAAAAGATACAACAAACAGCGGTTATTTTACAGATAGGCTTACGAGTGTAAAGACAACAATTGCTTTGCCTGTGGGGGAGAAAGGGGGGTGAAAGAGAGAGATAGAGGGCTACAGAGGGCGGCTTCTAGCACACGGGCCTCCCTCTGGAGCTTTCAGTGTTATTGAGGGTTTCTGTAGCATGAATTCTTCTAGTTGTGCTGAAATGCAGTGGTGGAAAGTCCTACACCAAGTACAATCCAGAGATATTCATAAGGTGCTTAAGAAATCCAATTCAAGGATTTAGGGAAATACTTTTTTAATCCACTACATGTCAAAGAAATGTTTTGTACAAGGTATTGGCCTGTATTCAGTTAAAATAAAAACCCTTCTGCATACTATTATAGGTGAACCAAAATAAGATCCTTGACAGACAGGGCTTACTTTGCATAAAAAAATAGAATGTGACTTCATACCAAAACATGGGGGTTATAATATTAGTATTTTTTACTTTTGATACGCAAGTATCAATTGTGTCAAAGGTTCTTAGGGTAGGGTATTTATATGTCCACTACATAAGAATAGGAATACTTGTCCGCCACTGCTAAATCACTTCCATGACAGTTAGCCAATATTTCTTTAGATTGGAAGTCGGTTCAGAAACAGGTCAAGATGTTTGCCCAGAACCTATTGACAGAATAAGCTCCATGTTGAGTGTGTATTTGTGTAGGATTTAAATAATTGATTATGGTACTGGATCAAATGTGCCATCTACAGTACAGCCTCCAGCCAGGATGAAAATACTAATGTTAAATTCAAGCTCCTTGTCTGGTCTTAGACAACGAGCAAATACATTAATAAATACATACAAATGCCACTACTTAATGCAAATTTACTGCAAGATTATTTGAGATTTGTTTCAAAATCTAATGCCAAATCTTATGTATTTCTCCTTAAACTGTGATTGAACATTTAGAGACTAGGTTGGACATATGTGTGAAAATATGTCACACAGGATATTTGATCCTGTCCCGGTCCAAATAATAACAAAATAATCATTATCACACAAAATCAAAAAATATTTATGATCAAATATTTTGACTGAATAGGCCTAATCACAGAGGTTTAATAGTAGGGTGAATACAGGTGTATCTCATGATGTTATTGTGAGCACTATATACTGTTTCGGCAAGCCTATACAGAGCAATAATTGACTTAATGAGATACACCAGTTTTTAGCCCTGTGAATATAACTCCTGCCTATAATAGCTATACTGTCCTACAAATGCAAACTGCAGTATCTGCATCAACAGCGAAACAGAAGTTTTGTGTTTTAAGTAGATGAGAAGAAAGACCATTACTAAACAACGATGCAATCAGCATTTTGATCACAAAAAATGAAATCCCGAATAATTTTGACCCATGACCCCAAAAATACAAAGACTGTACAACGGCATTGTGCAGTAACTGGTGTCTCGAATACAGATGCCTTGAAAAAAGAATTTTGCCATAATGTGCAGATACTACGGTTTGCCTTGTATTGTAGTTTCGAGATGAATGTATATATCTCTATATCACTATATGCAGCACTCGAGTTGAGGGGGGATGGCATCCCCGTTTGGAATTAAAATGATCAAAATCATCCCCCTTCTGAAACAGCCATCCCCCCTTCCCATCTCCTGTTATTTTATCAATTAATGTGGAAATATTACCGCTATTTCATTATAGTGGTTTCCTTTTTCAATTTGGCGCAACGTTACTTTTCCCAGGGACAGATTTGACAGCGACACTGCATTCTCGGGCAGTATGCTATTACGCAAGCACGCAGGCACGCTTGCTGTGCGCCTGCGTACTTGCGCAATAGTGCCTTCACGATAAAATAAGATTTTATCCCCAAAAAATATATAATAATATAATAATAATACTACTACTAATAATAATAATTATCACATCATTGGTCTCCCACCATATGCGCTGTTATCAGCACAAATGATCTGTCCCTAAAAGTTAAAATCTACCATCCCCCCTGGCTCTTTTTTTACAACTCAACCGCTGACTATATGTCTGCATCATAAGACAAATCGGCTACCTACCTGCCATGGTTACCAAAAAAAACTCTACATTGATGTGGATTCAATGTGTCTATAGAGAGCTAACACGGGCTATAAAAAGTGCTTTATATCTCTCCTTATCTGCAAGATCGTCGGTTCGCAATTTTTATTAAAAATAAGCTGTCACCAAATCAGAAAGCAGTTATACAGACCAAAGAGAAATTGCACAATATTTGCCTAGAAAAAGTGAATTGCTGACACGCTCACTTTGACTCATACACACACTTACCCCAGCGGTAAACATATCAACTCATAACGACCATTAGTCGCTGAGATCGATCATGAGGTGCTGGTAAATCTGGGTCTTCCCCTTGAAGCTGGATGACAGCAGGAAGTGGCGGTTGTCAACGGCGACGATGGCGAAGGAGCGAGGAGCCTGGATATTCAGCTCCTGCGAGTGGACGAACTGGCCCCTCACGGAGTCCCACTGGTAGACCTGCGTCAGTGAGTAATCGCTGCCCAAGATGGCGTACTGCCAGTTGCCGACGGCAACGGGCTGGAAGACCATTGAGCCTCGGGACGGGAAGGTCTGGACCTCTTTGAACATGGCGCCGTCCCAACGCATCACCTTGGAGTCGCCGATGAATCTTGTCAGGCAGATAAAGACCTCACCTTCCAGGAGATAAAAAACACTGGTCAATGCATTGGATACGGCCCCCAGAGACTGTGTCTGGGGCCGGGGAGACGGCTGGGCCATGCTAGGAGTCAGCGGTTTTTCTGCTAGGGTGTTTGAGGGGGAAGATAGTTTAAATGTAACTCCTTCAAAAAATTAAAGGAACTATAATTATTATTCTGAATTTTTGTGGGCGGGAACTCTGGATTATTCTGTGGCACTGGGTTAGGATGGTTATGGGTTTAGAAAGGGTTAAAAGTTATTCTCAACATAGAGTTCTGCATGATATCATGTGGAAATCCATCTTCGTTTCTATTCCATTTATTTCCGCCTCAATTCTTTTTGGAACAGAATATGGTCAAACATAGTAAGAAGCTGTGAACAGAATGTGTCTGTATTCGATTAATAATATATGATATGTAGGGTATTACAAATTGATATAATATATATTTGGCTCTTCTATCAGAAGTGGCTTACTATACCGGAGTATACATCCTAAAAGCAGGTGGTGTGTAACACGTCGTATTTATTTTCCGCTGCAACCAAAGTCTGACCTTTAATGCGGAAGTGTTTGACGGAGAAGACGTCCTCCATCTCGGGGATGTCGGTGCGGCGGTCGAAGCGCTTGAGGCCGCGGTTCCACTGGTACACCACGGGCCGCTGGGAGCTGCTGGACAGGATGAGGTGGGCCTTGTTGGAGATCTCCACGTACTCCACGTCCGTGTCGCGGTACCACGGGTGCAGCGACTGGTGCGAGTAGAAGCCGTTGCCGTTCCACTTGTAGACTGTGGTGGAACCGGCCTGCCGGGAGGTCAAAGATCTTGGTTTTATTTTGTTTGAATCCATTTGTTTTTTAGCCGTTTCATGCTAGCTTTATTTATTTTACCTAATTTTCAAAGTGGGACACTTTTCTTAATTGATTTAAATATGATGACACAATTGGTCGTAAGCCAACATGGTTCCATCAACCATGGTGTTAGCAACCATGGTTGTTAGCCAGAAAGATCTTAATAAGAAATGGACGCGCTCATCAGTTGTCAAACTGCCCAACATCTTCATTGTGCTTCCCACAAATGTCCCTTGTAGGGCGGGGGTAGAATGGGGGTCTTTCAAATAAGTGGACCCCACGAGGTGATGGCCAGCGTTGACCCTTTCAGTTGAAAGAATGGTGCCCTGTTTCTTTTAACAAAAATACTTCAAAAACAACAGAAATATGAAACGTGTCCACCACCTTGGAGCTGTCTGCGATGACGAAGAAGGACTCGCCATCCACCCTGAAGGCCTCCACGTCGTTGGGCTTACGGATCTTTAGGATGTCGATGTCCTGGATCTTGATGAAGCGGTTGGCTGACGTGTCGCGCTTGTAGATGTGAGAGCCGCCGAAAAGCTGCGCCACGATGACAAAGAGAGCGCCATCGATCACCATGGGCTTGCAGACCACGGTGGAGGTACCTGGGAGAGAGAGGGGGGTGTAGAGAGAGAGAGGTAGGGAGAGAGAGACAGGGAGGGGTGGTGAGAGAGGTAGGGAGAGAGAGACAGGAAGGGTTGACGAGAGATTATTATATATTAGTTAAGCTGCTGAGATAGCGTCTGGATTCAACCATGCAGGGCGACAGCCAGCTCGTCAGGAGCAGTCAGGGTGAGGTGTCTTGGGGACACCTCGAAACTCAGCTAGGAGGAGCCGGGAATCAAATTAGCAACCTTTTGGTTACTAGCTAACCCGCTTCACATCCTGAGCCACATGCTGCCCGACTTGTGGTACATTTTAGTGCTTTCTAAGAGACCTTCGATAGTGTCGTAGATCCTGAAGTTCATCTCCACGTGGTCCCACTCCAGGAAGCTGCACGTCCCGGCGAAAGGCTGAGCGAACACCACAAACTGCTCCCCGCCGAAGGAGAACGCCTCCACCGAGATCGACTCGAACTTCAGTGCCTGGTAGGCGGCAAACTCTGGAGGACGTCAGGATATCATTTAGATGGTGAGATAAGAAATATAAGAAGAATAGAATATAGCAAGAATATAGCAACGCAGCCAAGTGAACTGCTGTACCGTGTGTCCTTTATTTTTGTTGTAGGATTCTGTGTATTCAAGTGTACATCATTATGAATCAGTCCAGCCTCAAGCCACAACATGGAGCTTGGTGAGGGTATTCTTAGCTATTTTCCTGTTACATTAGTGTGTGTGTGCGTCTGTGTGTGTGTGTGGATTTGTGAGAGTCATATGCATTAGAGTTTGACAATATTGAGTTAAATTATATATTACAATATTGTTGAGCATTCTACTGACAATCAATACTTTGACCGTTGCAGAAAGGTTGACAGGCTGAATAACAAATGCATCGATGCTTGGATAATGCCTTAATGGACAAATGGATGGATGGACAGATAGGTGGATAGACAGATGGGTGGATAGATAGATGGATAGACGGATAGACTGATAGATGGATAGACAGATAGATGGGATGGAAAGAGGGATGGATGATTGGCTGAATGCATGCATGCATGGATGATAAATTAATGGATGGGTAGGGGAAGGGATGTAGGTATAAATGGGGATGGGAAGATTGATAGTTGTTAAGGAAGACAGAGGGACGGCTAGACGGATTGGGAAGAACAGAAGGGATGGTCACAGGGGAGAAGGGATGGAGGAAGGATGGAAGGATGGACGATATGGGAGGATGAATAGATGATTGAAAGATAGGTAAAGGGATGGATATGCCCCTGTCACACCTTGTCGATTTGGAAAACTTATGCCGCCTTATGACAAATTTGGCAATACGCTGTCATTTGTCGGTATACGTTTTCTTTAATTTATCGGTAGGTTCTGGATAAGTTACTAATGTGTTATGTTAACGTTAAACTCGTTATGAATACGTATGCATCTGAATATTCTATTTTATTATTACAGCTTATGCCAGCGTTTCCCTCGATTCGGGATGCGTAGGTTTTCCAAATCGTCAAGGCGTGACAGGGGCAATAGATGAAAGATGGATGGATGGGTGGACATTGAAAGGGAGGGCCGACCTGCTTTGATGCAGTCGAAGGAGGAGGCCATGAGGTCGTTGATCTTCTGGTCTTGGTGGCTGGAGGGTCCGCTGCACGAGATCTGGTCCATGGTGGCGTTGGTGTGCAACATCCACTCCACCAGCCACTTCAGCTTACAGTCACACACCAGGTTGTTGCCACGGAGATCCCTGGAATTGTCAATGAAGCAATCAAGCATCCTAATGTCAAGCACTGTGATTTGCTATAGCTAGTAAGTTTAAATCAGCTTCATTTCTTTCTTTCAGCTATTTGTTATATGCTATCCTAAAAATTTGGTATTGGTATTTTGTATTCATAACATTTTGCCTAATAAGAAGCTTTCTCTATTTATGTTAAAACCACATACCATGCAATAAAGTCAAACATTGACTATTGTTTATTTAAGCCTCAGAAAAAATGTCAGAAGGCCCAGCAGGGTCGCCATGGGACAGACATCGTATTTAATAGCGTGTTGTGAAGCAGACCTGGGTGTCGTTTTCTTCTGTTTACAAATGGCGGTTTGAGTAGCGGTCAAGAGCAGTTAAAGCAATATGCAGTTTTGGGTGAGAAAATACCATAACTGCGCATCACTAATACACACACCATCAATGGTCAATCTAAGTGTCCCTACATGTTATCAGTGCACTAGATATGATCAACTATTTAATCCCATAGGGGAAACTCATGGAATGTGAAAGTGAGAAAAAAGAAAAGAAGAGAAAAATTTAACTATATTCAAGTTTGCATAGAATAAATACATTTAAAACTTTACATTTTTAAGTGGGTATCCACTCAACCAACTATTATATCAGTGCGACACCTAATAATCACACATCTTCTGTCTCTACCGAGACAGGAGATATGTCCCACTACTACTGTTCTACTACTCTGTGTATGATATATTCTCTATAAATCTTCTGTAATTTGGTTGTTTTCAATTGTTATCTACATGTGTTATTAAAACACTAAAATCCTGTAATTTCTGCTTTTGCACCTGGATTTCCCATCAGGGATTAATAAAATATTATCTTATTTTAAGAACAGGTTCCCATTTTAAATGGCAGATCGTACTCACACTTTAGACAAGGCGTCCATTCCTTTAAACACATCCTTGGGAAGCGTCTCCAGGTTGTTGTAGGCCAAACTCCTAAAACACACACATCATCCCAGGTCATAATGAGGACAATATTTGAGTTTAAAATAGTCATATAATATGAAAGGATTCAAGAAATACTATGGAATTCATCACACTAGGGGCCTCTCGTGGCCACAGGTGGCATTAAAGAGTGAGTATGTAACAAGGACACCAAAAAAACAAATTACGAAGCAAGTAGCCTAGCCTGTCAGGTCAGGTTATAAACTGGGAATCGTTTTGTAGCTGATAAAAACACAAACACAAAATGAAATCGGTTTCTTTCACTCAATATTATGTGTGACATTCCATCATTGGATTTTCCATTGGTCTGCACGATTCCCTGCAACAGTGATGAATAGATTGCTTTTGTTCTAAAAACGTTTTGTACCTTACATACATTTGCACAAAAGAAAAGAATGCAGTGAGAAAAGTTACATAGTAGAGCTTTAAACGAAGACGGTAAGACGACTAAAGGAAGATGTTATGAAAGAGAATGGGCAGCTGTTTTTAATGGAGAGCCAAAGATTGGGTTCAAACCAAGCGCATAGAAAGAGAAGTTCCCACTAATCTTCAAGAAAGAGAGTGTTGAAAACTTTCTTTGTGATGTCTTCTGTGAAATGTACATCCTTTTAAGTCCATATTGGCATACCCATCAACCTTATAGGTTAAACTTCATTATTTATTAGTGTTGTATTTCTCAGCACTATTTTCTATGGCAACATTCCCATGTTTGATCTTAAATGAATTTGAGGAAATGTAGCCCATGAATTCAACCAGGGTTAGGGGTTATCTGTTGTGCATCACACCAGGTGTCTCAGAGGTCGCATCCAGCCAAACACCAGACAAGGTCATGACCTTTTGAAATGGATTGGACTGACTAATTTGGACACGATCCAACAGTGGCATCACGGTAACCCTGGAGATCTGAATTATTAATCTGGGAGTCGGTGCTGAGGAGATGGAGCGAAGGGAAGAGACAGAGAGATAAATAGACAAAGACAGAGACAGAGTGAAACAAGTGCAGGAGGGCTCACAGAAGGATGCTGGATCCCATAAAAAAAACATTTACCATTTCGCCGATAAACGACAAGCCATCCATCTAATTCTAGAGAGCTGGAGCTCGGCCCAGGATGAGACGGAGATGGCGAGGGAGAGAGAGAGAGAGGGAGAGAGGGAGACAAACACACAGGGAGAGAGAGAGGGAGATTCAGACAGAAAGAAGGGACAGGAGGGACACACAGGACACTGATGAGATTCGATTTTTTTTCAAAAAGGTAGCCCTCTAAACGTCCTCCTGCTAGCCTTCTTGTCTTTAATCATCTTGGGGCTGGGCCCAGGTCTGGGGGAAATGAGGCAGGGAGGGGCACCCCTGGCAGTGGACATTTCCTTATAGGCAGTACAGGGTCTTAGTATGCCTGCAGTCAAGTGTCAAGGGTTTGGAGGTGGGGTGACTCCAGACAGACAGGACTTGTCAAAATGTATCTAATCTATTCTCCTCTAATCCAAATGCGTCACCATCTCTTTGACTGAAAGATTTAATGTTCCTGAAGGGTCCCCTGCTAGGGGGAGGGGGGGAAGCTATTAATAATTCTGCATGTAATTTTCTTTTCATGTAAAAATGTTGATCCTCTTCACTTACAGTTAAACCTTGAATAAGATGCAGTTCTTAAATACATAATGTAACAGTCTGTAAAACTTGAAAATGAAGTGAAATTGTTAATTTCTTTTCTTTTGTGCCAGATCAAAGTTTTCCAAATGCACTATAATTAGTATGCAGCTAAATAATTTCAATAGGATGTCCAATATCTTATGTACGAGTTGGAATATGTTGTGCTTGATTTGGAAAACTGTTGTGCAACACTAGGCAGTCCAACAACTTTTCAAACGCCACACATGCTTTAGGTGCGTGAGAGAGGAGTACCCGGTCAGAGTTTAAGGTTACAGCTGTGTTATCCAATATAGTCCTAACCTTTGGGTCAGCCACCTTCTTAACTGACTGCAGTGTTTACAGGTAGTGCTTACCCAGTGGAGAGCTGCCGTAGGTCTGCAAACCACAACCAACATCTGATATACGTAAGCAAAACTGGAAAAAGTTACAAAACAATGGATCTAAAATGTATGAATGTGTGAATATCTTGTGGATGTAGTTTTTCTTTTATTTTTCAATAATTCAAATATTTTAACATATATTCTGTATTAAATTCAGATTTATTGTTTTCTATGATTAATGTTGTTTGTTTGTGGTTGCTTTTAAAATTTTACAGACATAATAACCTCCAGTGGAGGCAGGCTGCAGACAGTGTGAACAGAGCCTGGCCCACAAGGTAATAAAATATAGAGGGAGCCAAAGACGTGAGCCTGCCTGCCGATGCACCCAGGACCTTCTGAAGCCAAGGGGACGTATGTTATGCACACATGCATGCAAGCGCACACAAACACACACACACACACACACACACACATAAAGATTCACACACCCACACGACATACATAAACACACACACACACACACACACACACACACATACACACATACACACACACATACAAACGAACACATACAAAGGAACACACACATTAACACACACACACACACACAAACACTGACACTCACACACACTTTGAGTACGACCAAGAGGAAGCTGAACGGCTGAGTATGTGGAAAAATGTGGGCTGCCTGCCTCTGCTTCAGATTCAAAGGGTATGGATTAAATGGATGGTATGGCTTTTATTGTCAGAAATACACTCACATTGCCAAATCACAAAAAGTATTGCATCATAAAAGTTAAATAAGATGCAATAATTTGATATGAACTCTTCAACACATTCAGACCAAACAGAGTGGGCGGAGCTCACCAATAAAACACAACCACCTCTGTTTGATTTATTACTCCTTAACCTTTGTCATAGTCAGCCCTGACTAGTGCACTGAACCCCACCACTAGAATCTAGGTGCTAGTATGCTTGACTGTGACCAGTAGGAGCCAGCCACAGCCCTCACCTTGGCTAGCATGGCTGGCAGATGTACTGCATGCCTCTGCATTTCTGATGAGGACAACATGGACCGGACACAAAAGCCAGAAGGACACTGATACTCAGGAAAGACATCGACAGAGTCCTGAGTCCGTTTGGTGTCTGGTTTTAAAACAGGGGTTATGCCAGAGCACTTTCACAAGACAATGCATCGTTGGCTTCAGCTGCCCGGTTGAAGAGTTCTATATGTGTGATGATGTTCAAGAGATAGGACTCGTAGGATGGAATAAGGAAGGAGGAAAGGAGGGTGAGAAGGAAGGAAGTAGCTTAGTCAGAAGTGGTGATAAATAATGTAAGTGTAAGCTTACCAACAGACAGACCCAAGGTAGCAGCAGAATACATTGAAACCATTCCCGATAATAACTACATCCACATGAAACTAGCACTGATCATTATAAAGATGGTAATGACTTACAGATGGATCAGGGTTTTCAGACCTCGGAAAGCGTTCGGGGAGATGGCCTCAATCTTGTTGTTTTCAATAAACCTGAAAAGTGTAAATATAACTAAAATATAACTTATCAGGCTTTATTACGTTTTCTCTGAGTTTTTGGACTCAAGAATATCAATGTTAGAAAGATTGTGAGAAGATAAATATAGGCAGAACAGAGTCCTCTGTGTGTGTGTTCATTCTCACAAACTCACAAGTACTCCAGATGTGGTAGACCCTGGAAAGCATCCTCGTCGATGAAATCAAAAGAGTTGGCAGTAAACAAGCTGGAAAGAAATAAAACATAAATCATTTAAATATTGTGCTTCTTTCTTCTCTACTGATGCATGTTGTGAAACAGTTCAAAGTGTAGTTGTAGCTTTGACACATCAACAGTTTGAGAAACTGTTATCTAACTTAAACTTCGACTAAAAACTTTGCATTACTATTTGAATGTGAATAAAAAAAAAGATTAAATAGAATAGAATAGAGACTAAAAACATTAAAATGTATGTGGAGAATGCAACTTTCTGAGCAGATTTTCAGCGTTTCTGTTTCCAGGATGTGTTGGATAATGTCATTTTAATGACATTCCCCCACTAAGCATTAGCCCATTCTTAGCTTTCTTAAAATAAGGACAAAATCATTCTGCTGAATGCTCCTCTCAAACACAAAGCCACACTATGGATTGTAATGTTTAAGTAATTGTTTCCAAGCTAAGGGTGACATGAAATTAAATTGCAATGCACTGTAGGTGCACTGGAGCACTATCCCTAATAAGAGTTGTCTTTGTGGAACCAACAGTGAAAGTCTGTCTGGATGGCAGCCATTAAAGAGACAGGTTTCTCAGTGTGACTGTTCTCGTTCATTTACATTTATAACATGGAGTATAAAATGATTTTGAAGCTGGTACAAAATCTGAAAACACCAGACAGCTGCCAAAGAGACATAGATAGAGAGAGAAAGATAGATATGAGACTGAGAGAGAGGTACAGACTGACAGACAATGAGGGAAGGAAGAAGTAGAGAGATAGAAAAAACATGGGAGTGATGTAGAAACCGAAAGAGAGAAAAGGGAAAAAGGAGAGAGCATTACAGGGAAAGGAAAGAGTGAAAGCAGCCCAGAGACAGACAGACAGAAAGGAGCACAAACAAGCAAGTATTACAGAAACAGAAACAGAGAGACAGAGAGACAGAAAGAGACAGTTAGACACTGAGAGAGACGGAGACAGAGAGACAGTCAGTGAGAGAGACACACACACAGACACAGACAGATAGAGAGACAGAGACAGGTAGAGAGACACAGACACAGAGAGAAACAGGCAAAGAGAGAGACAGAGAGAGAGAGAGAGAGACAGACAGAGAAACACACACAGAGAGAGAAACGGTCAGAGCCAGATAGAGAGACAGAGACACAGAAAAAGAGAAAGAGAGACAGAGAGAGAAAGAGAGACAGAGAGGGAGACTGAGACAGAAAGAGAGAGTGAGATAGACAGAGAGAAACAGAGACGGAGACATAGAGAAGGTGAGACAGAGAAAGAGACAGATAGCGAAAGAGAGAGGGAGAAAGAGAGAGAATTGGTCTTTCAGAGCTTGGTTTCAGTCTTAACCCAACTCCTGTGGCCCAAATTGTTCTTCACACTCCTTGGTTAAAATAAAAGCATGCTTTAGCTCTGCTTTGTTCTTCATACTTCTCTCTTCCACATATGTTCAAACGCATTAAAGGGATGTCACAGACAGGGACTGCAAGCCAACCGAGGAGCTGGCGTCTAGTGGTGCGGTGTGTGTGTGTGTGTGTGTGTATGTGTGTGTGTGTGTGTGTGTGTGTGGTTGTGTGTTTGTGTGTGTCACACACACACACACACACACACACACACACACACACACACAACCATATGGGTTTCTTATATAACCCTGACATCATTACAAAGACGTTTTATATCAGGCTGGATTTAGAACAGGCTTGCTTTGACAAGGACTTGCTTTTGATGTCTTTAATGTTGTGTCTTTTTAATGTTTGTTTGCAATGGGTTACATATCCTCACAAGACTAAGCTACAATCAAGTGAAAATATATGATATATGATTTCTGTGTTTCAATTAGAATTTTAACTGTTGGATATTTTAAGTTTATTTTGGGATGTGTAGTTTATGCAGGTTGGTCTTTTTGTTTCCTACTCACAGAAGCTGCAGGGCTGGTGTGTGGACGAAGCTCCCAGCGGTGATCTCACTGAATCCGGATTTCACAAAAGATCTGAATTTAAGAAAATATCAAAGAAGGGAGTGGGGGGGGGGGTCAAAATATCCTTATCAATAGGGATCAGTCATCTGGAGGTCAACAACCAAAGCTCAGTGGACACTTCCACAACAAACTAGCGAGAGAAATCAAGAGATTGAGGAAAAATAGGGTCAGCTAATGAAACTAGACCACGACAACACAACGAACAATGAAATCTCAGTGCAGTGCAATGAAACAATGAAAGGAAAAGTCGGTTCACACTTGACTTACAGCGACACCACATCGTTGGGGAAGGTGTGTGGGACGGACGTGATGTCCTCGCACAGTGCGTTGTCCTTCGTGCAGGTGCATCCCACCGGGCACCGGGGCTGCCTCAGCCTCCTTCCCTCGGTGAGAGCCAGAACCGCGACGCACACACACAGACACACTGCCCATGCTTGACAACTCACTGCTCCGCCAGAGTATCCCATTTTTTTTATTTGCTTACCCCGTTTAAAGTTGGATTATTTCACATTAAAAGTATCAATCTTTTTTATGAATTTCTAAAAATCCCAGAGAAACTGAAAAATTGTCCCGTTTCGTCGTGTGTCTCCCGGTCCCTGGAGTTGTATTTATGCCCTCGTATGTAGCCTCAGTCCTCAGTCTCTATGCCTCCTGCGTCTCAATAGGAAGGCACCAATCCAAGCGATTCGTTCTGCAATACGCGGGATTAGAAGCACAGGAACATACGGAAGAGGGGAACAAATAAAAGCACGGATCTTCTATTTGCAGAACAAAAAAGAAATTGAGTCAAAAGTGAAACTCGGTTTGCAGACGTGTGATGGTGTTGTTTCTATTGTCTTTTCTTTGCTTACTTTAGGCGCAAGCTCCCCGGAGACAAGAGAGAGACAGGGAGAGCGAGAGAGAGATGAGGAGAGAGATGAAGAGAGAGAGAGAGATGAAGGGAAGGGTGGGGGGGCGGGAGAGGTGTGTGTTTGTGTGTAGGCTATGTGGGGGGATGGAGGCAAATGGGAAGGGGGGGGGAGGAGAGGAGAGAGGAGAGTTGGGGGAGAATAAAAAGGAGGAGAGAGGGAGGGGGGTCGTTGAGGTGCGCTTTTTTTAAACCAGCGAGGAGCGAGCTATTATTTATGCGCGCACCCAAAGCCGTGCGACTTAATAGCCCCCTATTCATGAGGATCCCTGCACATGCACCTGCCACACTCATTCACATGCAATGCATGTGAATGAGCGTGGCACATATTAGTCCGAATAACAGGCTTCTAATTATAACCTATCCAGGGTGGATTTCAGATTTTCTGAAAATAGAACATTAGTCCTAAACTTCAACAATACGGTCACAGCCTATTCTCGGGCCTTCATTTTTCTCTTTTACATGATTGATAGATCCACATCATAAAGTGGGGTGCAGAAAAAAAAGATCCTGAGAAACACTCAGGCTTCTGTTACAGAATCTGTCCCATACTCCCCCCCCCCCCCCCCCCCCCCCACACACACACACAACCACACACACCCCACCTTCACAAACAAACAAGCACGCACACACACACACACACACACACACACACACACACACACACACACACACACACACACACACACACACACACACACACACACACACACACTGACATCCAGAATATTCTGAAGAATTCCCTTAGGAAGCAGCTTTCAAGTAAAAAGAAAAACAGAATAAGTGTTTCATTGTTCTCGATTACAATCAGGTTCTCTCATGGGGTCGATGTAGGGCGGAAGCACACCATAAAACAGAATGAATGGGTGAATCAGGCCTATGCCTTGTCGGTTTAATTATAGAGTCCTCTTCGACAGCTCACATCATCAGGGTCTAACGGTGTAACTAGGGCTGTTTCTCCATAGAGACAATTACATTATTCATTAAATTAATATGGCCTCAACATGGCCCCTGTTTATTACGGTCATGGACAAGGATTACTTGGATCAATTATAAATAAAACAATTAAATATGGCTAAATGTTTTCAAATAAACATAACATTAAATAGTAGAGTGACTTAAAACACGAGGAAGTGCAAACGTTTTGGTTCAAAAAATAAACTTGAATGCTCTGTTATAAAGTCGCCATTTACGTTCTGACGTCGTTGCAGTGCGCACGTCATCGACCCGCGACGCTTCTTTGTAAACAAGAACAAGAATCCACCCGTACCAAAACAGAGACGAGAGATGGATTAATACATGGAGAATCTAGTTAAGGTAGGCTATCAGACTGACAATTTAAAGATATGAGTATGGTTTTAGTGTTCGACTTTGAAAGGAAGTGTTTTGTCCATCTGGTATAATTTGAATCATTCTCATGTGTTTCACTTATAGGCTACGTGCAGATTATACCATCATGGTTTTGTACGGGCACCCCGCACCCACTCTTTTAAACTGAATGTTTTGCTCTATTGACCCATGGTACTAGTGGTCAGATTGTTTCTAAATAGAAGGAGAGAGAGAGAGAGAGAGAGAGAGAGAGAGAGAGAGAATGTTCGTTCAACATGATGCATACAAGGTTAAATGATTCATACATTGCGCTTTACCTGGACAGGTGCACGGTGGGGGCGGATATGACTCTGATTTCAGTGGTGATGATGATGAAGGCGGAGGACAGTCGTCTCTGCGAGGCATTAAAAGGTAAAAGAGTATAATGTGAATGTAAGAAAAACATTCTTGATTGGTGGAAATGGTGAAGAATAATGGGATGTCCAAGTTATGGTTGTTATCATGGCTATATCATTACTGCAAGTTATGAGGAGTGTTTTTCCTAATAGACAAATAAAAGCTGCGTTAACATGTCCTTCTGAATGGCCAAAACCGGGCAATAAAGTGTGATTGTGTTGTTGTTCCACAGGAAACGAGAGGATGAGATCCTCCAGAAGCCATGGCAGAAGGGGAGGCACTCCAAGGTAGCGCATCGCAGCTTCCACAGCAGTGAGGTCGACAGGTAATGTCACTCACATGTCGTTTCAAGAGCACAAGTTTGGTGTGTGTGTGTGTGTGTGTGTGTGTGTGTGTGTGTCTCTCTCTCTCTCTCTCTCTCTCTCTCTCTCTCTCTCTCTCTCTCTCTCTCTCTCTCTCTCTCTCTTTCATGTGCATGTATATAAATAATGGTTCTTTCGGTAATCTGAAACAATACAATTATGATGATTTTATATCTATGCATTACCCCTCAAAAAGCAACATCATCATTATTATCGTTAAACAGCAGTATATATCATGATTGTCCAAGTTGCTTTGTGAAACATATTTCTGATAGGGTGAACCTCAAGGTTTGAAGGTTTCATCAACTCATCTTTAACCCAATGAGAGAATTAGTCCTTTGGATGGACGTATTTTCTTCCTTAGCCTCATCTATGAAGATGCAAAGAATTTGAATACATTTTTCAAAATTGCATTATTTACACATTCTGCAGTGCAGCCAAAACCCTTTTCATTTTTGTATTCTTCATGAGCTAAATATCACACATATCTTTGACTGTGCTTCCTGTCTTTTTTCTGCAGAGAGGAAGCCAGAAACAGAAGAGCCCACCTGATCTCTCTTAACGCTGTATCCTTCAAACGGGATACAAACCATCCCACAGGGCCAGTCTCAGCCCCTATTTTCTGTTGTATAGCATAGGAATATATATGACTGTCGGTGTAGTTACTTCAACACCACAACAACATTCATGTGCTCTCATATACCAAGGATTGGTTCAAGACAGAGTCAATCAACATTCTAGCTTCTGTGGTTGAACAAGGGTCCATATATTTGGGCCGGAGTAGTAGGGAGAGTAGCAGGGAAGAAGGACCCTTGGTTGGAAGGACCCTTGGTTGGTGTGATCTACATTGTGCACTCCGTTCCGTTCTTAACTTAAGCATCCCTAGTTTGAGCGTCACAAGAAGTATGTCAGCGACTACATCCTCTACTACGGAGGGAAGGTGGAAGACTTGAAGCGATCAACGTGAGTACGGCTCTTCAATGCATCGGTTCGAAAATGCATCAATAAATTCAGATGATATTTATCATAGAATACTTCATGAAATAGTCGTGAACCAGACCATTATGTGTGCGGTCTGACCCAATCTGTTGGCTCTCTTTCTATCATTCTTCTATTTTAAGGGAGAAAGACAAGACCGACCTGGACGTGGTTCGAGAGAACCACCGGTTCCTCTGGAGGGATGAAGACGAGGAGGAAATGACCTGGTAAACATCCTAATAACAGTAATAATACTTTCAAGGGACCGAAAGCCTCGGAACCAAAACCCAGAGGATGAACATCAATTTTTTCCCCCAAGCAGTCTGCCTTCTGGAGAAATCTACTAGCCCCAAACCAACCCCACACACACTTAAACATCACAAGTAACACAAGTAATTTGCACAGCATTTTTGCACTAGAATCAACCGTGGCTGGTACCACTACAACTTGAACACTTTATACTTACACTTTACTACACCTCATTACTTACTACCACTGTCTTAGTTTCTCTTATTATTATTTACTTAATTTTATTATTATTGTTTATTATTGTGATCTATTGCTGCTACTATCTTTATTTACTTTATCTTGTATTGTTGCTGCTATGTGAGTGTTGAGGAACCAAGCCTAAGACTTTTGCTCTTGTGTACTTGTAAAATAAGCTGTAATAAAAGTTATTCTGATTCTGATCTTATCTGATTCATAATAATAATAAGGGACTGATACTTTAGATTGGAGTCATTGTTTTGATCGATTGAAATGATTAAGAAAACAAGATTTGATGTTATCAGTCTATTACTGTTTGTTATGAGCTAGTTTTTGAGATTTGTATTAGCTTTGTAATAAATATTATACAAGTTTGAATCACTCCATGGCATTACCTTTTCTATGCGCTCTATGAGTTATTTTATTTTTCCATTTCCACAGGGAGAAAGCACTGGCCAAGAAATATTACGACAAACTCTTCAAGGAGTACTGTATCGCCGACCTAAGCAGATACAAGGAGAACAAGGTAGTTCATTCAGTCAGTGGGGTTGGGGGGGGGGGGGGGGGGGAGGGGGAGTTTGAGAGAGAGGGAGAGAAAGAAGAGAGAGAGAGGGAGATTAAAGATTAAAGAGATGGAGTGGTAGATATAATAAGAGGAAGTGAGTCTTTCAAAGGCTAAGAAGAAAGTGAATCTTTCAATGTTATATTTCAATTTACTTGTCAAATAAAAATAAATCCAGTGAGAGGTTTATATTTTTCTATTCCATTAAACAAGGTCTATTTTCAAAGGCTATAGAGTAAAATACTGCTCCCTTTGTTCCTCCCTCAGTTTGGCTTTCGATGGCGAATTGAAAATGAGGTTGTGTCTGGAAAAGGTAAGACTTATACATAAGACTGAGAATAACTTACTACATAATAACTTGCAACAAAAACACAATGCAGACTATATCATTCAGATTTAACAAAATAAAGGCAACCCTTTGTAGTTTTTGTATTATTTGTATAATTATTTAATCTGTTAATATCTAGTTTGCATAGTCATTTCAGAATTTACATTTAGCAATAACAACAGTAATATTCCTGCTTCTCAAATATTCTCATTTTACTTTTCTACGTCTGAACACAGAGTCCCCACTAGATGGAGACAGAGCTCAATTGTTAGCTTGCCTCTTCACTGTTGGTTATCATCAATCATTCATTGTGTTGCCTTCACGATTTTCTGTTACATTTACAGTTAAATCACATCCTGATGCTAATTCACATAGCTAACTCACAAAGCTTTCTCAAATATTCCAGTGTATATTATACAAGCATTGTGATGTCTAGGGACCACTGTGTTTAGCACTGGGGCATCATATCATCATATGATGTCTGGGGTCACTGCGTTTATCACTGGGGCCCTGGGGAGCACCGTTCTGCATGGAGTTAGTATGTTCTCCCGTGCTCTCATTGGTTTTCCTCCGGATTCTCCGGTTTCCCCACACAACAAAAACATGCTATTTAACACACTGACCATCAGCAAGGCCGGGGCACTACACCTGGAGCTTGTTACAGGGCACTGGCCTGTGAGATGGCCAACTCCTCCCAGCTCCTGACATAGTATGGTTTGAATGCAGGGAATCTACATTTATTATTGATTTATTAAACTACTGCTTAATATTTTTAAAGAGCAGATTCAGATTCAGAAAACTTTATTCTTCTGTCGTAACAGAAAATCATCATACAACATTGATTTCTGAGAGCACACATAGTGTGTATAGATCTTGAAACAAGTATAAATATTAAAAACAAGATAAAAGCTGTGGATATGTGTAAAGTGTAAAGGGACAGTGCGTCAGGGTTAATTTGTCCATTGTTCATTGTTTATTTAAGCTGTTTATGGCAATGGGTATGAATTAGTTTTTGTGTATGTTTTTCTTAGATAGGGGTACTCTATATCGGCGGCCTGATGGCAGAAGTCGGCAGGACTTGTGCAGCACATTTTGAATTAAAAAAAAAATGTGTTGGACTTGGAAAAACCTCCATGTTCAGATTTACACAGGCATGCACGTGTTTGATCTATGGTAGTCATCTACAAATCTCTATTTAAAAAATTAGGATTCTAAACGTTATCTTTTTTTTTATGTAAAAGGTTCTAGCTTGCTCATAAATATTAATTTAGCGCCGTTGGTAATTTGTCTTGTGTCTATCTGATAGAGTAGTGTCAGATATCCCCAGTTTGACAAAAACCTGTTACACTGGGGTTTATCTATCGACTTTATATCATAAGCAGTCATGACCGATCACAAACAATGGGCTATCAATACAATATAGAAAGATTCATTATTTGTATCGCTACATTGGCCTGTTAACCAAAGCTTAAAAACAACATAGTTAACCCTTGGGCATGACCTGCCCCATATCTTTTACTTTCGTACTAGCAGGGCTAGATTTACCCTGACAATAGGCAAAATGTAAATATGGCAATGTTATCATTTTAGAAATAATAACAACAAATGGCCCCGTTCTTCATTTCAGAGGTCTGGTCACCTTAATGTACGGTCTTAACTAGTGTTTGGGCTGGCTTGTCTCTGCCGGCTAACCTAATAGGAAGGACCCAGGTTAATCCTGTGACCCTTGATACTTCCTGCCCGTCAAGTCAGGAAGTAGGATTAGCGATACCGCTAATACCCATCATGCTTCACTTCACCGGTTCTGTGTCTGTGTAGGTCTTACACCTCAGATACTCAAACTGTACAGTCTAATCATTCTGAGTTCATTCCTACAGGTGTGTGTTGGTTGTGAGTTTAAGTAGTTTAAAGGGAACCCTTATCCCTCACACATCAGGTTTCTTTAATGCCTCCATTGCCTCTGTTATCACAGACTTTAGTAAAAGTACTTCTTAAGTCGCTTCTTACTTAAATGTATTATATTGTCCGTTATCTTGAGCCGTGCTCAAGCTTTTTGTGTCATAGTGAAGTAATCAGAATAAAGAATCTCTAAACTGGGCTTAAGACGATATATTTTGCGAGATGTTACCATCAAAACAAAAACTAAACAGATTATTTTTTTGTTTTTGAAGGAGAAAATGTCTTGTACCTGAGTAAAGTCTGAGTGCAGTATTATGTAGGACTGTACACATCATGCCGGTACAGGTCTAGCAGCGATGCTAAGTTGGCCGTTATGCGCCCTCAGGTGTAAGGACCACAAAAACACTGACCACGGATCATTCACCGCGAGCAGGGGGCTGCGGTCATACTGTGAGAAAATGGGCGATAGAGAGACTATTGGCTCACTAGAGAGAGAGTTATCCTTCCAGAAGACCTGTGTTTATTTGGGTTGTCTTTGAGAAAGAGACGGAGCGAGGAGAGAGAGAGAGAGAGAGAGAGAGAGAGAGAGAGAGAGAGAGAGAGAGAGAGAGAATGTTGGTTCAACATGATCCCATCTCCATATTGAAATCAAAGCAAATACGCTCCCCTAAAATAAGATAACCAATCACAGGCATTCCTCCATGTTCCCCCGAGCTTTTCATTGATCCTCCTTTGACCAATCAAGAAGTAGGTCAAAGGCCATACCGAGGGGTCGTGGGGGGGGGGAACAAACGCTGCTTGGCGATCAGCAGATTACACAACAACTTACGTGACAGTGAAATAATGTTCTTAAGGGCTGGGGGCCTATCACACATATGGTGCTGGGATTACCTCCCAGCATTGCTGCCCCCCTGGTCACTATGGGCACCCCTCCTCCCAGCCCTCCCTCCCGCCATACTTTACAGCCATATTTGGTTGACTGACTGGCCGGTTAAAGATGGGATGTTCCAAGTTCCTCCAGCAGAGAGGGTTAGTTGTCACTTGTCGTCAAGAATGTCTGCTTGGCTGCTTTGTTTGTGTTGAGATGGATTTGATTCACAAAGACATTTTCTCCCTGATCAGCAGCTGACAGCAGTTAAAGGCCATAGTTGCACGTCAACCCACTAGTGGACAAACCTAAAGCAAATACAACTTGTATCGACCCAAGGTTTGAGTCTTATATGGTACATATCAATCCCTCTCTCTCTTTAAAACCACTTTCCTTTACTCTCTCTGTAGGCGCAGAAAGACCGAAAATATATATTTATCAAAAAGCATAGGTGTGATAATAGTATTCCTTGCAGACTTATGAATACTTCATTACTGTCCAGAACTGCATATTTCAAAGGAGCGTTTCAACCAAACCAGTTATTCATCTTAACTACGTAAGGAATAATGGGTAAAACACAATTTAAAGCTAATAAACCCTTATCCATTATCTTCTGGGACAGAGGATGGACTGTGACTCCCTGGAGAGGTTAAAGGTTTAAAACGTCACCATCTATCTGCGGCTGTTAGTCTCCGATGATCCCGGCGATGTGATTGGTCAGTGTTAAAATCTGCTGATGTAGAGCCGCTGGTGTGTACTACACACCGCCACAGCTTAGTCACCATCTGGCGTGCCAGTCAGCACACATGAGGCAGGAATGACATCAAAGATGACGGCGTTGGTGGTTGTGACGACAACAACGTTTAGCTAAACCCGCTAGTGTAAAGTAAAGCTCAGACACGCACAGAGAATCCCCCAATCCTGTTGACTGTACTATAGTGACTGGATTCTCTCAGGTCCTATGGCCCCCGTGCCAAACACACACACACACACACACACACACACATAGGAGGCTTCCCTCCTCACCTGCGTCAGAGGCAACACCTGGCAAGCATCAGAAGCTCTTTCTCTGTTGCTCGTCCGACAGGGGATTAATAAGCATGTGAGCGGCGTGGAACCCCCAACCTCTGGGAACGGCCCTGGGGTTTGCCTTTATAGATTAATTGATTAATCTATTAGGGCGTCTGAGTGTGTCTTTATGCGCATGCTTGCCTTTGTTGGGGCCGTGTGTGTGTGTGTGTGTGTGTGTGTGTGTGTGTGATTAAAAACATATTGGACACATTGGAGCATTAACCTTATTCCTATCTACGTCATGCCTTATTCTGTATATGACTGCGTCTAATAGCATTACTTACCTTCTCTGTTCAACTGCATACGTCTTATTTATTTAATATTCCATTAAACATACGTTCCTCCCTGCACCTTACTTACCTATTTTGACTCCAGGTTAGATGTTAAACTGAACTTTGTTGTCTCTGTACTTGTACTGCAATGACTAACGTTGAATCATATCTCTTATAAAGATGAGTGTGTGTGCTGGTGGCATGGCTGCTGTTGAGGTCCGACTAATTCAAAGATAAAGAGACTGAAGTGTAGTGTCTGAAGCAAACCCCTTTATTGTTCCATCAGACGGTATTCTTGGCCTCATACCATTCTGACAGAAAGCCAAAGGGGACTGAGCTTGTTACCAAGTAAAATGCCACTTTGGCAATTGATCAATTTTCAGGCTTTCAGACGTACAAATCCGAATTGTCAATATGAAAATGGTTAACTGTGACAGATCTGTGTGTGTGTGTGTGTGTGTCCAGGTCAGTTCCAGTGTGGGAGCCGTCGCTGTGAGAAGGAGGAGGAGGTGCTGAAGAGCTGGGAGGTGAACTTCTCCTATGTGGAGCGAGGAGAGAAGAGGAATGCCCTCGTCAAGCTCCGTAAGTCACATGACTCCAAAACGAGCCAATGAGGTGGCCACACAAAGTTTTAGACTGCATTATGTGTATTATTTAATATACTGTAATAGGGAACCAGATTTTGTAGACTACAAAATGTTGACTATCTAAATAATGCACTATAAAGGGCCCAGTTGATCTTAATTCAAGCAATTAATTTAAGTGTAGAGGAAGCTTTGTGAGGAGGACCTTAGAGCTGATGATTTTCTGTATAATTTGGTTTCCAGGCCTGTGCCCCGAATGTTCCTTCAAACTCAACTACCACCACAAGTAAGCAACGTGACACACGCACACACACACGCACAGGTATGTATACATATTCACGGACTGCAAAGGGGATATCTGTGTTGATTAATAATATACATACAACCTTTTTGACCTGGTAGTGAGAATGGATTGCTTATTTTACTGCACAAAATATTTGGTTGGTCCTGGGTCAAATTAACTGCATAAACCGTACTCATAAATAATATTGATGCTCCCAACAATGTGTGATTTGTGATCATGGTAGATTACCATGATCACAAATCACACGTTGTCAAGGGTTGATACTCTTCCATCCATGGTGATGTCCTAAAATGATCTCACCAGGAGCTGAGTCAGATGGGAAAATACAGTTATTTAGACAAACGTGCACATAAAGTGAGGTTTAAACACTGTGTGGAGGGAAGTATTCTTGGAACAACGGTTTTGTATGTTGGGCTTTCTAGACGCAAGGAGGTGAATGTGAAGAAGAAGGAAGCCAAGAGGAGTTCGCTTGAGAACCAGGAACCAACGAAGAAGAAGGCCAAGAGAGAGAAGAAGAGTAGGAGGAGGTCCAAGTCGTCTTCCGGCTCCAAGAAACACAAACGCAAAGGCCACAGAAAATCCAGAGGTATGAGACTGCTCCATCCACATTAAAGGTCCCCTCCCTTCAAAGTAAAGGCCTCTACCTGCCTTGTTCAGTGTAGATGTTTTACGCTCGAACACAAAGGCACAAAGAACGGATTAATGTGCAAATACATAGAATGGATTATGTTTTGTACTCGACCCTACTTCTATTTTTTACTTTTATGTCTCTCTCCCATCCTTTAGGGGATACTTCTTCCTCCTCTAGTAGCACGGAAGAATCGCAGGACTCAGACAGAGGTAGCGGACACACACACACACACACACACACACACACACACACACACACACACACACACACACACACACACACACACACACACACACACACACACACACACACACACACACACACACACACACACACACACACACACACACACCACTAGGCCCCAGGGGCTACATTAACAAAAGAATGCCGGCAGTTCTGCTTTTACTCAACCGTGTCCTGTTGTCTCTCTCTCACTCCCTCCCTCCTAACAATGTGTCCATCTCCATCCCAAATGTATATTTCTCTCTGTCTCTTTTACCCGGCCCCTCTGAATATTGATAATAAAAATAGTGATGTAAATGTGAAGGATGTGTGATGGACTGGGAGCGTTGGGTTCACATTCCGTTCTGTAAACGTGTGTGTGTCAGCGCCCGGGGCAGGACGGGGATATAGATGAGTGATGACATCTTTTTAACTGACCTGTCTCAGCCCTCAGGCTTGGGAGCTGTTTACAGCAAACACTCCATCCATCACTCTTTACGTCTCCCCCCCCCTCTCTCTCTCTCCCTTGCTTTACGCAGGTCTCTCTCTCCCTCTATCCCTTTCTGCTTGTATGTCTCTATCCATCTCTTTTTCTCTAATGCTGCCTCCGTCTTCTCCCTAATGGCTTTCATCTCTCTTTATGTCCCCCCCGCACAACACACCTGCCCACACACACACACGCACACCCACACGGTTGACGCTTGACTTTCTCCACCCCGTCGTGAGTGACATCTCTCTGAACCAATCCCTTTAGACGCAGAGGCGGCGGACGAGGCTCCAGGCCAATCTGAAGCGGAGCACTGGCGAGGCCCCGCCCCCACAGTGGAGGAGAAGTCGAGGTGAGATTATGAGATTAGTGTCATAAAGGTTTACAGCCAATAAGCATTAAGCCCCTGGGGTCTTCTCAAGCACTCTCAACCCCCTGACTCACTCAGCATGTACAGACCATTACTGTAGAAATACTGTGTACATGTACCATAAAGTACTGCTGAATTACTGTATAGATGCCATAAAGAACTGCAGAATTATTTTGTACATACCATAAAGTAGAAATAGAAACTGTAGAAAGTGTGTACTGTACATATACCACATAGTGCTGTAGAAATACTGTGTCCATAGATGAAGTACTATAGAAATAGTGTGTACATGTACCATATAGTGCTGCAGAAATACTGTATAGATACATAAAGTACTTTAGAAGAACTGTGCTGATGCAAAAACTACTGTGGAAGTAATGAGTACATGCATAAAGTACTATAGAAATACTGTGCTGATACATAAAGTAATGTCATACATACAAGTACTGTAGACGTACTGTGTGGATGTATTAAGTACAGTACAGTATTTTCATACGTAAGGTACTGTAGAATTACTGAGGCCATACATGAAGTACAGTAGAAGTACTGAGTACATAAAGTACTGTAGAAGTACTGAAGCCATACATAAAGTACAGTAGAAGTACTGAGTACATTAAGTACTGAGTACATAAAGTACAGTAGAAGTACTGAGTACATAAAGTACTGTAGAAGTATTGAGGCCATACATAAAGTACAGTAGAAGTACTGTACATAAAGTACAGTTGAAGTACTGTGCTGATCCCCACCCTAACTGCCCATGTGTCTTTTCAGGGAGGACGAGTTTGACGACTATTTTGAGGACATGTTTCTGTGAATCCGCCGACTCCAGTCCCACCCCCCCCCCCACACAGCCCTTCCCCAGATCCACACACGGGACCCTGTTGTGTTTTGTTGTTTTTTTGTGATTGCGTAAATGCATGATTGTTTTTGTTTCACAACAATTAAAGACAGCTGGTTTTTAACCTCCCCTTCATCTTGTGGCAAACTTTGACATAAATTCCACAAAGATAAAATGTGAGGATTTATTTTTCATACAAATAACCATTCAAATAATGGCAGAACTGCAATTTTCATTGTCTCTAGTCAGAAAACAAATATTCCCGCAACTCAAATCTAATTCTGGATAATCGTAAAACTTTGATGCAAAGCCTTTGATAGAAACCTACACATTCTAAGAAAGAGGTGTGTGAGTTCTGGTCCCGTTCTAACTATAGTTGTGTGTGTTCTGGTCAAGTTCTAACTAGAGGTGTGTGTGTTCGGCTCAAGTTCTAACTAGAGGTGTGTGTGTTCTGGTCCCGTTCTAACAGAGGAAGGTGTGTGTTCTGGACATGTTTCTTAACATAGTAATATAAATTATATTTATTTTGCATCCCCACAACACTGCCTGCAGAATTCTTATGCACGGCAGGAGCGGTTTTAGACGGAAGAAACCTTGCTCAGTTTCTGAAAACGGCTCAGAGAGAAGAGGCAAAATAGAAAATGTAGATGATTATCAGGCAACATTCTAGTAGATATATAGTTGTTGTGGTAAGAGGAACGTCCAGAGAAACGAGGAGTACTCCGGGACAAGGACAGATCGGGATCCTGGCCTGGCCTGCGTGTGGTTAGGATTAACCTCCCTATGAGCTTAAATTAGGGAAATTGCTTTATCTTTGTCCTCCTCCTGGCCTTGATTGTTTCCACACCTTTCTTCTTCTGAGGGAGAACCTGTGCTTCTATCTGTTCATACCCCCCTGCCCCCCCTGACAGAAGAGGCTAAACATTGGTTGTTGTAGCGGGAATACCATCCAACTAATTCTGAGAATTTCTAAAAACGAGTTAACTACACTTGCATTTGTAATTGTCTAATTTGAGTTTCAGTCAGATTTGGTTATGCGACCATAGATCCCCATAGATACAAGTACGATTGCCCTCTCAAAATGGCTGCAATGGGTGCCAGGTGATCTCACATTCCATTGAAGCAAACCCTATCACCTTCCCCTCTATTTGAGCCAATGACTTCCAAGTATTGTACAACCAGGGTGTGAGGCCATCCCTTTGATTGTGCTTGGTTTGGTCGGGCTTTACGACCGGACGACACAGTATTGAGGCCGGTGATGTGGAGCCAATCGGCTTTCAGACACGGCTGATCCTGCTTAGGGCCAGCTAAGATGCCGCCTGGCTGATGACTCAACACACACGCATGCACACACTCGTGCGTTTCCTTTCCTTTATTTTGTATATACAGGTTACATCTGATGAAACATACATTAATGTACAACAGCGGTCAGCGATGTGGAGATAGCGTTCCTCTCTTCATGCCTTGTCACCATTACACGAACAAACCCAGGGTTGGGTTTGAATTCAAACTTATTCTCCCCTGATCAGATGTTTATTTACATTTATAACTAACCAGAGATGCTTCATTTGAAATTTGAGTGGAGAAGGTAATTCCCTGACAACAAAACAGGTGTATGTATGTAGCTTGTCCTAGGGCACTTTTAAAACGTGCCATTTAAAATATCGATATACTCCTAACGAATTATAAAGACAAAGCCTTTAGCAGTTTGGCTCACTTGCGTCCAGAAGATGAACACAAGCTGGACTAGATAAACAAGATAGCCTCAACGCCATGGGGATAGGATTAGCCTCTGATCAATGTCCCGTGGATTATTGTGATGGACATGTTGCATAACTCCAGGGGGCCAAAGTCGCGTAAAAGTTGCAAATCCTCCTTCAGTCCTCTAGACCCGCATTTGTTGTGGGCCAAATGTTTTTTGTTTTACATTTACATTATCTCTGTACCGTCGCAACGGGTTCATGGTTCATCAGACTGAAAACAAACAGCCTGTGTGATCGCGTAATTAGGTCATGAACTTTGCACTGCGTGAGCATAAGCGGGCGCTACTGCAGGAACAAGCACAGGAGCCACCGCTACGCAAAGACATGATAGGGCTTGGGTTAGGTCAGCCCTTATCTTCTCTGCAGGAAGGGTATTTAAAGCCTTAAACTGGGGTGGATCTCCAAAGCTAATCGTATCTTCTTGAACTTGACAGCCCTCCTGTTGCTTGCTAGACCGGTTAGCTTTGGTCACGTGAAGCTCAGTTTTAGACCACGTCTATTTGTCAACATTTGAATGACTTATGTCCGTATGGGTGCCCACGATGGATATTTAACAATTGCAAAGTATCTCTCTTTTTTTCATCATATACATTTAAGTACATTTTAAGGAACAATTACAGAATTGAAGTTTAGACTAACATGCATATAAATTGTATATATGTATATTGCAAGTTTTTGTAGTCCTGTCTTATTATCTGCTTTACAATATAGCAGAAAGAAAAGGTTACCAAGAATCTTACAAATAAATGTGTATCTTGACCTGACCTGAATATCGCTACCGATTTGGATCAACTGTCAAGCCCTACTGGCTCCCCATTCAAAAACAGACAAAGTACAAAACATTTCCTCAGACAAATATTCAAAAAATAAATATATCTGCATATTAAAACGTATCCCCCTGCCACCCATCGGAACTATACATTACCCTCAATAGCCACTAGCTAGCTAGAACCAAAATGATTAAAACTTGCATTTTCTGGCATTCCAGACCCTTCCTAGTCCACTTCTACCTGTTTTTCTAAATATACAATCCCATGATTATCAAACCGTTATTGTTCTTGTGAAGTCGAGTTTAAAAACCATACAGAATCTCTTCTCCATACAGAAAACTAGGAGTGTCAATCCCCCAGTAGGTGTATAGTGCCGCCGCCCAACTTCATCAATGTTCACCATCGTCACCGCCAAGGATACAGAAGAGGCTAAACATTGGTTGTTGTAGCGGGAATACCATCCAACTAATTCTGAGAATTTCTAAAAACGAGTTAACTACACTTGCATTTGTAATTGTCTAATTTGAGTTTCAGTCAGATTTGGTTATGCGACCATAGATCCCCCTTGATAACGGTCAATATATAGAGAATAAATAACTTCTTACAAATGTGGTCGATTTGGAAAAAAATAATTGCCAGGTACCCACTCACCTCAAGAGGTTAAAGTGTGTGTTAAAAAAAAAGAAGGAAAAAACCCCAACAATAAATGGGTGTGTCTTAACGAGTCTGAACAAGTCTGAAAACCTCCTCTAAGACCCCACTCCTCCTTACCGCTACTTTGAAACCCATCGCGAGACTCCTTGATCCAGACCACCCAGAATATCAGAACCAACCCTGGATCCAACGCTAGACTAACATCAACAAGACCAAAAGAGACCCTCTGATCCCAGGCTGGGGTCGGTGGGTCTTAAAGGCCCAGCTGCCTAATCTAGCCTAGATCCAACTAGTCTAGAGAGCAGTGGTCCAGATTGGACTACAACAGGCTGGTGTGGACCTCTTCAGACCAGCCACGGCGCAGACAAGACAAGATGCTTTAGCAGATGGTACACGTCTTGGACTTGCCACCTTCCTCTGAGGAAAGATAGAAGGGAGGAAGAAAAGAAAGGTTTATTTTATTTCTTGACAGTTCACATGAACCGTTAAAGAACTGCAATCCATTTACTGAGTATCATCTGCCATAACACTCAGTCCAAACCATTCTTTCATCATTCCAAATCATCCATTGTTCCATAATCATTCATCTGTTCATGAGTTATTCCATCTATCCATCAAATATCCAACCCTCCCATCCTCCAGCGAATATCCATCCACCCATCCATCATACATCCAACCATCCATCCATCATACATCCAACCATCCATCTGTCCACCCATCCATCATCCGTCCATCTATCCATCCATCCATCCACCCCCTCTCCTGTTGTACTCTTGGTATCTCTACCTTTCCCTCCGGCCGCGTCCTCCAGTTTCTTCTTCTCGTCTTCGATGAGCTTCATCTTGGCGTTGTACACCTCCGCCTGCTCTGACCAGTGTGCTCGGTTGTTCTTCAGCCCGTCGAACATGGGCGTGATCTCCTTGTGGAACCTGGAGAACTCCTGGCCAATCACAACGCAGGAGGAAGCAGAGCGGTTCAGTATCGATGGGCGAGTGTATGTTTGTGTGTGTGTGTGTGTGTGTCTGTGTGTATGTGCGCAAGTGAGTGAGAATAATAATGTCTTTATTCATTTGGGTTGTGTGTTTTTAGAGTGTTTGGTGGTTGTGTGTCTATTGGTGTGTGTTGGTGGTGTGTCTGTGTATGTGCATGCATGTAATTAAGTGGTGGTTGTGTGTATGCATGTCTGTTCGGGCCATTAGTGCATGTCTGTTGGTGTTTGGGGGTTGTGAATGTGTGTTTTTGTGTATATGTGCATAAGTTGTGGTCTGGTTGTGCGTGTCTGTGTGTATGTGGTGGTTCTCAGTGTAAAGTGTTGGGTGATTGATGTTTATTTAGCTAACATTCTTTTAAAAGTCAACATGTTCAGTACATCCTGTTTTTCAAACCCCAGGAACTGGACAGCACAGACCTTAGTTGTTCATGTCCACAAATACGCAAAAAAATCTGGGCAGATTTTCGGAATCCTGTATATTCTACATCTGATTTGTTAGGAATATTGTTCAAGATGTGTGTTGTCTATGTATGGATTTCTTCAGCATGCTATTTCAGCATTCAAATGATAACTATCTATTTTTAATAGAAACCAGACCATTGTGTGTGACCTAACATTAATTTACCCCTTTACATTGGAGGGGGCGTCATGTCTTACTGCTGCTAACACACAACCGGTGTTCTCCTAAAGATCATTAGATATGAGGGGACAAAAGGGGAATTATACATGCAGAGAAATCTCCTCTGTGGTTACCTTATACACAAACGAGCACACAAAGTCAATGAAACCGCACTGCATCTTGGGTAGCTGCTCTGCACAATTTCTGTCCATCATGGGCTGTTAGAGAGAGAGAAGGAGAGAAGCGAGAGTCACATATGAGTGAGTGTGATGTGGAGTGTTGTGTTTTAATCTGGAGAGGAGAGAGGAGACCAGGATGGCAGGAGAGAAGACTGAAGAGCAAAGGAGAAGAGAAGATAGAAATGAGAAGAGACGAAATATACATACAATAGGCTGCTGGTCGAGGACACTTCTCTCCAAGTCTCCCTGTTCCCAGAACTCAGCGGCCACCATCAGAGCCACCTGGGGAGAGAGAGAGAGACAGAGAGACAGAGAGACAGATAGAGAGAGAGACAGAGACAGGGAGATGGAGAGAGACAGAGAGACAGACAGAGAGAGAGACATAGAGACAGGGAGATGGAAGGAGACAGAGAGACAGACAGAGAAAGATTATCACCTGAATATGACCCTTTCTTTATTAACACGTTACAGGGGGGGTACTTTCTGAGGGCACATACCTTGCTTTGAACCTCCCAAGGCTTGGTAATAGCCGACAAATCACAGCCAGTCATCATCATCGCCCTGACGACAGCGATTGAGACACGGAGAGAGAGAGAGAGAGAGAGAGAGAGAGAGAGAGAGAGAGAGAGAGAGAGAGAGAGAGAGAGAGAGAGAGAGAGAGAGAGAGAGAGAGAGAGAGAGAGAGAGAGAGAGAGAGAGAGAGAGAACAAATGCACAGTCAAAGAGAGGTGGTAGAAATGTACAATCCAATAGTAGTATTAACTACTGTAAATTTGTACATAGGTTTTTTAGTGAGGAAAACATAAATAGTGTGCACATGAACATATTTATCTACTGATATACTCATCAAAGGTGATATCAAACTCATGGATAACGTCTTTGAAGCAGTGTTTTTAGGTTTAATTTCAGAACCTGTTGTGTTGTGTGTGAGATATAATGGGATGTGTTGTTATATGGGTTGATTTCTACACACATGATGATTTCCTTGCGGGTGGCGTTGTTGGAGATGTATGCAATGGCCTCCTTCTCGTCCTCCATGGGCTCTGTGGCGTTCACGATGTTCTGGAACATGGTTCGCTTCCTACATACACACACAATACAATCAGTCCCCCTATGTTGGAGAGGTCAAATATCGATAGTAGCATGAAACAATGCACAAGATGGAGAGAGAGAGACACTGAGAGACAGAGTAGTAGAGGGAGGGAGACAGGGCGAGAGAGGGGTAGGGAGGAAGGGGGAGATTGTGGTCGAGGGAGGTGTTTTGGACAGAAAGTCCAAGAGAGACTCAAAACGCTTCCTTGTGTCGGACAATAACAATGGAGCAGCAACGACCGCTTTGAGCAGTCTTGCAAATTAAATATAACCCATTCAATTACAATTAGAGCATTTAGCAGACACTTTTATCCAAAGCGACAGATCGGTTAATACACACATTGACACACCGAAGGCAGAGTCAACCATGCAAGGCGACAGCCAGCTTTTCAGGAGCAGTTAGGGTTAAATGTCTTGCTCAGGGACACATCAACACTCAGCTAGAAGGAGCTGGGGATTGAACTAGCAACCTTTCGGTTACAAGACAACTGCTCTACCTCCTGAGCTAAGCCGACCCAGCCACCCATTCACCATTCAGTCAATGAATAATTCAAAATCTTCAAAGTATTTGATGGGGGCTCTCCCTCCTAATTGCACCATGGCTGAGACCAAACTGAGACCCCCGTTTTGAAGCGGACCAGAGTTTGTACGTTTGGTCTGCACCAGAGTTTCGAATGAGGGTTCACACCAACCCAAACTAACCGTACTATCGGAAAAATGCTCCAGGGTTCTATTTAACGGATCAAACAGCTCAAGTGTGAAAGCACCCTGAGTGACTAAACGGCGATCCACCCGCCTGAACATCCAATCACCTGCCAGCATCAGTGGAACACTGGAACCCCATTGGATGAGGACACAGGAAGTAAGGTACCTACTTGAAGTAGAGCGCCAGATCAGTGGCGATGATGCAGACGTCAAAAAGGTGCTGTACCGTCTCGAACTGTCGCTTCTGGAGGTTGCAGAAGATGTTGAGGCTCTGGAAGAGAAACACAACAACATTCAATTCAACTCTTTTTCTTTGCGTATTTCGTAAAAACAATATGTGGATCAATGTGCTTCACATTAAACACACATAAAACAATGATCAACATAATACGACAATACAATGTTTACAAAGTGCTACGATAAGAAAAGTCAAGAAATAGAAACAACCAAGAAGAATGATGATTTAAAATAAGTCACGAATAAAGTGGAAACAACTCCTTTATAAAAGGAAAAAAAGCCTAAAAAGGTTTGTTATGGTTGTGTTTGCGTGTGTGTATGGAGGAATATTCACAAAGAGTTTCTGTGTATATGTGTGCGTGTGTGTGTGTGTGTGTGTACAACAATCAACAATCTACAACTACAATCAAGACCGCACCTCTTCTGCCATGATGGTCTTGCTGAACTCGAGATGGTGTCTCTCCATGATGGAGGAGCCGTGGAGTTTGGCCAGAGGGGAGCCACTCCTACAGGTGGGGTTAGGAGAGGGTTAGAGGAAAAACAAACCTGACCCTCATCCAAAAAATGCCTCAAGTTTTCGTACGTCCCAGGACATGCCCGCTGGCTCCCCTGTAAACGCCCCTAACATTCCCTTCCATTAAAGGGGTGATATCACGCCACCAGGTCTGAGTATGATTAGCCGTTACAAGCCGTTTGAAAATCTGCCTTTCCCATCATATGTTGCTGATCTGTCCGTCATACATCTAGGTGGACACGCCCACTAGTGATGTCACTAGGGCACAGGGAAAGGCCGATTTTCTAACACTTTTAAACCTGGTGGCGTGATATCACCCCTTTAACGCGCCGGTGACCAGGTAACCCTGTTAGCTAATCAGAGGTGATGAATGCAATGTGTTTAACCTACACAGTGAGTCATCAGGTGCACATCAATCTAAGGTGTATTTGGGTTTGGTTCTCCTCTTAATGATGTGCTGTATGTATCCGATGAGATTAGCCTGCTAATATGGCTGCCTCAAATAGGTTCTGTCAAGTTTGAATTTCATTTGATCAAGGTTGTTTGCCAATGCATCTCCAAATATCCGTTATTAAATATGTTCTGTGTGCACACAGAAAAACTCTGCTCAGAATACATAAGCATCTGAGAAAACTGAGCACTCCGCTGGATTTGTGATAAAATTAAATCTTTTGCCATTTGTCAAATATGTAGTATCTATCTATAGGGCGAGACATTTAATACAGAGACAGGCCATAAAGGAGCAGGTAGGGGTTAGGCAGTGAATACAGATACAGGCCATTAAGGAGCAGGAAGGGGTTAGACAGTAAATAAAGAGAAATGTCATTACGGAGCAGGGAGGGGTTAGACAGTTTATACAGAAGCAGGTCATTAAGGTGCAGTTAGGGGTTAGACAGTGAATACAGACACAGGCCATTAAGGAGCCGGTGGGGGTTAGACAGTGAAAACAGAGACAGGTCATTACGGAGCAGGTGGGGGTTAGACAGTGAATACAGACACAGGCCATTAAGGAGCTGGTGGGGGTTAGACAGTGAAAACAGAGACAGGTCATTACGGAGCAGGTGGGGGTTAGACAGTAAATACAGAGAAAGGCCATTAAGGAGCAGGTATGGGTTGGATAGTGAATACAGAGACAGGCCTTAAAGGACCAGGTGGGCGTTAGACAGTGAATATAGAGACATGCAATTAAGAAGCAGGAAGGGGTTAGACAGTGAATACATAGACAGGTCATTCCAGAGCAGGAGGGTGTTAGAGAGTGAATACAGAGACAGGTCATTCAGGAGCAGGTAGGGGTTAGACAGTGAATACAGAGACAGGTCATTCAGGAGCAGGTAGGGGTTAGACAGTGAATACAGAGACAGGTCATTAAGGAGTAGGTAGGGGTTAGACAGTACAGAGACAGGTCATTAAGGAGCAGATAGGGGTTGGACAGTGAATTAGGGCATGTTGTTCTAGAGGTCTACAGGTTAGGTTACGGGCATGAGGAGATCAAACCCAGAACCCTTGACATGGGATTTGACGAAGAGTATTGGGTAGTCATTACAGCCCTTTACATAATTGTCCTCACATGCACTAGCATTTGTATTATGACATTTTATTATAAAGTCAATAAGATAAGGCTTATTTTCAAAGAACCATACGGACGGTGAATATACATCACTTATATGTTGAGGTGCAGGTATGCCAATAAGAATGGAACCCAGGACCTTTTAGCTGGGTTCAGCCACTACATTAACCAATGACTCTGAAGGTTATTTCAAAGGACTTACACTGTCCTACCCCTGACCTGCTTTAAAGATGAGACCTGACTATCCTGTGGTAAGATGTGTGAGTGATGCACAGGGGTGGACTTGCTTGGTCTGGTAGAGGTTGTTGGTTCCTCGATGGTCGATATCGTGGCAGAACGCGGCCGCCACCATGGCGAAGGCATCCAGGTCAGAGTAGTACTTCCGAAGTCTACCCGTCTGGGTAGGGAGACACACATAGAGAGAGAGAGTGAATAGAGATACAGAGAGACACCTATTTGTTTTCTAGCGAGGACAATCAGACTATACTTAATTAGACTATACTATACTAACATTTTTGCAACCGTTGTATAGTCACAACATAGTCACTGCAATGTGTGGGTTTGTTGTGTCATGACACGAGTCCTAGTGAGACGAGGCATCATTCACCTGGTTTTGTTGACCAATTACAGTCAGCGCTGTATTTTGGGCTCACTAGTGTGGTTGAATACCTTGCACATAGTGTTCAGTATAGAGGAATGTGGGGTCGTACCTGCAGCAGACAGAACATGGTGTGGCCCACGTTGAAGCCGTGCCTCCAGTTGTGGTAGGTGATGTCACGGTACCCCTTCCGGACGGTGTACATCCACTTGGTCAGTGTCTGAGAGGGAAGGGTGGGGCGAGAGAGCGGGGTTTGAGATGTGTTGGGATGAATGAGAGATGAAGGGGGATAGAGAAGAGAGACTGGAGTTACCGAGGATGTCTAATTTACAAAAGAAAGGCGGAAAAAGGATAAAGCCTTGAGTGACTGACTGTTCGGACTGACACTGTTTGACAGGTTGACTGTCTGACTGACCAGACGTCTATAAATCGTAGTCGGACCGACTCTCCTGTCCGTCCATCAGTCCGTCTTACTCTCTCAGTCCATTTGTCTGACCAGCTGTCTGTCTGTCTGTCTGTCTGTCTGACTTTCTCCTCTTCCTCCTCCTTCCTCCTCCTCTCCTCACCTCTGCGGGGACCTTGAACTTCTCCACCACGTTGAGCTCGAAGAAGATGCGGATGCCGGCCTTGATGAGGTCGTTCTCGGAGGAGGGGAAGTCGCTGAAGGAGAAGAGGAGCAGGGATTCCCCGTGGACGTCGTTCGCCAGCGGGCACGTCGCTCTCTGTAAACGCAACGACAAAACGCAGCAGAATATGAGCTGAGGTTCCGGTTAGCTCTACCCACTGGCGCGCTAAGCCTGTGTAGGCGACGGGCCTTTATCACAGAGGTGCATTAGCAGGGCTGATGAGAGGTGTATCTCAGTGCCCGTAATCAACAACATGAGATACACCTGTGTGTTGATGGTTTCTGCTTTCTGGTTGTCCAACGTACCAAGAGTTTGTACATCTCCTTCTGGTCGCAGTCCTCCGGCAGGGCGTCAAACTTCTCCTTGGTGTTCTGGTGGAGATGAAAACATGAAACAGTTGTTTAATCATGCAGAACTTCATGTACAAAACCTATAGCTTTATAATGCTAACAATTGTGTGTGTGTGTGTGTGTGTCGGGGGGGGGGGGGTAGGGGGGTTAGGGAGAATGGGTCATGGTTGAGTCCTTAGAGTAAATTAGAATTTTTTCTAGCAGGTGCCTTCAACAACGATTGAGTTTCTGTCATGTGAAGTTCCAATAGAGCCAAACAAGTAACACTTTGGTAACCTAGGAGACAGCAGAAGAGCAGAGAGAGAGAGAGAGAGAGAGAGAGAGAGAGAGAGAGGTGGTAACCTAGGAGACAGACATTACAGAAAAGGAGGGAAGAGAGGAGATAACATTGCAGACAGTAAAGCTGAAAGTACAAGAGAGGAGGAACATAGAGCTGAGGAGAGGAGAGGAGGTGAGGAGAGAAGGTGACCTAGGTAGCGGTGATACCCCAGTAGGCAGGGGTCTACAGGTACTGTGCCCACCAGGATGGTCTGCAGCTCGGCGGGCGTGCACTGGGTCTGACACATGAGCATCTCCTGGGCGATGTCCTTCCTCCACTCCATGCGGTTCAGACGGTCGTGAGTGTCACACACCAGCACGGACCAGCCCAGGAACTGGGTAAGAGCCTGGGACACAGAGCGGTAAGAATAATGTTGACCAGGACAGAAAAGAGTCCAAAGAGCAGTGGGGCCTGGGCCCCGTTTTTAGGGGCTAAAAATGGTTGCGAGCCCAACTTCTTACTTCTTCAAGTTCCTCTACTACCATATTCATCTTTTTAACCCAGTCAGAATCTGCCAAAAGTATAAACACTGAATGAATATAAACGAAAGAATGTGTATCCCGCTAAAGAATAGTCAATAGTAGTCAGGTCTCAGCACACCTCTTCATGATTTTAAGTGAAAATGGTGAAAAGGGGAACTCACTTCTGTGATCTGCTCGTCGTGTTCGTCGAAGGGCTTGCCGTCCTTCCTGTTGAAGAAGGTGGCGATGCCCACGATTTCTTCCTTCTTGTTGACGATGGGCAGAGACAGGACATTCTTGATGACAAAACCTGAGTCGTCCACTGGCCCTTTCTGGAACACACAGTCAAACAATGCATTATATTACCGTTACTGTTTTATGTGTGTGCTTGTTTGTGTCTGTGGGTTTGTGTATTTGTGTGTTTGTGTTTGTATGTGTGAGTGTTTGTGTGTGTGTGTGTGTGTGTGTGTCTGTGGGTTTGTGTGTGTGTGTGTGTGTTTGTTTATGGGTTTGTGTGTTTGTGTGTATGTATTAAATAGAGCAGTTAAATATTTGTACAAATTACCTGGAAGGTGAAATATTCATCTGCTGCTACATTCATCATGTTGCAGATCTACAGGAAATGGAATTACATCACAGGAAGCAGAATTATATCCCATAAACCCAGATTAAGATATCTCTTTTTGAGAGGTGTTAACATTTAATGTTAACATTCAATTATATTATGACTATTGTAACAGCAGTTGTATTTGATACTATATATCAAATGATGATTTTATACAATATTTTATATTTACACAATCATTCAAATATAAAAAAAAAGAGGCAAGTCGTGAGCTTTTGAATAGTCATTTTGATGGTGAAAATGAGAGATGGGAGTTCAGATGAAAAACATACAAATCCGTTCTCAGCTACGTAGGTGGGCAGACCGCTGACGAGCCCCCAGTGATCGGCGGGGGGACCCCTGGAGAGGAGGAGAGTTATCATATTAATATCATATATTTATTTACCATGTCTTTGTTAACAATATTTTATGATAATCCATGTTTTCTTTGATTATGCGAACAGTAGTCTTTGCCATGCATGAAGCAAAATCCTGTTCATTCAAGTTTTTTTTACCACTATTAAAAACATTTGTATACGGGTTCTATTGATGGGTTTACTCACGGTATGACTTTAATTTCTTCTTTGGCCTCCAGCAAATAGTCAATGATTTTGTAGAAGATAATTTCCTGTAAAAACAAAAGGTGACCCGTGAAATATATTTAACTAAATGAAGAAACAAAAGTCAAATCCTTTAAAGCAACATACTTTTTATTCTTCTTTAAGTAATTAAAACATCAGAATTGATATTGTACAAGTAAGAAAGTGCCAGTTTGCCAGTTAAGGTGAATTCAAGATGGCTGAACCCCTGGTAGATGTGAGATGTTTGGACATGTACCCTGCCGTCGGGTGTCTTTGGCCCCTTGTAGGGCTCCACGTCTCCCAGTTTCACCGGCCATTCATCGTAGAACTCCTAAGGCGGGAAAAACACCAGCAAGTAGTCATTTTATTGGTTGAATATGAACAAAATAACTATAATAATCGTTTTGTTGCAGTTCTCTGTCCACCAACCTTCTCCTTGGTCATGTCCAGGAGTCCCACAGTGTAGCGCTCACAGTTGAGGTATGTCCGTACAGTGTACAGGGCTTTGTGGAACTGTCTCTCAATGTCTGTCAACTCTTCAAACACCTTGCTGGCCGACCAGAGTAGCACCTAGCCCGGGAATCACAGAGAGAGGGAATTGAAACTAATTAAACAACCACCAAAAATCTATACTGATCTGACAATTTAACACATAGTTTTATGTTGATGTCAAACAACGCCACCATGTTTATGAACTGATGGTCACAAATACTGAACTTCCAAAAAATAATAAATTGCATTTAAATAAGGGCTTACTGTAGCGTGTGATGTGTGTGTGCGTGTGTTTTTTTCTGATTGTGTGTGTGGGAATGTACCTGACTCCTCCTGGACTCCACGTTGAACATGTAGGCTGTGTGTTCCTGCAGCGCGATGACCTGAGCAAAGTTCATGTACCTGTGGAAGAGCTACGAGAGAAGAGAGAAGCTCTTTCAGAACACATACAACTGCACAGGGACCTTGACTCCCTTTTAAAAGGCCAATGTTCAGAACTTACATGCTTGTCGCCTTACCCCCCCCCCCCCCCTTAGGGGTTGGGACTTTTCGTGTAAAGCAAGATCGTTGGTAACACCGAAATATAAGGGGATTCATGTTGGAGAGTTGATGCCGGTTGTCAAAATGGCCTATGGCTAGTTGTCAGATTTCACATAAGTTTTGACTCCAAAGCATTAGGATAGCTTTTCGCGAATTTAGCAGCGTTTGGATTAAACAACAACATGCCTTTATGTTTTTAACAACTTGATTTTGCATGTCTCACACCACTTGCATCTTATGTTAGAATGACTTGTGTGACAAATCTGTGTAAATCTGGAGGAATTAACCAGTCCTAGCTAGGAGCTAAGAGCAGTGGGCTGCCACAGGGTCGTGCCCGGGAACTAACCCCAGAGAGAGGGCCTCTGCCTTGGTTATGGAGTGTTACCTAGCATGCTCTTTATGTTATGGGAGTGAACCAGAGAACACGGAGGAAACCCACCTGAACTGGGGGAGAACATTCAAACACAGAAAGGTCTCCCCCGGGGTTCTAACCAAGGACTGTCTCGCTGCGGTGCAGAAGTGCGAACCACTGTGCCCCCGTGCCACGCTATTTAGCTACAGTGCAGTTTAGTAGTGTGAGTTTGGTTTAGGTAATGACTACCCTCTCACACTGCTGTTTTCTCAGGAAGCTAATCATCAGTGCGCTCATCCCTCTAGCCTGTGTTATATCACCAATGCCCCAGGACAGGGACAGGGACTGACCTTTGCAAGTCTTTCGGATTAAACCAAGGTCCTTAGCACCTGTGGTCACTAAAAATCCCCATTGCACTCTACTCCCTCACTTGAGTGCCTTGAAAAATGCCATTTATAGTATTATTCTGGGAACATTTATAATGCTCTGTTACAGGATTCCACAGTTTCCTAAAAGAGATTGCACCGTTCATGACCATAATTTCATCCCGAAACCAAAAAAAACATGTTTCAGTGGCCATAGAACCTATTCCCCAAACAAAATGGTCAATTGACTGCATTTATATAGCGCTTCATTCCAAAGCGCTTTACAATATTGCCTCTCATTCCCCCATTCATGGACACATTCACACACCGACGGTGGAGTCAGCCATGCAAGGCGACAGCCAGCTCGTCGGGAGCAGTTAGGGTTAGGTGCCTTGCTCAGGGACACCTCAACACAAGAGCCGGTTATCGAACTAGCTGCCTTGCGGTTAACAGACAACCCGCTCTACCTCCTGAGCTACTGTACCTCAACTAACAATATTGGTTGGGTTGGGAAACATAGAATCTTTAAGGAAACAACTGAATACATTGTAATTGCTGCAGGGAATGGGAAATGGGATGCAGAACTACAAATAAATAATTTACACTATTGTCATAGTTTTCAAAGATTCTAGATTATTTGGATTCTAGAATCCTTTTGTGTGGAAAAAGGTACATTGAATGGGATTATTTTCATGGAAGGGTATCATAGATCCCATCTTAGCAAGTCTAAGACCCAAGTGATATCTTCTAAAAGTTTGTTCCTGTCCGTCTCCGATCTGTGGATTAACAGTGTTTCAGATTTAACACCATAGCGTCCACCTGAGCTAGGGGTGGTGTGGTCTGGTGTGTGTGTGTATGTGTGTATGTGGGGGGGGGGGGGTACCTTCTCATCCTCGTTGGTGAAGGCATCCGCACCGATTTTGTTGAGCACAATGACAACCCCCAGAACTTCTTTCTCGGCCAACAGGGGAAACGTCAGCATGTTCTTGGTTTTGTAGCCTGTCTGTCTGTCCACAAAGTCACTGAATTTGGAATTCTGGATCATGGTGGGTGAAGATGGGTGAGAGAAAGAAAATGACAAGGGGATGTTAATTCCAAATTCTCTGTTTTCATGTTGAACCAAATGAGAGAAGTGAAGTCAAGAAGTGTATCAATAATATAAATGTATTGATATGAAGTATGAAGTAAGTTGGTGCCAATGACAGCAGACAATGTGGATGACCTTGTGAAGAACACTGGTGCCAATATATCTATAATAATTAATTCAAAATATTTTAATATTAATACATGAATGTATCATCTTGAGAGAGCCAGCAACGCTTTTCTTTTTGACTAGAGAGGCAGAATCTAAATGTATTAGGTCTTACAAACATTTAGCTTATATTACACATAGACTATCCAAGATTTAGTATATTAAAGATGATGGGTAAGGCCTTGTATACATACCATGTATATTTTATACAGTAAGACAATAAAAATACGTAATTGATGCCAAAGGCGGTAGAATCTAATTCTATGTAGAATCTCACCTCTCAATGCCACAAACCCAGCAAACATAAATATACACATATTTCACTTTAAGTGCACATTCATTTCTTTATAAATCTTTCCAATGAATTATGAATACATGCCAACACACTCAACAGCACCAACTTAAACACACTTCAAGTGTGCGCAGGGTGCACATTTCCTCTCCATGCACCACAGGCATCAGGCCTACCTTGGTGACGTCTGGTACGTTGTGCGGCTTTTTGGTGTGCGCCGTGTGTCCCACAATTCCGATATCTGTGGGGAAAACAATCTCACTCCGTGGATGCACCAAGTTGGTCTCGAACGGAGATGTTGGCGTGATGTCAAAGAGGTTAGTCGTGAGCTCGGGTATTCCGTTTCGTGAGCGACAAAAGAAAAAGCTGACCCTGTCCGCTTGGATGATGGAGCACACTCTCTGCAGGACCTTGTGCATGGACTGCTCCATGTTCCCCACCTTCTGCATCTCCTGCACCAGCTCGAAGATGACCACCGCCTCCTGGATGGCCGTGATGTCCTTGAACGAGTTGGCATCCTTGGCGTCGACTTTGGAGCCAAAGGCCGCCGTCAGCGCTTCGGCATTCACCTTCCTGTCAAAGTACTCTTTGGCAAACTGGGGATTGTTTTCCAAGTACTTCTCCACACTATCCTTGTCTGCCATCTTGATATCGTCGGTTACAAACCTCCCCTTCGTCCTTGTTTTTTATGGTGTCTTTTTACCACAAAAGCATCACCTGCAGCCAAAGAAAATCAACAGCCAGAGCGGGAGAAACCAGTCACGGCGGGAGACCGCTATCGGCTGGCTGCGGGATGCGGGGCTGAGCAGCAGGTTCAGTTGGCGCCAGGTTGCATCCTCATCCGTGGTCCCAGAACGAGTCAGGAGGACAGCCGGCAGCGAGCGCCGTCAGGCAGAACGGTGGCTTAGGGGGCTTGACAGGATCAAAGTGGCCGCTAATTACTGTGACGTCACGACATTAAAAGCCTTGCTCTAAGCGTGCTTAGCCCTGCAAATCCTCAACACTGATCATTTTATATCGGGTATATCCTCCCCGTCGGAGACAAAGAGAAAGTGAGAGAGAGTCTCAAAGGAGGGAAGTGTATTATTTAGGATTGCTATTATATGTATCACTTTTATCCAGATTTCTTGCTCAAGGATCCCTTCTGGTAGGCTGCAGACATTGGGGATGATACAGTACCTTTAAAGCCCCTGGCCACTAAAATATCCTGTTGGATAAGACGAGAACAATCAAAATGGTCATTGATTGGTGCCAAGGAGTGCCATAATGAGCATGTGACCCACCAATGTGTCACTAAGCAAGGCATGGAATCAACAATGGTTAGCCGCAATTATAAACACACTAAACTGACATCCTAAGCATTTTAAATAGTGATGTTTGCCTGCCAAATGTGTCAACCCAACAATTTATTCAAATAATGCAGCATACAAATCCAATTTCAGTGCAGGCGCACTGCAACCATAAATTCAGATTCTGTCCAGGACCAACAGGATGAAAACATCAGTACGAACAAATGGGCTCAAGGATGAAATCACCTTCCCAACGAACAAGCCTGCAGTACCCATCTCCTCCTCCTCTCCATGGAAACGGACGGCGCTTATGGAGGAGGTCAGGGAGTCAGGCTAAACCGAGGCTACAGGTGTGGTATTGTGTGTTAACACATGTATGTGCTAACACATATTGTGTGTGCTGCACCCCGCATGAAGTTCCTCCCTGGGAGTCAAATTAAACAGCTCTGGGAGTTCCAAGAAGAAGAAGTGCCCCAAAACAAAGATGGCCGTCTCTATTTTTAGCTGTTAGCTGTTAGCCGTTAGCTGCTGTCCTGTCTGGCTCCGGGGTCAGGGCTGATTGGCTTTCCCCTGGCAAGACACCGTGTAGCCTTTCTATTTGCTACCTCTGAGGTGGGAGCTTACGGAAGGGAGTTAAATGTATGTTTATTAGTGTGTGTGTGTAAGAGGAGGGACACGATTAATGAATTAAAGGCTACTATCTTTGGCATACAGTGAGTTGATGGTTCTTAATGTGACTGAGAGAGAGAGAGAGAGAGAGAGAGAGAGAGAGAGAGAGAGAGAGAGAGAGAGAGAGAGAGAGAGAGAGGAGACAGAGATCAACACAGCAACAGCCTCCAAAAATACAATTTGGGTACACAGTTCAACGTATGGGAGGATTTTTGGGCCAATATCAATGAAGCACTGAAAGCACAGAGGCTTTGTGAACACACACACAACTTGCATGGCCACACGCACATAAAAACTTGCACACACGCAAATTACAGTGGCCAGCAAGAGACAGAGAGAAATCAACACAAGAACAGTACCTGAAAAGTTTGTGTACACACAGTTCAAAAGTCAAATCTGTTGTTTCTTCACAATTTTGAATAAGGAGAGAAAGTGAGATAGAAAAAGAGAGAAATAATCACAGCCACCGTAGTTAAAAATATTGTGTACAAACAGTTCAAAGGTCTGTTACATCCTTACCATTTTAATGGAATAGAGAGAGAGAGAGAGAGAGAGAGAGAGAGAGAGAGAGAGAGAGAGAGAGAGAGAGAGAGAGAGAGAGAGAGAGAGAGAAATCAACACAGCAACAGCCAAAAAACTTGTGTACACAACTGCTTGGGAGGCTGTTTAGGACAATATTATTGAAGCACTTGCACACACACAAAGTTTCAACAAACTTGTGTTGAATACTCAACAAATTACTTCTTCCAAAGGGAAATTGGCATTTCAATTGGAGATAAAATTTATTTTTTGTAATTATTCTGCTGGCCTCTCTCCTTTGCTCTCCCGCTCCGGAAAACCTTGACATGCTCCGCACACCATACTACCCTGTATAAACAACTGATTCTCTCCATAACCCTTAAATATATCAAATTGGCCTACACCTTCTGACATTTTGTTCTGAAACGTTGTGATTATTGTGGCAACTGGATGGAATTCTACTCTGGTTGTTCTCTATTGGCTGTCAGGGAGTGGTTTCTTAGGCTTGGTTATGCAAGAGCCCCAGATGTTTTCTGTTCTTCAACAAGAGGCCCCTGAGGCTGTGCCCCCCCTTAAGGTGTATGTTGATGATGATGTGGGATTGATTAGGGGCCTGGACACCTTGGTGTTAGCAATTCCATGGACAGCACTAACCAAGCATGAAACAAAAATAGTGGAGGAATATTATTTAATTGTTGTTATCTTTTTAAATATGCAACAAGATGGCTGTGATGTTGCCATGTTGTGCCCTAAACCTTTCTAATTTGGGTTAGGGGTCACAGTTCCTCTTCTGTCTGTTTTAAAGTCTCCAAGGCTCCCAAATATAAAGACTTGTAAAGATCCCCCAACAGGGTTCCTATTCCACCTGGGGGGATAAAGATAAAGCTTGCAGTCAGGTACTTGGTTAGATACAAATACATTGTACTACATAAATACAATGTAAATGAGCTAGACGGTTATTATGTTGTGAATGTTTAGGATCCCCCCTGCTATTATGTGGTGAAGGTGGGGGGGGGGGGGGGGGGGGGGGGGGGGGGGGGGGGGGGGTCATTATAACAATCCTGATTGTAATCTCTCTGTCTCGCCCTCTATGTCCCCCTCTGGCTCACTCCCTATCTTTCTTTCTCTCTCTATCTCACCTTCTGTCTCTGCCTGTCTTGCTCTGTCTCTCGCCATCATGACGACAGACACACATTGAAGGCTCAAACTCCAGGCTATCAATAAATAACGATCAATGATACAACAGTAATCATTTACATGTACTTTGTGCACTTTTGGTCGATTGTCTCCGACGTTGATTACTCACTGAATAAAAAAGATTTCTCACCCCTCCAGCAAATAACAGTGGAAAGTTTAATAAACAATGAAATAGGTTATAGATAATTTACCACAGTGTCCTCTCTGTTTCCCAGTGCTGCACTGTTTTTGGGGATTTTCAAGCAGCTGTCAGCATTTTGGCTGGTCCAACTGTGCTTTGATAACATTTGACAAAGTAGTCAAGCTATTACATTAGAACCATGAGACTCTACTCCGAAACACAACCTAATCAAAACAGGGTGGTTTGAGCAAAGATGCTGACCGCAGCTCTAAGTTGCAGTTAGAAGCACATTGTGGACTTGTTTTGTAAAGGGATAATTCAAATATACAAATACTTTGATTAACATTTTATTTTATCCACACACAAGCTCATGTTAACATCAGCCTGGCTCAGTAAAAAAGCAAAACCAGGCATGTGGGAGTGTTTGTGTGTGTATTTAAATGTGTTTAAGAGTGCAGGGACGTGCAATTTTGTGAGTGCATGTGTGGGATATGCTTATATACAGATTAGAGTAGAGTAGCAACGAGTAGAATGTCACAAAATTAAATAGTATAGATGGGTCAAATCAAGACTTTCAGTACAAAGCCCACTGTAGATAAACACCCACACACACACACACCCACACCCACACACCCCTCCCCCCCCCACACACACACACACACACTTCATTCCCGTTGTTTGCTCTGGGAGAACCTTGATGAGTGTGTGTTTCGTAAGCTCGACCAGCCCCCATTGATTAAACACCCCTTGACGGGCAGTTGTGTGTGTTTGTGTGTGTAGGGGAGTGGGATGGGGTTGGGGTATGTTCGTTGAATGAATAAATGCTATGAATGCCATGAATGCTAAACTCAACAATCAGTAGCTCTAGGGGCCGCAGTCATGTAAATATATGGCTGGCCCCTGGGAGGGGCCGGGCTGGTCAGTAATCTGATCATCTGACGTATTACATCTGTTCCTTTTCTATTCCTCTTCTATTATTTTGCGCCCATTTTTGGCTTTCTCTCTCCTCACCCTTTTTTCCTCTGTCTCCCTTCTCTATTCTCCCCCTCTATTTATCTTCTTCTGTTACTTCTCTCTCTCTCCCTCCGTCTCTTCTCTCTCTCTCCATTTGTGGGTTGGGGGAGGGGGGTGGATAGATGGGGGGATGATTGGGGGTGTGGAGGGAGATGGGGGAGATCTGGGGGTAGATGGGCGAGGTCTGGGGATAGATGGGCGAGGTCTGGGGATAGATGGGGGAGGTCTTGGGGAAGATGGGGGAGGTCTGGGGGTAGATTGGGGAGGTCTGGGTATAGAAGGGAGGGTCTGTTATGCAACGGGAGTGGGGCTGCTGTATATAAAGTCAGCAGCAGATCAGACCGCACAGGAGTGATCCCGACCTTTCTTCTTCTAGCTCAAACGTGACAACGAGGTATGCATTTTGATTGGAATAACCCTCAACCGTTTAGATCGATGTCTTTCAGCATGTATTTACGCAAAAGCCGTTGAGTGTCTTCAAACTTTTTTTCTGGAAACCTTCAGTTGTAAATGCAGAGCCTGGGAAACGTTTTACGTGGACAGTTTTTTTTTTTAGTTTGGTTTGACGGTAGGACAGTCATAGTTCAGCAACCCAGTGAATTTGTGATTTAATGTTTAATTTCTCTCTCTCTCTTTCTCCCACTTTTTTTCTCTATTACTTTCCCTCCATTATTTTGGTCCTCTACCCCTTTTTCCTCTCTTCCTTCTCAATCTTCTACCTTATTTTTCATCTCATCCATCTCCCTCTCTCGGTCTCTTCTATCTCTATCTCTGTATCTCTCTCTATCTCCCAGTCTCCATTCCCTCCCTCTCCTCTTCTCTCTCCCTCTCTGTGGTGCAGAATGCTGCGTTGGTTTGTAACGTTGTGCTTGATGGCGGTGTGCTGGGCGCAGGACTGTCAGGTGGCCAACGTCCAGGTCATGCCGAACTTTGACCGATCCCGGGTGAGTTCCAACACACATGCTGCAGCAGTGGTTTCCAATCTGTGGCAGCCGAGCCCACGTGGTTTCAGACTCGTGCACTGTAGCTATTCAATGGCGGACTTTTGATTATAAAAAACTAAAATAATCATTTTAAAAAGCTCTTATAAAAAACATACATATGACATGAAAAGACCAAATACTGAGGCGTAGCTAAAGAGCTAGGGAGACATCAATACAACAATCTTGGGTCTGAATTTTTACTTTTAGATTATATTGAAACAATATATTGAGGATCTCTCAATTTTGAGTTTGCAGATTAGGAATTAAGGTTTTTAAACATTGATTAAAGATTGAATTGATCGCTTAGAACCCAAATTATTTTTGAGACAGATAGTCAGGCAGACAAGCAGACAGAAGGAAATCAGCTGAGACTGACTTGGGACACATGGTCTGTGGGGGGTAGGGAATGGGACTTGTAGTTCACCTAACACACCACAGTTGTTAAATTCGAACTCACACAAACACAAACATAGCGTTAAAACATGCTTATTATCTTTAAATATTGTTCACGTTTATAGAACATTGGTCAAAAGAAATTGGCTAAGAAATAACTATAAGCTAGATAAGCATTTTTCGTTAATTCAATAGCAAATGAAGCATTGTATATCCTATGGATTATTAAGTATTGTATCTAACTTTGATAACAAATATTTTATTTTACTTTGATAATTAGTATTGTACATTACTTTGATAATAAGTAATGTACATCAATTTGATAGTATTTGTACGTCTTTAACTAAGTCGCAATAATTTCCATGAGATGGCAAAACAAACGGAAATGAAAATAATGGCGTCTCTCTCTTTTCGTGACCTTTGCACTACCTCTCCTCTGCAGTACGTGGGAACTTGGTACGCCGTGGCCAAGAAGGACCCCGTGGGCCTGTTCCTCCGGGATAACATCGTGGCTACCTTCGCCATTAGGGAGGACGGCACAATGACCGCCAGCGCGGAAGGCCGAGTCATCATCCTCAAGTAGGTTGATGACTATCAGGGCAGGACGACCATCGAATGGTTTTCCTGGTTCATTAGTTTGTAACACGGGAGTAGTACTGGATAGTTCACCTCTCCTAACTTGTTAACCCTCTATTCTACCCTCATGTCCTGTCTGGGATCAATACAGTTCATCTCATCTCAATTATTCATCACTCTAACCCCCATCTCACAAACTACCTACAACTTCTCCCTGCTACCCATGTTACCGCTCTCTGCCCTCTCCTGCACCTCCTCACCTCTCTCACCCCCTGTCCCCCTCCTCCAGTAACTGGGAGCTGTGCGCTAAGATGTTCGCCACCTTCGAGGACACCCCAGACCCCGCCAAGTTCAAGATGAAGTACTGGGGCGCAGCCACCCACCTCCAGACCGGAGGTAAGAGCTTGTTCATACAGTCTGAGTTAGCTAGCTAACCGTTAGATAGAATGGTCTAAAAGATAGTTCTCTGAGTGTCAAGTAGCTAGGAGACCATTAGCTAGCTGACAGGCGCTAGCAGAGTTGACATTTGTTTAAAAATGAGCGATTTCTGGGTGTCAACATGCTCTTTAACCCTTCCATGATTGCTCTGTTCCTGCCCCCCTACAGATGACTTGCACTGGGTGATCGACACCGATTACGAAAACTACGCCGTCCACTACTCGTGCCGGGAGATCGACTACGACGGCACCTGCCTGGACGGATACTCCCTCATCTTCTCCCGCCACCCCACTGGCCTGCGGGCTGAGGACCAGCGCATCGTGACTCAGAGGAAGACGGAACTCTGTCTGCTTGGCAAATACAGACGCGTCGAGCACAACGGTATGTACAGTCGCAGACTTTCGATTTGGCAGGCGGCGGAACCATGTTGGCACTGACTCTTAATGGGTTAACACCTAACAGTTATTAATTATATTTTAATTTAAAAGATATAGGAAATTGTACTGTCAACTCTCAAATTGCTCATCGATTATCTTACTGATTTCATGATTCATGCAAGGATGATATTATCATTTTAATTATTACAAAGTAGATCTTTGTACGAGTTCCATTGCATTGAATGTGGTTTTTCTTTTTTTTACAGGTTATTGCCAGATAGGACCGGAGGCTTAAAAGTACAAATAAACATATCAATAATATAACATAAGGACAAAGGGGAGCTATGTCGCTGGTCAGTAGTGGTCAATACTCACAATACTACTGGTTGCGTGTTTATTTCTTTAACACTTTTCACCAGCAGAAGTAGAACTTTGACCTTCAACATAGGTTTTAAGAACATTATTTCAACCGGAGAGACTCTTTCCTGCTTCTGGAATGTCACTTTATACCTCAATAGCGATACACAGATCTTAAAGCTCAGACATGGACAGTATATACCTAAAATACTTCACTCTTACTTACGTAGTGAATGTTTACTGTTGGTTCTTTTGTAGCAGTTTTGGGTCAGCCGTACTTCCTTGTGAAATAAAATATTATCACCAAACTGCTTCCTGATTGATTGATTGGAGTGCCTTCTTACCGTTTTTTTTTTCATTTGAAAATGCCCATGCATTATAAAGGGGGGCCTTCATGGAATAACTCATTAAACCTTGTGGTTAAATCATTTACGGTAGAATGTGGCCTCAAAAATCTAGATGTACAAAGTCAAAAAGATCTTCAGTTCTTTACCATTTAATTTAGAAATATTAGGCTAATATCTGGGATAAACCTACAAGCAAGATGACTTGGCAAAGAAAATGTATACTGTGAAGATGTGAATGGCATCTTCACTGGGTTAAACCATGTTTTAAAAGATGCACATGTTCCTGTCCGGCTGTTAGCCGTAATAGTCTGCAGCTGTGGCTCATAGGTTAATTAAGCCACACCCATTCTGGTGCTCCTTAAGAGGGCCAGAGTTCTAGATTGGGGGAGGCTGGAGTTGTGCAAGTGAATTGACTGTTGTGCTATTGTTTGTTTTAAGTAAAAAATGTGCTTTATACCAACAACATTGTGCGTCAAGGAAACTCTTTCTCACATTTGGTGGCAGTGGTGGGATGAGTCCTCTAGCCGAGTGGAGGGGACCCACATTTCGATAAACATTGTTCAAGGAGCTTCAAGTTGGACCGCAGTGAAAGGTGAGCAGGTAGACAAAGAGACCTGCTAGGAGAAGAGATCACTGGTGGAGTTGAACTGCTGTCCTGTGGGGTTGGCCAGAGCCTGAAGGAGGAATAGCTTTGGAACCCCTTGTTGCTGACGTGAGCCTTGTGGGGAGCTATCGCCAAGCCTTGACAGAACAGCAGTGGCGGAGGACAGCAACGGCTGAGGACTTCCTGATGAGATCCAGTGGTGGACCAGTCTGCGGCCCAGGGAAAGGGCCGGTGCTTGCTCGGAGGCCAAGTTATCTGCTGGTACTGCAGAGGCCTGAGCGGATTTTGCAGTTGGTCTGGAGGTCTGGATGGAAGAAGTCTCAGAGCTGGGCTGTTTACTGTGAAGAGTGCAGTGTTTGGCCAAGAAGGAGTGATCTTGGAATGAAGATTGGAGGTCACCTGAGAGTCTTTTTGAACTGTTTATTTAGCACAAATGACTTACCACACAATATTTTACCTTTTTTATCTACTGCGCTTGAAACTGTGTTTGCAAGCTTAAAAGAGGGGGAAGGTAATGTGAAGATGTGAATGGCATCTTCACTGGGTTAAACCATCTTTTAAAAGATGCACATGTTCCTGTCCGGCTGTTAGCCGTAATAGTCTGCAGCTGTGGCTCACAGGTTAATTAAGCCACACCCATTCTGGTGCTCCTTAAGAGGGACAGAGTTCTAGATTGGGGGAGGCTCGAGTTGTGAAAGTGAATTGACTGTTGTGCTATTGTTTGTTTTTAAGTAAAAAATGTGCTTTTTACCAACATTGTGCGTCAAGGAAACTCTCACATATACAATATTCGGTATTCATCAAATGTCGGTATTCCAAACCATGAACATAAAAATCAGTTCATTTATAAGATTTTCAGCTTTATTGCACAATCTTTGTACAGCACAGTATAAAAAACCCAAACCAACCAAAAGCACTGGAGCAAAACAATCCCGACACACTACAGCAAAATATTTAAATATGAATAATAAAAAATACAATTTAGATATGCATGCATCTCTTTAAGGACAATTCCAGTATTTTGAACATTGATCCCTCTTTCTGGTTTGTCTAGGATGAAATAGAGTTGTTAACACCAAAACTTTGAATATTGGTTCTGTCGAGTATTTGGCTAATTTCGAATCGCCCCTGCCTGCTTCACAATGGCAGGCTATGGGCATTCACAAATCTGTCCTTAAAACACCCCTAAACGTTCGTTTTCAGAAATGTGAAACTCAGAGTGGTTAGTGGTGTTCGTTTATGTTCAAGTATCGTAGCGAAATACAGTTTCTGTCGTGTTTTATTTGGCATTTTGCAAATGAAACAGAAACCGGACCGGAAATGGAAAGGGGGGGTGGTTGTAGTCTTTTCACTCGGTAATCCGTTATCAACAGTAGGGCTAGAACCGAGCAAAAAGACAACCCTCCCCCCTTTCCGTTTCGTTTTCCGTTTCATTTACAATACGCTGCTTTACAAAATGCCAAATAAAAACACGACAGAAACTGTATTTCGCTACGATACTTGATGAGGAACATCAACGAACACCACTAACCGAAAAACTAACGTTTAGGGGTGTTTTAAGGACAGGTTTGTGAATGCCCATAGCCAGCCATTGTGAAGCAGGCCGGGGCGATTCGAAATTAGACAAATACTGGAGACAGGACCAATATTCAAAATTTCCGTGTTAACCACTCTATTTCATCCTAGACAAACCAGAAAGGGGGCTCAAAGTTAAAAATACTGGAATTGTCCTTTAATTCTAATCTTCCAACAGCCTTTGTGGATAAAAGCGAGAGAGCCAGAACACGACAGCAGCCCTAAGGCAGTGATCCCAGGGGTCAGTCTGACCGTGCTTCGGTCTTTCCTGCTCTCTAAATCTACCTTGGTCGCCTTGGCCGAGCCCTCTGGCACCTTAACCTCTTTTCCTCTTCCCAAGAGGACTTTCACTAAGCCCCTTCCTGAAATAGTGTAATACACAGATTTAACTCCTGCCAATCTCATTGCAGCCTTAGAGGGCTGGCGGTATGTGAAGTCAAGAGGGCAAAACCACTAGTGTGGCTCTGGGCTTGGGTCACGGCAACAGGACAAGGGGCACCAATGTTTGCTGAAGAAGCCTGAGTGTGCAGGATTTGCGCTAAAGAAAGCTTAAACAGCAATGAGAACCTTGTATAAAATTGTTGCAAATAACTGCCTGCATATTTTTTTACAAATGGTATACGACGTATAAAGAAAACACTGTTAAAGGCTTTAATATAAAATGCAACCCTTCATATTGGACTTGTGGATACAGCAGATGTCTATGGGCTCTAAGCATTGTATTGAAGATAAGGGGAGGAACACAGTTGGATGAGTTAGCTGAAGGTATTCCTGGAGTCCTTCACGGAAACTCAACACACAGAAACTCCACGATATACAAAATTCCCATGAGGACACAAGCAAAGGGTCTTCAGATAAGATTGATACCCTTGATTATAAGAAAAAAAGAACAAAGCAATTAAAAACGCACAAATAGACAATTAAAAATAACAATTCTATCTTTGGCAAGGACGACCACACTGCAAACACTTAACGCAGAATTTTCAACCCAAATAAAATACACTGAAACGACCATATATATTAATCACAGAGTAGACGCTATATCACATCTCGATGTGATACAGTTTTGACAGATAAAGACAAAACCAGTGCTTTCCAACTTGAGGAGTATAAATAAACAATAAAAAACACTTCCCTACACAGCCACCCTACCTCCTCACACATTATATACCAATGATGTACTATAAGAAAAGTTCAGATCCATGATTTTACCCTAGGGTTAAGAAGTGACTAAGAAGTTTCTCCAATGCAGTTCATATCCACGATTTCATTCATCCAATGGTTAGCTGGGCAGTGACATTTTCTCATATTTAGTTAACATCCATGATTTGATCTAATGGTTAGCTAAGCCGTGACATTTTCTCTAATAAAGTTCGGATCTTCGAAATGATCCAATGGTTAGCTAGGCAGTGACAGTTTCTCTAATACGGTTCAGATCCATGATTTGATCCAATGGTTAGCTAGGCAGTGACATTTTCTCTTATTAAGTTAATATCCATGATTGATCCAATGGTTAGCTAAGCCGTGACATTTTCTCTAATAAAGTTCGGATCTTTGAAATGATCCAATGGTTAGCTAGGCAGTGACAGTTTCTCTAATACGGTTCAGATCCATGATTTGATCCAATGGTTAGCTAGGCAGTGACATTTACTCTTATTAAGTTAATATCCATGATTTGATCCAATGGTTAGCTAAGCCGTGACATTTTCTCTAATAAAGTTCAGATCCATGATGTGATCCAATGGCTAGCTAGGGAGTGACAGTTTCCCTGGTAAACATTGCACCTCTGGACGGTTAGGTAAAAAAGGTGGAGCAGAAGGAGGCTGCAGAACCTGGTAAGGGGGATGGTCTCTGGGATGGGGGGGGGCATCAGGCCAGGCAGTAGTCGATGTGGGCCAGGAGCTCTCGGTGCTGGCTGGTGGGGTACGATGCCCGGCACTTGGGGCACTCCAGGAAGCTCTCGTCCAGGAGGTTCCCCACCCTGGACGGGGACACGGCCAGCCGCTCAAACTCCATGGTGTGGTACAGGCTGGGCTCAGAGAACCGCGTGTGGGACGGTTTCTTAGGGAAGAAAAACACAAGACGCATTTCAAAGTCACTTTCAGGAATCAAAGATTACATTCTTGTGGAATTGTTACAATTCTAAGCGTTGGCGCTCCTTTACCCTCTACTTCTAATCAATTAAATTAATCATTAATCTGGTAAATAGTTTAGATTTGGTTCGATTTTAGTTAGATTGCACATGAATCTAACAAGCAGCAGTCACTTATGGCAATCAAATGCTTGAATTCTAGGCTTCCCCAACAGTGAAAACAAGTAAATAGAAAATAAGAATAAGAATACAAAACTGAAAAAGAAAAAAATATGGTCAAATTAAGGTTTAATAAATGTGTTTGGGTTGAATGTTGTGGTAACGCTAGGTGTTTTGGTATGGGCCCTTACAGACTCCAGCCTGGTGATCTGGTCGCGGGCCTTGCGGAGCTCCTTCAGGACCTTGTGGAGCTGTTGCTGCATGCCTTGGCGGTCCAACTTCTCGTTCTCAAAGTCCTTGGCCGACAGCTGGATCTGAGAGGGGAGGAAGAGGGAGGGAGCAGAGAGGAATCGGCACGTCAGATAGAGTTTGAATCGCCACTAAGCAAATTCGAGCCCGTACCTTACACACTGAGGGTTACCTGCTGCTCTAGCATAGCGAGCCGGGCCTGCTCCTCAGTCTGGCTCAGGATGGACTTCTGCAGCAGATTTACCTGGGAAGAGAAAAACATTCACATTAATAACACATCCTTAACCTCAACACACATCCTTAACCTCAACGGACATATTTAAGCTCACACATCCTCAACCTCAACAGTCATCCCTAACCTCAGCACTCATATTTAAATTAAACACCTACTTAGGGTTTTATGATGCATGTTACAATCACTAGGATGCAATGTTAATGGGATTAAGACAATTTGGGAAAATTCAGCCCTTAAAATAGAGTCCAGGTTGGGAACCACTAGGTTAGGGTTAGAGGGTTATAGTTAATTAACAGAGGAGGTAGGGTAAGGGGGATAAGGAACAGAGGAGGTAAGGTAAGGGGGATAAGGTTAGGGTTGGAGCATGAGGGTGAAGTGTCATGGTTAGAATGTCAGGGGCTTACGTTAGGGGTTACAGCTAGCGGGTTAGAAGGGGTTTATGGTAAGGGATAGAGAGCTGGGGTTTCAGGGGGCGGTGGGTATGGATAGAGAGCTGGGGTTTCAGGGGGCGATGGGTAGGGATAGAGAGCTGGGGTTTCAGGGGGCGATGGGTAGGGATAGAGAGCTGGGGTTTCAGGGGGCGATGGGTAGGGACAGACAGCTGGGGTTTCAGGGGGCGATGGGTAGGCAGGCTGTGGTTCCGACCTGGGCCAGCAGGTCGGCAGACCTCCTCCTCTCCTCCTCCAGCCGGGTATCCATGTCCTCTAGCTCCTCCCTCATCTTTCCCCGCCTCTCCAATGACACCATCCGCTCCTCGCTCACCACCTGCCTGAGGGGCGGGCGACACAACCGCACATGATCTCACCGCTCGCTTCACATTATTGGCTTAGTCATAGCTTAGCTTTGTCCCTAGATATTAACAGGAAACCTAGAGGATAGGTCCGTCCACCCCTGGGTAGGTTAGAAATCACAATGTTCGATTGTAGATCATCTACCTGCGGTAGGTCATTCACTTTTCCAAATGCATTAGGGATTATTAGGGAATTCCTATTAAAAAATAATGAGAAACAATCCATAAGACACATTGTGTAAGCAATAAATGGGTCCCGCATGAACGTTAATTGTAGTCTTAGATCAGAGGTTGTTATTGAGTAACACAAACCGGGATCATGTATACTGCTAACGAAATAATTTGTTTTGATATAATACTGAAATACTGAAATAATGACTAGTCTCAAACTACACATTGTTTTTAACAGCATGAACGCGCACACACAATTTATGGTCCTACCGCCCTCACCCCTTCATCACCCTGACCCCTTCATCTGACCAGCAGACGAGCAGATGCTGATACTGCTATCTCACTAGCTACCTTTTTTGTTGTTTTTACATCAGAGTTGATGATGGCAGTAGCTTAAAAAAGTAAGCTGTGTCATAATCGCCTGTGCTAGCCTTTATGACAAAGAAACTTTGATTCATTTCACGACAGGACCGAGTTGTGTGATACTTTGCTGTGAAACTGTTTGTCGAACTAACAGTGTACGACGTCCCGATGACGTACACTGAGATGAGGTGGATGGAGTTGAATCAATCAAGAAGTGCTTGATTGTTCATCCCAGTTTAGTGTAAGTCAAAGCAGGGACAGGGATCACACTAAATCTGTTTTTAAGACATTTTATTTTGTGCCCTGGCTCAATTTAATACATTTGAACAGTTACACAGTTGATCCAAAAGGTTGCCGTCCCCTGCCCTATATAAAAAAAGGAAACATTTACAAAAGGTGTATTATTATATGTGCTTGTGTATTATCCCTACCTGGTCCATTTGAAAGTGGTTGCGGGTGCACTTGTCTGTGTGTTTGCGGTGCTGTGTGTGCACCTACCTGTTGCTGAGGCGCTCCGCCTGCAGCAGGTCCTGGGTGTGCTCCAGCTCCCTGCTCCTCTCCTTGTAGCTCCTCTGCAGCGAGGCCAGCTCCTCCTGGAGACCACACGCCTCCTCCTTCTGTCTGCGGAGCTCCTCGCTCAGGCTGGACGTCTGGACGCCACCAGAGACACAACAGCCACAGTTTATAACCAAGATGAATGGTAAATGGACTGCATTTATACAGCGCTTTTCTAACCAGTGGCCACTCAAAGCGCTTTACAATACTGCCTTACATTCACCTATTCATGGAAACATTTACACACCGACGGCGGAGTCAACCATGCAAGGCAACAGCCAACTCGTTGGGAGCAGTTAGAGTGAGGTGTCTTGCTAGGAGGAGCCGGGGATCGAACCAACAACCTTCCGGTTACCAGCCAACCCACTCTACCTCTTGAGCCACATGCCGCCCTAAACAGGACCCCTAACCATTTTAGATATTATATTGTATTCAAGATATGATTATCGACATTCGATGGGCACAGGATAAACCAGTTGTTAGGTTAGCCGAATGGTTTGGAGTTAGAATGAATGAATGAATGAATATGTTTTTTGCCATTTGCACAGGTACAAGACAGTACAGGTACATTGGGGTTCTTGTGTGAATCTCCCCGAGTCAGCTTCTTCAATAAAAACAACTATATATTTATAAATAGGATAGCATTATTACAAGAAAAATAAAATAAAAATAGTAGAAAAGTATAAAAAAAAGAAAGATTGAAAATATTTGCTGCCTGACCAGCAGGCATCCTTGAGGAAGTTACCCTAAAGTCTAACTGCTTATTAAAAAAAGGTTAGAAAAAGAACATACCATCTGGCGTGTACACATGCCTCATGTTTGAACACAGATGCAGTCAAACATTTAAGTTATATTCGAGCTGACCCTGAATCGTTCTTTTCCATTCACCTGTTCTTTGTGTTGCTGGAGTTCCAAATGAGCCCTGGAGGCTGCCTCTCTCTGGGCCTCCAGGCCCTTCTGGAGCCCCTGCACCAGCTGGTCTGAGTGGGTCTGCACTTCTGGAAGTACTGCTGCCACCTTGGGGGCTGGGAGTACAGGTCAAGTCATTTCTTAGTACAGCACTTATTAACAGTTAGAGTCTCACCGTACCGTCACATCCCAAATCATACCAGACCGCTAACTCTACAGGGCAAGGACAAAACATAGCACAATGGTGGCAAAAGGAAGAGACAGTTGTACCAAAACTCCAAGGATTATTACTGTTGGGCCCCCTAGTTGTCGGAAAAATACTAAATGTCAATCAAGGGTTATGATCCTGGTCGGCTGTTTGATAATCATTTCATCGAAACATAAAGTAAGATGGCAAATACTGTGTATTCACCAGAAATTGAACTGTCCAGGTTTTAGCCAACCTTTAACAACCCCTAATAAATAGGCTACCCGCCCAACTTTAATCAACATCTTTAGTCCGGAGCACTAATACGCTCTGACGCAAAGAGCAAAGAGCAAGGAAACTTCACAAATAAATGAGGAGAAGCCAAAAGTCTTTGAACTGAAGGTTCCCTATCAAATGCTGATCTGCAACCGCAAGCAGGCTCGACTTCCAACTTCTGAAACTGTCAAGTTCAACAAAGAACTTTTCAACCGATCCTGTCTTCCTGAAAGAACAAAGACATCCTCCGAGAAGGATAGGCTGTAGGATAATGAAGTCTCAATCTGTGAGCGCCTAGACAATGAAAGCTTTCCTTTCTCAAACTCTGACTGACAGAACATGGCTAAAGAGCTACAAACTTGTGGTATATTCTGGGTTTCTCTGCATTTAAATATACCAGAGCAACACCTTTAGCTGTGATGTTACCCTGCCTCATAGCCTTTTACCAGATTTGATAGTTTGATAGTTTGTGTTATATTCTATAAATCAAGAGGTTCTGGGTTCGAACAAGGGGATGGGTTAAAAAATGAATTAATCCTGAAGAAAATGCCTTCAGAATAAATAAAGTACTCTGAATGACTCTGAATGAGACCAGCGTTCTGGGCCCCTCTCCCCAGACCCATCCCATCACCTTCTGGGCTAGCCTGGCTGGTCTGGGCCCCTCTCCCCAGCCCTATCCTACCTTCTAGGCTAGCCTGGTTGGTCTGGGCCAGCTGCTGCTCCAGCTCCACAGTGCGGGCCAGCACAGAGCGGACGTAGGCCTCTCTCTGGTGGTCGTACGCCAGCCACTGTTGGTTCTTCTCCAGAGCCTGAAGTACAGACACAGGCCGACGGACACAGACACACACGCAACATCACTTGGGGATTGTGGATGCATCATTTAGTGTAGAGAAAGATGGGCAGAGGGATGAGTGTGCGTGAATAAATGAAAGATGAAAGCCCCATCAACAGTCTGGCTTACGTCTCTGAGTTGATCGTTGACGACAGCCAGGTCGCCAGAGGGAACAGCACCAGTCTGATCAGAAATATAAGATAAAGTTAGAAAAGGACTAGTGAAGGGCCACTCCAGGGCTTCTACTTGTTTCCCTAGCTGTATTACTACTTTTTCTAAATGTCAACAGCAAGACTATAAGGCTGACACAAAATGGTTTGAGGGGTGTATAATTTGTCTCAGTCAGGAGGACAATCAAGACTAATCAACATCATGAACATTTCAACGTATGCCAGATAGATTTCAATGACACAGCATAGGTTAAGCCTTCTGATGGCTTCTGACAACCCAGGGGGAGGGAGAGGGAGGAAGCTGTGTGCAGTGAAAGACATGAGGGAGAGGCGAGAACGAGGGGAGAGGATAGGCTTCATGCAGAGATCAGTTAAAGGTTTAGGGTAGAAGCCCCCACCAGTAAGCTGGTCACGCACTACCATCTAGTGGACGTTACCTCCATAACCGACACCACAGCAGGTTTTCAATCATTTGAATTAACAATAGCATTAACAGTAGTTTTGATTTATTGATTTGACTAATTCGCATCGATCACATCCTCCTGTTAATTTGCAACAGAAACATGAAAATTAAAATAAGAAATTAGAACCAGGTATGATGATAATGAATAGAATACGTAGGGCAAAGCCACTGCCTTCATTTTCTTTTACTTGAGCACTGTTGAAAAACATTTCTTCCAACAGGTTTTGAGTGAGCCAACTGTACTCCGCCTCCATACCATGAACCCTATCCCCGCCCCTAGCTCCTCAAATGTCCCTCAGTCAGCCCCTCCCCCAAGCCCCTCCCCTTGGGGCAGCATGTGGTTAGCAGGAGGTAGAGCGTGTTGGCTGATAACCTGAAGGTTGCTAGTTCAATCCCCGGCTCCTCCTAGTGTGAGTGTCGAGGTGTCCCTCAGCAAGACACCTCACCCTAACTGCTCCTGATGAGCTGGCTTTGGCCTTGCATGGTTGACACCGCCGTCGGTGTGTGAATGTGTGAATAAATATGTGAATAGGTGAGGCAGTATTGTAAAGCGCTATGAGTGGCCACTGGTTAGAAGAGCGCTGTATAAAGATGCAGTCCGTTGACCATTGACCTCTCACCTGTGCAGTCTGTGCCTCCAGGGACTGGCAGCGGGCCGACGCGGCAGCCAGACGCCTCCTCAGGTCCTCCATCTCCTCCGTAAGGCTCTGAAAGGAGCGGTCTCGCTGCTCAGCGTCCCGTCGACGCTGCTCCAGCTGGGCCTGCAGTGACGCCACCACCTGGGGAGGGAGAGACACCGCTGCTAGAGACATATAGACACTGCAGATACATGTAGAGATGGCTATACGTACTAGGTGGAGATAGATACAGACCATCTGTACCTGTCTAACCAACCAAAAATAGGTCGCTGGGAGAGAATGGTACAGATATAAATAAAGATATGTAGAAATAGATAACTTATTTAAGATGGGAGAAATGGGAGGGATGGATATAGGATATATGAGATATAGATAAAGAAGGTAGATAAGATATAGATAAAAGGTGATGCAGAAAATAGCCCTAGAAACCCCAAACCCCATCCCCACACGACCAAACGCCTTTCAAGCACAACATCTGAAGGTAGTTAGTCTTGCATGGACTACACATTACACAGAATATATTGATTACAACTCGGGTGTGGGTAACCACTTTTGAATATTCAGGGTACAATGAGTCAAAGTCTGTAGAATGAACCCCTTTAATACCAACCCAGATATCTACCAGTTTGGACGGGGTGAAATAATGACTTTAAAAGACAGAATTTCGCAACCCCCATGAAAGGATTTTGAAAGGAAGCCATTTCCCAGTGTTGTTGACTATTGTTTAAAGTTGTAGGAGGACCAATCAAATCAAACCAACCAGACAGGAATCCCTACACCCTACCAAAGCAAACGGATGATTTAATGCTGAGGGAGTGAGTGTGAGTGTCACGCAAGAAGATCTCACTCTAGTCAAGCGTAAACTGCTGCGACTTCCTGTCGGTTAAGAAGAACTCACCTCATGGAAAACGTCTCTGTATCTTACGTTGAAGAGCTTTAAGTTTCACTTTCAGGCCCTTACACCCCTGCATCAATACCAAGTGTGTGCAGGTGTGCGTGTGTGCGCGCGTGTGTGTGCACCTCTCCACCGCGAGCAGTGAGCTGCTGTCTCAGGACTTCCATCTCCTGCTCCCTGACCAGGAGCTGCTGATTGTTGCGTTCCCGTAGCGTCTCCAGCGATATTATACGCTATCAGCAAACAAGAAAACCCCATTGCACAACAACAAAAACACCCCCGACATTTACCCTCAAAACAAAATGTTATGTCAGTTTACCAAGTTACATTTCATTTGAAAGACTTCATGCAAGATTCACTGGGTTGCAGTGAAGCAAAACCCATCAAAATGCATCTTTGTCTTTCAGTAAAACGTATGGATATGTATATCCCTCACCTCTAGGAGTTTGCTTTTGTCTTGGTCTGGGGGCTTGACATGTCGTTTGGTGAGTTCATCCATCTTCCTCCGCAGGTGAGCGTTCTCCTTCCGGACCCGGTCCAGGTCAGCCTCGGCCTGCTTGGAGGGTCCGGCGGGGACGGACTTGAAGCCCAGGCGGGTAGCGATGGTCTCCTTCGCTCCTTTAGACATGGTGGTTGGGTTGTTTTGTCTAAGAGTTTATGAGGACCACTGCAAAAAGAAGAAAACGAAGGAAAGGTTTTGATGCTCAATTAAATTCAAATAGCCCTTAATCACCGATAAATTCTCAAAGGCCTCAACAGGCCATATATTTACGACACCTCCCTGACCCTAGCCCCCAAGAGGGTAGGGAAAAACTCCCTTAAATCAGCAAGAAAGAAATGTTGAGGAGGAACGCAGAGTGGGGGATCCCTCCTTACAGGCATGATCAGGAGTGCAATGGGTGCCATAATGGACATAAATACATACATATATACAGGCAAAACATTTTAAATTGAGTTGAGCGGAGTGAGATGGTTTAACCGGAAGATACAAGTTGTAGTCGTCTGGCACCTGTCAGACCCAGCCTCAAATACCGCGCGTTACTTACGCTCCTTCTTTTGAACGTAATAGTCATTAAACTATGAAAACATTACATCAGTCAAATGGAAAACGACAAGGCATTAAAGACAAACACGATGTCAACTCACAAACCATAGGCTTTTATATCCGATGTTTGGATTATGCACCCAAACGGCGGCCAAACACTACGGTGTTTTCGCTTCCTCGAGTTTGAAATCTCGGACGCATTTGTCGTCACATCCTGTTATGGCCAGAGGGTCTGGCGTCACATCCGGTTATGCGAAGATGGTCTTGCGCATAGACCTCTGAAGAATAAGTCCCACCTCCGAGGCTCTTGGTACCATGTTTAAAATGTCTATGGAAAATAACATGGGGGTTTGAAGGATTGTACGTGACAAACTCTGTAGGTGGCGAAGAAGTAAAAGCTGCTCAGGTTTTGAACTATACACTTTTTCCATCTAGATTCCACTTGGGTTTTGGATTGTCAGTGCCGTTAAAGTAGTTCTATAATAGGTCCATGGCATGGACCTATTGGTCTTGCGTCAGAACCGTGAATGTGAAGAGTCCTGCCGAATGACCACGGAAATTGTCGATCCAACACACAGTCTTATCACAGAGGAGATCAGTGACAAGCAACGGAGAAAGAAAACCCGCAAGTTATCTTCAAGAGCACTCTCTCGCATAGTCTTGTTGGTTTTTATGTCAATTACATCATTTGAGCGGGTTTATTTAATGAGTAATTGTTTATAGGCCTACCCGGACGTCTCTCCTTGTGTGTGTGTGTGTGTGTGTGTGTGTGTGTGTGTGTGTGTGTGTGTGTGTGTGTGGGTGGGGGGGTGGGGAGGGGGGGTGTGTGTCCACATGTGTGTGTCTGTGTGTGTGTGTGTGTGTGTATTTGTGTGCGTGTGTGCACACGTGTGTCTATGTATTTGTTATCTGGCCCTCTTTACCGACCTCCATCTTCCATCATGTAAGAGACACACCTGCATCTTGCTGCCACAGACCCCCCCCCCCCCTCTATTAATCTTTCATAAACCCACCTCCCACTCCCTTCACCCTCTAGGTCCCTCTCTCTCTTGCTCACTTGCTCTCTCTGTCCCTCTCTTTCTCTTGCTCTCTCTGTCCGTATCCCTCTTCCAATCGTTCTCTCTCTCTCTCTCTCTCTCTCTCGCTCTCTCTCTCTCTCTCTCTCTCTCTCTCTCTCTCACACTGTATTTGTAACCCGGCAGAGGTGCCTCAACATGCCTTCTCTACCTACTAGCAGGTTCAGAAGGCCGTAATCATCGACTCTATTTGATCACAGACAACCCGGTATCACACAATATCGTGCTCATAGTCACACAATGTATCTATTGAATCGTGTCTGAGAGCACGTTTCTCAGACTTTTTCATGCTACACAGAACGACATTTAAACAATGCATTTCCATTTTGAGATTTTTTTTTACTTCAGAAGGGGGGTTGCGCAAGAGTACAGTGCATCCTCTAGTTATATATATGTCAAAACAAGGGTAAATGCTGTGTATTATGGATACCTTAAACCCAGTCTCACACCGGAAGGTAATATAACTACATTGGTCCACAGCGGAAAACGTAGTAGTTTTACAATTACATAATAGGTGACATGTCTACGTTTTCTATTGTTGCTATGGTGGTTGCTATGGACGCTGCTATTGCTGAAACCCAAAAATGGCGGAACAGACCCAACACACACACACACACACACACACACACACACACACACACACACACACACACACACACACACACACACACACACACACTATTTCTTCTCCAGCAGAGGTGCTTTAGAGGGACAGTTTCTGATGACAGCAGCCTCAACACACACACACACACACGCACGCACACACACACACACACACACACACACACACACACACACACACACACACACACACACACACACACCGAACAACACTGGAGGCAACACACTTCACAACCCCTTCATGCTCCCTGCAACCTTTAAGCTATCCCTTCATCATTCAGAATGAACCTTATTACAAACCAATCAGGGATCATATGCGCAATGAGAGTATTTGGAGTACTTTCCCTCTGTCCTCTGAATAAAATGAAAAAACTCATGTAATGACTCAGGTCTCTCTGTATGCCCAATTGCAATCTGAACTTTGGGTTCTCCTCTGGTAAACAGTAGACAACAGGACTAGATTACCCTCACACGCACAGTGTTCATTATTAAGAAATCCCTTTTCCATGTGTATAGGACTTCCAATACAGCTTCTCTCTAGTGCTCACACCTAATAATCAAAGCCGTTTAGTTTAAGCTTAAGGTTTTCCCTGTTGGGGATCTAAATTCTGTTAGATGCAGACATACCCATCTTATTACTTTCTTATTGCTTAAAATATTTTTAATTTCTTCAACTGAAATGATCATTACTAGTTAGAATATTTTTATAGTCTGGAGACCACTTCTCATCTCCTGAACGAGATAAGAGATCAGGACGGTTCCCTTAGGCCCATGAAGGTGCGAACACAGAGTGAGGCTCTTAAACGAATTACCTAGATTCACTCCAAACACAAAAAGACACCAAGCTCATCCAACAGTATCCCTTTAACTACAGGAGAAGGCTGAACAGACACTGATTCTGAATGATGGTGGTAGCGACTCGGACTATAAGATTGTATGTATAAATAAATCCATTTTTATTTTCTCTCTCTGTCTACAGAATCAATGAGCCAGCAAATGAATCTCATCTATTATTCATAGTATTCATGTTTGTTTAGGCTATGTGCATGTTTGTTCTATTTGTTTATTTATTTTTGTTCTGGTAGTTTTTGTCTTCTGTGGAAAAATGAATTAAAATACATAAAGATTCATAGCTATTTCGCTGCGCCTACTGTTAGTTTATATATTGCAGGACTCACTAGTAGAGACTGACTGATTGCTATGTTTGATACAAAATATGTATTTGTACAATGCTTATTTTAATATAAATTTCAATATCAGAGATAGATAGCCTATTTGTCTTTCAGTAAACTTTTTATTTCTTCCTCACAATACTGTATCTTTGCTTAAAGGCATTTTTTTTTTTTTATTTCAAGAAGATAAATGGCCTAAATGTCATCTGATTTTGATTAGGGTATGTAGAATTTGCAAACCATCATTTGAATAATATGTGGTTCAGGCATAAACAAACCGAGAGTTGATTGGATTTGATTAAAACCAGATTTTCTATTCTATTTTTTTGTATCTATTTTCCCTTCATTGTGTGTGTGTGTGTGTGTGTGTGTGTGTGTGTGTGTGTGTGTGTGTGTGTGTGTGTGTGTGTCACATTACCGGCCTATGCTGCTCTATGGCAATGGGTCAATGGGCATTGAAATATCATCCTTTATCTATGAAGCATGTTGAATATGTCAACATCTGAGTAGGTAGGGCTTCTCGCTCTGGCTGGGTACCACCATAATCAATTTACATTACATTACATTTATTTAGCTGACGCTTTTGTCCAAAGCGACTTACAATAAGTGCACTCAACAATGAAGATACAACCCAAAAAGAGAAAGACTCAGTCACGCACATTTAATCATCAAATAAGCAAACTGCCTTAAGTGCTATAAAATAGAAACAAAAGACAAAAAGAGTGAGTAATTATCATTATTATTATTTTATATGCCAAGATGCACTCAGAGCTTGCTTGTTCCTAGATGTGTTTGTTGTCCTCAATGTCTCATAACAAACCATACAGTTGTATTGTAACTATTAAAATAGTTACGGTACTATATATAGCAAATATATAGGCTTATACATTAAATTGTAAGTGACAGTTCTTTACATCGATTCTGAAACAGTAAACTTTGAAGCGGTCTGTATCACATTATTTCCTGACCATCTCTTGACAGTCAGTCCATTAACTAGAAAGCTTAAATGCCCGATTTTACTGTTGGCCCAGAGAGCATATTTTTAGTATTGGAAGTCAAGGTGTAGATCTGTGCATCTCCTAGCCTGTTCATCTGGCTGAGATAAAGTCCCATTGTTTATTTTAATAACCCTAATGCACAACCACACACTGCAGGCAATAGGCTGAGGCCATCCTATTGTTTGCGGTAAAATTGTTATATTCAGACATAATTTTACATTTAGATGTACCAAAGAAGATAACGCTACAAGTTTGAAAGTGAAAAGACAGACAAATTCTTAATCTTTATTAGCATAAAAATCTAGTATTCTTGAGCAAGGTGCTTCAGATAAAACTTAACTAACATAGGCATTCTTCAATTTCATCAGCACCTATGAGTTTGAGTTCATGTTTTTTCGATGTCATTTTTCTTATCGTTATCAGCCAGACAGAGGAGTTTCGACAGCCCCTCCACATGAGTGCGTGTGAGTCACATCCCAGTCTTTGAGACCCCCCTTTGGGCCTCCTCTGTACCGAGTCCTGGAGCTCGTCCCCCTGTGAGCCCACTGAGTCTAAATGGAGCTAAGTCTAAATGCTGTGCATTGTGGGGAGCTCACAAAGCCTCTACAGAAGATCACTTTGAGTTTGGCGCACGGTTTCAGTTCCAAGGAACGGGCGAAGGCTGGCTCGGCAGAGTTGAACCCTGGGTGTGAGTTGAGGTAGAGCTGTTCTCATGCATAATGCATAAGGAGAGATGGAATACTACTAAGATGTTTGGAAGTGGAGGAATTACGACAGAGTAACAGAGGATCAAGGCTTAGCCACTACACATGAAAGAGAAGTAAGGCAAAAATAAATAAATAAAAGAGATCAGGCATCAAAACAACAACAAAAAGAGCTTCACATAATTGTGCCTTTAAAGCCATCTCTCCCTTCAGTTAAGAGGTGCAAGGAGCACACAAGTCTTCTTTTAAAATATTAAACCCACCAAGGCTGCAGTGTTGTCTTATGTAATCCAGCCAGACAGGACAGCTCTCACGCAGACCCACTGGGACCACAACGACAGGGCTGGCATGGGCGAGGGAGGGAGGTATTTATGGAGTGGGTGAGTGAATGAGTGATGGGTGAGCTAGTGAGTGAGTGAGCTAGTTAGTTATTCATGGGGTGGGTGAGTGAGTTAGTGAGTGAGTTACTGAGTGAGTTAGTTAGTTGCGGCGTGGGTGAGTGTTAGTGAGTGAGTGAGTTGAGTGGGTGAGTTAGCAAATTACTGAGTAAGTGGGTGAGTTACTGAGGGAGTGGGTGAGTTACTGAGTGAGTGGGTGAGTTACTGAGTTAGTGGGTGAGTTACTGAGGGAGTGGGTGACTGGCTCAGTTAGTCATTGGGATATACAATGATTGTGCGAGTGAGTGACTGCGTGAATGTTGGAGTAAGTCAGTGAGTTAGACGTAGTGAATGAGTGAGGGAGTCACACAAAGGTTAGTGGTGATAAAAAGGAGTGACGCAACTACTTCCATAACAAATGCATACTGGATGAGTACATCTATTTAGTACAGCCCTACAATGGGCCTACTATAGCTGCTGCTCGTCACTTGGTGAGTTACAGGCTAAATGAGGACGATTTTTCTCTCTCTCTCCCTCTCTGTCCCTATCTCTCTGTCGCGAGGTGAGTTACAGGCTAAATGAGGAAGAGTTTTTCTCCCTCCCTCTCTCTCTCTCTCTCTCTCTCTCTCTCTCTCTCTGTCCCTTTCTCTCTCTCCCTGTTTTTTCCTTGGACCCTACAGTCCCCTACAACAGGTTCCACCAGACGCCTTCCAACTTAATGTGTTGTGAAAGATAGAGATTTCCTCAGCCCCAACCCCCTTTCTAATTAATCCAGTTTGTCGCTTGTCTGTCAGCCGTAATGAAGAAACAAACATCTTCCTGGGGCCGCTATCTCGGGGAGCACAGAGTCTTAGGATTACGTCTGAGTAAGCGGCTATTACCGCCAAAAACACCAGACCATGATGAACCCACGGCTAACAGCAAGCAGAGGAAGGGCGGGAGGGAGAGGGAGGGAGGGAGAGAGAGAGAGAGAGAGAGAGAGAGAGAGAGGAGAGGGTGAGAGAGGAGGGGAAATACAGAGAGAGGGAGAGATGGGTAAAGTGAAAGAGTGAAAGAGAGAGAGATAAAGAGAGATAAAGAGAGTGAAAGAGAGAGAGATAGAGATATAGAGAGAGAGAGATAAGGAGAGTGAAAGAGAGAGAAAAAGAGCGAGAGAGAGATAAAGAGAGTGAAAGCGAGAGAGAGGTAAACAGAGTGAAAGAGAGAAAGAGAGAGAGAGAAAGAGAGAGAGATAGGAAGAGTGAAAGAGAGAGAGAGAGCATGGAGAGAAAGAAAGAAAAAGGCTGGAATAAGGGAGAGAAGGTTGTGAAAGAGCGACAAAATGACAGAGACAGAGAAGGAGCGTGAACAATGACAAGAAAAGGGGCGAGCGACAACAGGAGCTCATTGAGTGTATGTAAAATCAATTAACGCGCTAATGGGGATTTCATTGGCCCCTGGGCATCCAGTAGAACCAGGAAATAAACAACAACACGTCTTTCCACAGCTCCTAGAGGTTCGACTTCATGTTCCACTGGGTGACATTAGCCGGGGCCTCAGCCCGCTTGTCGACACGACACCGTAAAACAAACAGCCCCCTCCTCCCCCCTCCCGACACGCGTAGACTCGTAACAAAATGTAATTAACAAACGAGCGGGTCGTGCAACGGTGTGCACGGACGACTGCTGCTCTGTTCGCTGTAGTCGGCTCACGAGGAGGCGTTGCTTTTTGAAGATGAGGTATGAAGTAGTTCATTATGAGGTATGGAGAAGATTTTTTTAAGGTTGTAGAAAACGACAACAACAACAACAACAACAACAACAACAACAACAACAACAACAACAACAACAACAACGATGACAACATCAACGACCGCCACAGGAAATGTCCCTGGCGGGTCTATTAACGTTGCTACCTTCTGGATAAGCTACTGCTAATTATACAGTGAGTTATTTTACGAGGGGACTTTTGAGGTGAGAATGTGTGTTTGCATATTCAGGTTTCCCTCCTTCTCTCTATTAGTGTGTGTTTGTGTGTCCGTGGGTGTATGTGGGTACTGTATCTATGTGTGTCTGTGTGTGCATGTGCTTAGGTTGTGTGTGTGTGTGTGTGTGTATGTGTGCGTGTGTGTGTGCTTACACACACACGCACACATTGTGTCATTGTGTCTCTACAGTGAGATGTCTGCCTTGAATGTGTTTTATACTGCCGTTGTAAACGTTTAATGCATGTACCCATACAATATGATATCATATCGTTATATTATTCCAGGGGTCGAAGGCCATTACACAACATATGCCAACATTAACAATTATGAATACCATTTTTAATTAAATTGTAGTGCTGGTAGTCAAATTCAGTGTGAAAGTCAACTTTATCCAAGGTTATTTGACCTCAGCCGTGTGCAGTTTTTCGACATCAAATTGCTTTTTTCAATCTTTTAATTAAAAACGACTCCAAAAGAATATCACAATTTCAAATTAGCAGAGACATTTACACTTTGGCTTTCGCTGATTGACGCAAGTAGCATATCAAATCAGTCCCCCCCCCCCCCTGCTTTTAAATATTATCATGATTATTCTTTTATATTTCCGCCTGATGGCAAGTCTACCCTACACACAATAAAGTCCCCCTGGCGCCACATAATGACTGGTGAAGTCGACTATTCATTTGCTGAATCATGTTTCGACTGCCTGGGTGGCAGACGTGGGCCCCGGGGCCCGGCCACATTCTAACTCTAAATGAACCTAACCTTATTTAAACATGTCGTTTGTGGAGACAGCTGTCCGGCTGAAAGCGGTCTCCGGCGAGCTGAATCTTAAGCCACCATTTTAGGAGAGCACTTATCGCCTCCCGCCACTCATGTGGGTTGTGTCAGTGGGGGAGTGTCTGGTGTGTGGTTAAATAGCACGGCCATGAAAAGGCCACGACGACCGTGGGGAGAACGTAGCGGGGCGAAACTATTTCAACCACGGCTGTATCTCTGCAGATTCATCCTCTCTATGGCTGCTGTCTCCCTCTTTTCCTCTCTCTCCCCCACTCTCGCCCTCCCTGTCGCCCCCCTGCACTCGCCCCCCTCTTTCTTCCTCTCTCTCCCTCCCCATGTACCTGTCCCCTCCCTCCCCCTCCCTCACTCCCTCCCTCCAGCCTCACTCCTTTCCTGTCCAAACTCAGCCTCTCTCACTCCCTCTCTCACCCTCCACCCCCACTCTCTCCCTCCCCTTCCTTTTCTCGCTCCTTCTCTCTCCCCCATCTTTCTCTCCCTCCCCCTCTCCCCCCCCACCTCTCTTTCTCTTGCCCTCTCTCTCTCCCCCGCCCCCCAGACCGCCTCTCTTTTCCTCTCTTTCTCTCCCCCTCTTTCTCTCCCCCTCTCCCTCTCTCCCCCCTCTCTCTCTCCCCCATCTTGCTGTCCTTCTCTCTCTCTCCCCCTACCTCTCTTTCTCTCCCCCTCTTTCTCTCCCCCTCTCCCTCTCCCTCTCTCCCCCCTCTCTCTCTCCCCCTACCTCTCTTTCTCTCCCCCTCTTTCTCTCCCCCTCTTTCTCTCCCCCTCTCCCTCTCCCTCTCTCCCCCCTCTCTCTCTCCCCCTACCTCTCTATCTCTCCCCCTCTTTCTCTCCCCCTCTCCCTCTCCCTCTCTCCCCCCTCTCTCTCTCCCCCTACCTCTCTCTCTCTCCCCCTCTCCCTCTCTCTCCCTCGGCCCCCGGACCACCTCTCTCCCCAGCCCCTCTGGACTGCTGAGGGGGCTTAAAGCACGTCAGGCTGAGGGCAGGCCGTTCGTCTTGGCTTCAACAGGACGGTGATAAAGTGCTTATACCCTGCCCTGGTGATTTTCATCAAGGTTCAGACCACTAGCCAAGTGTCTGGCTAAAATGAACGCCAAATAGCCTATTCATCAGCGGGCAAAAAAAAGAATCCTCCACTTTATTTAGACTATTTTTATCCGCTGTAATTGTCGTATGTTTTTAGTTTGATTTTTCGGTTGTGTTTAAAAATAGGAGGTTGAAGTATAATGGAGGGGATTTATCCACGTTAAGTGAGGACGCTTAGAGGTTGTTCCTGACTAATCTTTCCCCCCCTCTGTTGAAATATTATTAGTTGTGGCGGTGACAGACTATAAAATGGGCTGTCTTTAGAATCAATCTGTTCTCGAGGTCTACTGTCTGTCGCTAGGATACCACTAAAGATGAGACACCTATTACCCTGCCAGTAGGGAGGGTGATGGAGCAGGCATGTCAGACCCCCAGCCCAGGGGCCATAAGGGGTGTGTGTGTGTGTGTGTGTGTGTGTGTGTGTGTGTGTGTGTGTGTGTGTGTGTGTGTGTGTGTCTGTGTGTGTGTGTTGGGGGGGGGGGAGGGAGAGTTGACATAAGGCAGGTGACTGTTATGTGCTCCACTTTTACACAAGGGTATGGTTATGGTTCACACGGCTGTGATGCGAGTGTGTAAGGACACTTCTTCCTCAACTTCTGGGGGGTGAGGCCTGGGCCGTAAAGCAGACACTGCAAGGGGCGGAGTCACGCCTTGTTGCACTACGCACTGTACTCATTTGCAACCTTCACACTTTTTTTACTCTTCAGGACTGCTGGCCGAGTTTAATGTTGCCAATTACACGCCTATAATCCTGCCTTCACCGACATGATTGGTACAAACAAATACAAAGCAAAAGAAAGTGTTACCTCTGTTAACCCAGGTTTGACCACCTTTTTCAGTTTTGCCATCCAACTTTGTAATATAAAGTCAGATTTATCAAACTAGTCTATAAAAACTGAGCGTCTTTCTTTAATCATTGATTGATCATTGATTAATTCATCACAGTTACATTGCCAATGGTCTCTTATGTGATCATCTCAAAGATTTTCCTATGAATAAATGTCTGGTCAGTCACAATCTATCGTAAAGGCTACCGGCGATTTGAGTTCGCCCTGCACAAGGGTCTGGAGAAGAGCAATACATTTCTTTCTGCTTCCGATACATTTTTGCGAGAGTCAATCACCAACCTGGCTTTTCCCCTTGGCGTGCTATTGGCTGGTTTAACACAATGACGACTGGTAAGCGACGTCAAGCAGCCAATCGCATACAGAGTCAGTTGAACTAGGCCCATTGATCACACCTCTAGTACTGAAGAAAATGACAGCACCTTCCCCAGACCAACATGCAATCTACGGTTGAGCTTGGTCTGGCAATAGCCAGACTACATCTTTCGCCGAATGAGAACACAATGATGATGGAGCCTGAGGCCCACTGATGAAAGCATTCCAATCAAAGTATTATGAATGTTACAAAGTGGGTGGCAGTGGCGACATTCCCAGGAATAATCTCACGTGGCACACAGTTACTGATGAGTTTTCCATCACTCAAACTTTGTTGTTCAGCCGAAGAGGCGGAGCTAACGCAACACTCAAATGTGTGTGAAACCGCACTCTGTTTTACCTGGTCTCTGCTCGTGTTGCCTGTAAACCAACTGCCGACTGACTGACGTCACAGAGGCCACACTGTGTGGCACTCTGGATCATGTGACCTCCAACAGCACACCTGCAATTACTGCTTATTACGGCTCTTGG
>NC_136952.1:16556102-16616102 GCF_949987615.1 Pollachius pollachius | reverse complement strand
TTTGGCTGTGCTAGGGTATTGAATGATATTGATTGGTATTGATTGGTTGCTAGGTATCTAGCGACTGACCCTGAAGGACCAATCAGCACCTCTAGGTTTAGCATCGTAATACCCTTATATCCTTTCTCAGTTGGTATGTGACATAGATTTTACAGAGCAAAAATGTTGCTTCCTGTTTGTCTGTTATAATCTAGAAGCCCAACAGTCGAAGGTTATGGCTCACTTTCAACAAGCATCCAGGAAGTTCTAGAGGGACTTAGAGCTTAGAATATAGAGAACATGTATCATACTGTTAAACTGACACGGGTCAAATGTAACAACAAAGGTAGTAGTGAAAATATATTGTTGTAAGTCTGGTACAGCTGATAATATCTAAATGAGGTCAGATGGATGTACACATTAAGTTCTTGCTCAGTTTTTAACAATATCTTTAAACTGCTTTTTCTCTTTGGTTACTTCCTGTTATCCCACATTATTTATTGAAAAATAAGAACCAGCCAAGCTGTTAAAAGCCAAGATAAAACTTCAAAGCAGGTTGTGTATCTCATCTGAATTTCTATGCAGCCAGAACATAAAAAGTTAATTTGACCAAGTGTGATTTTCGCTGCATCATCATGAAACCAAAAACATCAACAATCTCTGTTATCTATTAATTATTGACTGCGAAAAATATTCATTATGGGTAAGATCATTGTTAATAGTCTACAATAGCACATAGTTTAATTTGTAGCACATTTTCAATTTATATTACATTATATTTAAAAAAAGGTGCCACAAATTAAAATAGTATCCTGTATTATAAAATTACGCTGGAAACTGAAATTATGTAAATTTCTACAGAGTAAAGTATCAAAACAATGATAAAAACAATTATTAAAGGTCCTGTAGGTAAGAATTAATAGCTATAATTTGATTGTAATTTGTTTGAAATGCCATAGGCATCAGTAAACTATAAGGGAGTGTAATTGTGAGAATATCTGTTCTGGTTGACTGTGCCTGCCTCTATATCAGATCATTTACATTTTAGACTGCTCAGTTGTAAATAATGTAAGCATCTCTTCGCTGATTGGTTTGGAGAATTCCTCTTCCCTGTCAATCACAAATGCGTTATCATAGCTCAAATACAGGTGTGTGAATGCAACATTTCAAAGACAAAATCGTTCTCCTTTCTGCTCTCTCTCTTACCTTCAGCATATTTACAATTTAAATGAAAGATAAAAAAGATTTGGACTTAGTAGAGTCAATAGTATTTGATAAATCATCAACTTGAGTGAACTCATTGATGGATCATATGTAAACACTTCTGTTATTAATAAGATTGGAAGATGTTGTGTGATTGGTTGTTTCTTACTTTAAAAGACTACAGAGTGATTTTATTGACACCCACACACACACACACACACACACACACGCACACACACACACACACACACACACACACACACACACACACACACACACACATACATAATACATACATACATACATACATTCATACATACATACATACATACATACATACATACATACATACATACATACATACATACATACATACACACAGGGTGCGTTTTGCCGGTGGGGATGGTGGGGATTATCCCCCCCTCTGGTTTACACGTCCTACCCTCTGCTGAATTATTTTTATCCTCAGTGGGGATAAAAATTATCCCCCCCACCCAAAGTATTTTCACCATTACATCGTAATAATTAACAACCAAAATACACAGGGTCCGTCTTCATTTTGAAACATTTTAAAATGTTTCTCAAAATTATCCCCCCCTCTGGTTTTTTCACAAATCGCTCCCTGCATACACACACACATCATACACACATACACACATACACACACACACTGGGAGTAGGCACATCACATCACTGCTGACAGCGTTCAATATGAGTGACAAAGTGAATGAAGGACACACTAAAGGCAACCCTAAAAAAAAGGAATATGTGGTGAACTGGTGACTTGTTGCTTTGTGAAGAAGAAAAAGAGCAGCTTGTTTGACCCAATGTTCAATGTTTTATCATATTCAGTGTGGAATTAGGAAGAGGATAAGCTGTATTGTATATAGATAGGGTGTTTTTGGATGGCAGTTAAGGTCACCCAATGCTAATTGTGAGAAGAGGGATTGCAAGAGAAGAGAGCATCGTAAAAAGGTGAGACGCCACGCCCCTCTCCTTTGAAGAGAGAGAGCGAGAACAGGAGAGAGGGGGAGAGAGAGAGAGGAGGGAGAGGGGGGGTGAGGGAGAGACAGAGAGAGAGAGAGAGAGAGAGAGAGAGAGACAGAGAGAGAGACAGAGATAGACTGATTTCTGCCAAACAGCAAATGCAGAAATTGAGCAGACTTACTTCAACAATTTCTAATGCACTATGAGAATAAGAAACAGGGAAAGTTAACCAGGGTTCTTCAGCTGCCGGAACATTCTCTGTTGAGGATTTTCTTTTCATGATTGGGTCATGGTTATGGCATATCGCCGTGGGAACAGCGTGATTGTTATCAGGGCTACAGCAGAATGCCTCTTCAATAGCAAGTCAATGCTAGCTAAGCCTACAAAATTGGACCCTGCCAAGGAAGTGAGGTTATATGTTCAGCATAATATAAGTCGTTATATTCTGAACGGAAAATTTATAGCAATCATTGTCTGTAGATGTGATCATTGTTTTGCAGAAAGGATTGTGACGAAAATTGAGGCTTATAGGTTCAGCATTTAGGATTGATTGGCATTTAGTGCTGACGTTAGAGATTGCAACTCACTGTATAGTGGGTCGTAACCATGGGGATAACTAGACTCTTAGCCCTTCTATTTTCATGGGAATATACACGTATCAAGCTTATTAATATTATCTTCGATTGCTGCTGAGTACCTTCCGCTAGATGTCACTAAATTGTACACGGCATGTTTAATTGTATTTTCAACCAAGTCATTTCCATATGCATGGGGATGCTGAAATCAAAATAAATAAAATAGCAGCCGCCACGCACCCCTTCTTTCTCCCTACCAACTTTGATTTGAGTTTATGAGCCGTTGAACATTGTTTGACTCTCTTTCAGAAAGACTCAGGGGACAACATTACATTACAAAAGGCGACGGTAGGAAAGCTCTGAAATACATCCTCCAAACTAGAAACTCCCATCAACACTCCTACATTACAGAGTGGTTGGAGGATTAGGGGTTAACCGCACAATGCATGTTGCTAAATGATAAAACAATAATAATAATAACCATGCCAAACGTAGAGCGGAACATCCATATATTGTGTGTGGGTAAAAGTAATAGGAAAGCCACAGCGGGGAACCAGAGGCCTCTCCAAACAACAAACAAACAAACTTCAAATCATTTCCAGACCGCCCACAGCGTAGGAACACATCCAATATGCTCTGCATATGCACAGAATACGCTGTAAACATGTCAAAGTGGACCTCAATGTGTGAGCACGCAGGTCCCTGGTTACAATCGCAAAGTCCCCAAGCTGGTGTGGTTTCACACCTTTGATCACACCTGTAGATTAAAACCAATGAGCACCTTCAGGTATCGAAGGCAGAAATATAACGTAATAAATTCCATCCATCCATAGATTCACCCTTCCATCCATCCAAAAACCCTCCATCCATCCATTCCCTCCTCCATCTACCCATCGGTTCACACCTCCATCTACCCAATCGGTTCATCCCTCCATCCACCCAGTGGCCCAGCACTGAAACATATTGAGTGATTAAAGCTGTTCCTTTTATGACTCCATTTAACTCGTATCGTATTTAAGTATTTAGCCGGAACGCATGGACAAGTCATTTTCATGAAATGATAATGCTATTAGCATTTTATTTTATATCATACTTACATATACACTGCAATCCCCTATGTTACACTACACTATCTTCGTTTTACTACGCAACAGTTAACAACAGACAATAAACAACCCTGCTAACACAATGCACTACACCACACCACCCACATCTCCTACAATATCAGGATTTAACCTGTCAAGTCGACAGCTCCGCTCCGCTCAGACTTCATTCTTTTCGGGGCCCCCTCTCTCGCACGTCACAGTCAGCCATGGACCAGAATCCACAGGGGTCTAGCCTCCTTCTGATCCGTAGTTCACCACGGGGGGGGAGTTGGTGTTGAAACTGAGCCCAACCCTCTCCCGGATCTCACTTAAGTGCCTGGATTGGATTTAGATCTCTGGCAGCGGCAGTTCAGAGAGCGCTGTGTGTTGTTTGCATCGTTCCCACGCGGAACCCGTCCTCTGCATGGACCCCTCCGGCATCGTGTCTGCTCTTGCGTCAACATGGAATCGCTTTTTATTATTAGCAATGGCTTTGCCATCCTCGCACCCGTACGCTTCGGTTTTTTTAAGTTGAATTGTTTTACTATTTTTGGGACTGAGCAATAGCTGAAGCCTATCGTGGGGGAAATATTCCACACCTGCTGACACAGGAAGCACCCTGATGACACCCATGGGAGAAGGAGTAGGTGTCAGGTCGAGTGGGTGCTCGATGAGGGATCTGCTTGTAGAATACGTGCAGGGAGGACTTCTTGAAAAAGTCCTTCCATGGTGGTGCTCGTCTTTGTCTGCCCTTTGAACTCTGTCACTTACAATCCCTCTCTCTCGCTGTCCTGGGTGGATGTCTTTTTCTCGGCAAAAGGCCAGGGAGTGATTAAATAACCTGGTGAATGACATTTTAGAAATGATATTTGGCTTTTACAAGGATGACTGCCTCACAGGGTGTTTACTGAAGCGGACTGGGTCTGTCTTGACATTGCTGGTTGCTTCTGGGGAAAGCCGGTGGCTGTTAAATGTTCCGATATTGATTGTATGATTCTTGGATCGCCTCAAACTAACTTGTGAGTCGCTTTAAATAACACCGCTGTGGAGTGAATTTACGGCGTGAAATTCTTCTTTAAAATGATGCATGGTTAATGATTCAAACATCATGAGCAATGCAGGCAGTTACACCTTTATTCTTAAAGACTCCTCTAAATTAGTTTGTGATTTACAGTTCTAAACGGAGAGCTAAACGGGTGTATTACAGCCCTGAATCCAGGCCACAGATTCCTACTGGGGGATCCAGAATGAGATTAAGGAAACATGACATAGTTTGATTAAATTTGGCTACATTTCAGACTGCAGCTTACCGTCGGTAAATCGGTTACAATTTTTAGTTTAATTGTAACAAAGGGCTCATATTTAACGTTGGATGAGGTCATTAGAACAAATGAAACATTGAATCAGCCAGATTTTGGTCTGATTTTATACCAGTGTTTCCTAACCTTGGGGTCTTTGACCTGACCCCTCGTGGGGCTGCCTGTATGAGTATGGGGTTATGGCAGTTGGCTGATTTATGAACGAAAGATGGTTGAAAAAGGTTAAAGGTCTCATAAAGGTCCTTTGTGATTGAACACCAAATGATTCATAACCACAAGCAAATGACTCCTATCCACTGTAGCTTTCTCGACTTTTCAATTATCTTAAAACTTTACAATTATCTTATCAATGTAGATTGAAAGTTGTCTACATAAATCTAAACCTATGACCCTATTAAAATGATCATCAAACAAGATAACAAACAAGTATACAAAAATAATCACAAATCAATTAGAGAACAGCTAGTGGCACCTAATGAATGCTTCATTGCACAGGTTTCCACTACACTGTTGTACATTTCTGTACAACAGCATTCTTCTATGCTGCACACGCTTTCATTTAGCTTCAAACATTTGAGACAGTTTCACCCTGCAGTGGCTCTGTGTCTTCCTTGTGAAAGAGATTTGAGGAGACTGTCTTTTCTTTCCGACTGCATCTCAAGATAGCCCAGACACTGAGAGAAACCTGGAGCCATTAAAGACTGCGTGCTTTCCCTCGCTTGATCCATACTTCTCCAAATTCCTTACTCCTTACAGAGCTAGAGAGAACCGGTGCCGTAAACCAACTAAAGCTTCCTTTTTAACAACTCTGTGAGAAGAGACTTCTTTTTTTTTCCGGTTTGGAATTAGGATTTAACAGCCGAACTTCACGCCAGTGTAAAAATGAACTGTTTGAATGGAGAGAGGTTTGGTTAAAGACGGATGACAGATTAAGCCTCAAAGGTTCTGAGGTGCCAAGTCTGCCGTCTGCTAAGCTTTCGCAAGGCATTGTGGGTATTAGCGGGGGGAAAAAGGAACCAGGGATGACAGGTGCCTACCTGATTACATTACCCCGTCTCTTCTGTTTCAGAGTCAGGGAATTTCTCAGCCATACTTTCACATTTTATCAACGTAATTAGTTGGCTACCATTTCAACCCTGGAAAGCGTCATTTTGTGACACTGCTTTGAAGAAGCTGTTAATAAAATATGGGAAACTACACCGGGGCTTGCGTAGATAGATACTAAGTCGTCAGGTTTCTAAACCTGCCAAGTGCCTTGAAACAAGGGGACCGGATGGAAGACATGTAGCATGACATACGTAGCATCATGCCATTAACTTTGAATCATGCTAATGTGATTCCTTTTCCTGTCCATTGGAAATAGCATCACAACTTCCCTTTTAATGAAGACACTATGAAACCCCAGTGACAAGGGTGAAAAAAAAGTTATGTAACCGTTGTTTCTGATTGGGTGAAAGTGGTACCAGGTGATGTCATCTGCCTCCAAAATCCAACTGTAAGTGGTGTCACCGTGGCGATGGCTGTGGCTCAGCCACTCCAGTCAATCACGTCGGATCTCTGTCAAAATCACTGCGAATGAAAACGTTCAATATATCTTACAGGATACAATGAAAAATAGATGCTCCTTGTTCTGCTTTCCAGGAAAAAGGGATCTCGTTAAGGAAAGAGAGAGAGAGAGAGAGAGAGAGAGAGAGAGAGAGAGAGGCCCTCTGCAGTTAGCGTTTTCTTGACAGTTCAGCTGAGGGAATACGTTGATGCTCAGCGTAAAGGCGAGGCTAAAACAGCCGCTGAGGTCAAGACCGCAATCTGTCTCGCAGGCTGGCACAGGAATCCCTGAAGACGGTGTTCTTGGGGGGGGGGGGGGGGGGTGGGTGTCAGTGGCCTAGGGTCAAGGGTTGTCCTAAACTTGACCCAACAGCATGGCCCTTCTCTGGAGTCAGGAGTGTGTCTGGGGGGGGGGGGGGGCATTCCTGTCAGACCAGACGTGATTGTGCATAATGGAATATGAACGAGGAACTACAGTAAGAGAAGGAGAAGAGAGACAGATAGAGAGAGAGAGAGAGAGAGAGAGAGAGAGAGAGAGAGAGAGAGAGAGAGAGATAGAGAGAGAGAGAGAGAAAGAGAGAGAGAGGGAGAGAGAGAGAGAGAGAGGGGGAGAGAGGGGGGAGAGAGAGAGAGAGAGAGAGAGAGAGAGAGAGAGAGAGAGAGAGAGAGAGAGAGAGAGAGACAGTTGTTTTAATGGATTTGACAGTTTCCCAGGGCAGGCAGATTGATGGTCACGTGATGAATCTATTTCGTTAATGTGTGAGTGCTTAAGTATGCATAAATGTCTGTTAATAATTTAGTTGGGGTATCTGTGTGTGTGTGTGTGTGTGTGTCTCATGAGCAACAAAATCCAAAATGCATAACTTTGCTCCGAGGCATTCAGTGGCTGCTGAAAAGACGAGGTCAAGGCAATCTGGCTAGTTTAGTCTGGGACTAAACACACAACATCATCCACGCTATCTAGAAAACTAGCTTAGCCTGGAACTAAATGTCTGAAAGACTTTTGGAAGGGTCTGTCCCTTTTAACCTCCAGTGTCAGTGGAATTAGATTACTACCATAAGATTGACTGACACACTGTTAGGCCAAACACAGAGAAAAATATATAAATGCAGAAACACAATACATGGTTATTGTTTGGATTGTTGACTGTTACTGATCATTTGTACAAAATAAATGAATTGCAGGATTCAAGTTGCCTAAAGATTTTTCTTTTTGTTTACAGCTTTGACCGCAATCTATCAAAGTCACACGGAATTCATTTTCCGACTCAAAATCTCAGAGATCCCTGACAGCTCCAAAACAGTTAATCTTTTGCAGGTTATTAACTTAAAACTTTACCTACATCAGTACATATCTACTGTGCTCAATTCTGAATAAAATGCATTTCTATTAGCTCTACATTTATTCAGAACGGAAAGACCAGCACAACTTACTCGATCATTTGTAGCATACAGGCATAACATCTACATGGTTATAATAATTTAAATATAATTAACTTATAAAGCGTATAACGAGACAACGAGACGATCTAGTTGTGGGCCAGCAGAGGCTGCATTTTAACCAAATTCGGCCTATAACCTTATACATATAATAGTCTAACTCTATAAAGCCTACATGTCAAATATATGATATGCTGTAGGCCTACGTATAGGCTCGCTTTTTATATTATAAATATTTAAATATTGTCTGGTTATACCTAAACCACATTCCCCATAGAAAATGTACACCGTGTTAGTTGGTGTTACAACCCTCTTCGTTGATTGGATTGGTGAAAGTGGATTGTCAATGGTCCGATACAGATCTTGTTATAACGATAATAGCTACATGGTCTACTTATAATATTATAACTAAATAATTGTATATTTATTTACATATAATATATATTTTAATATTTAAACCCAGTCTCACACCAGATTGTATTAAAACTGCCTACAGCGGAAAACGCATTACAATAATGGGTCTAAACATGTGACATGCCTGCGTTTTTTGGCCTATTCTTTTCAATGGGCCTGCGTCCACGTCACGTGACTGTCATGGTTGCTATGGTGGTTGCCATCAACCGCCCACCATATCTTTCAATTTTCCACGGTTTAGACTTGTAATTAATAAGTTACTTTTGTAATCAACGTGACTCATTTTTTTTAATCACTGTCTGGTGTCTAGTTACGTCACTGTGAGAGATACGCACGGACATATTTGGTAGTGACACAGCCTATAACCTATTTGTGTAAGCAAAACATCAAGCTCATTGATTTAACCTCATCTCGTTGCCCCTCACCCAGCAGCTCGCTTGTAAGATTTGGGCCTGAAGATCTTCCCAGACCTACACCCTAGCCATCCAACACGCATATCTGAGAATCAGGCCTCTCTTTAATAATGAGAAAAAGTTACGAGAGAAATTCACATTAACTTTTTGTTATCTCATAAGGGGCGTGGTGCCGGTTCCTTTTCACCTTTTGACCCCAGACTTCAAAAACTTGTCCACAGGCCAGCTGTATCTACACACCTTAAGGCACAAATGTACACCTCCATCCCACCAAAAATGGGGACCAGAAACTATCTTGAATTATGCACATTTACCTTACTGTTGGAGGTCACGCCCATTTTCCCGCCTTTTCAAGATAGCGAGAGATGCCAAAATGTATATGCACATTTCCCAGGGTCCCGTGAACGACTACTTTTTACTACTAAAAAACTTTTCCAAAATGGACTGTTTTTTGGACAAAGCCTCTCAGAAGTGTTGCCTGTAAGACCTAGTTGTTCAGAATGTGGTGGAAAGACAGTTTTTGAGATAGGAAGGTCCTACTGCTCTGAAAATTGACTACCTTATTCTAGGGCCTAACTGGGACCCCACACCGAAACTTGGCCTTCTCTGACCCCGATGGCAGGGAGGGGGGGATCTGAGGTTTTGGGATAGGGTTAGGGTTAGGGTTAGGGCTGGTTTATTTTTCCAGAGACCCACAATTTTCACAGAGTAATCCCAAGATACACCTTGGTTGAAGGTCTAATGGACAAGATTCTATCTCTTGTCAGCTAGATTAAGTTCTAGAAACGGCTTGTTGCCAATGCGTTTCAGTGGAGCATTTGATGATGCTGTGTGAGCCTTTCCTGCAGGGATAGAGCCCCCCCCAGTTGATAATCGTTGCGTCCTTCGAGACCCTCTTTGATATAAAAGAGATCCCAGGTCTATAGCTTACTTGTTAATGTCCTCGCCTCAGTCACCTATTGCATCGCTTCCTTTAGGGCTTCGGCCTCCTAATTGATCATTGTAATATATTTGTATGCCCTCTTTCATATATATGACACCACCACCACTGGGACGTGGCAACAATTCTCCATATTCATATGGGGGGGGCGGGGGGGGGTGCTTGTGGACAGTAGGGGTACACTGGACATAAATAGGAAGCACACTCTGGAGGAGGAATGACCTCTCACACATGATAACTTAATTAATTTTTTCAAATAACCCTGCCTCGTTAAATCAATGAGCTTGGTGTTTTGCTTTCACTAATAGGTTATCGGCCTAGGCTGTGTCACTACAAAATCTGTCCATGCGCATCTCTCAGAGTGACCTAACTAGACACCAGACAGCGATTTAAAAAAAAAAAAAAGAGTCAAGCCAATACAAAAGTAACTTATTAATTACAAGTCTAAACTGCGTAAAATGGAAAGATATTACAAGGTGTGCTTCTATCGGTCGATGGCAACCACCATAGGATCGTTGTTTTGACGAATCCTGCGCAGCCCGCCCCCCCTTCTGAAGTCGAAATAATCTCCCAATTGAAATGCATTAGTTTAATATTGAATTAATTAAATAGTAAAATATACATTATTTATAAATAAATATACAATTATTTAGATCCAGTAGCCTCTGCAGGTCCACAACTAGATCGTCTCGTTGTCTCGTTATACGCTTTATAAGTTAATTATATTTAAATTATTATAACCATGTAGCCTTTATTTTCTTGGCGTTATCATTACGTCCTTTCTTGTTACATCGATATAAATTATTGTTTTAACGAGATCTGTATCTGACCATTGACCGTCCTCTCGGAAATTCTATGAATGAAATTCCTATTGACAGTATGGCACTATATCCCTATTCTCGCCCACCCATCTTGAATTTAATAGACCACTTTCGTTAGTTTGAGGAGGTCTGGTGGTCTCCGTATATGATAAATAATTAAATGAATAAATAAATGAATATAAATATGTATGTATTTATATAAATATACATATTATATATACACAGGGTGCGATTTGCCGGTGGGGATGGTGGGGATTATCCCCCCCTCTGGTTTACACGTCCTACCCTCTGCTGAATTATTTTTATCCTCGGTGGGGATAAAAATTATCCCCCCCACCCAAAGTATTTTCACCAGTACATCGTAATAATTAACAACCAAAATACACAGGGTCCGTCTTCATTTTGAAACATTTTAAAATGTTTCTCAAAATTATCCCCCCCTCTGGTTTTTTCACAAATCGCACCCTGTATATACATAAAAAACTCCTTAAAAGTGTGTGTGTTTGTGTGTCACTCTGTTCGAGCCTGCACGAGAGTTCAATGTTGTCATTAGCTGTTACGTCTTTCTGACCAATCGCAGTTCAAGTCCCACCTGGGCTGTACCACTTCGGGAGGGGCCGCTCAGTTACTCCCCTCTAGACAAAATCGACTTGGTTGCAACGTTGACAGTTTGTGAGTGTTGCGTCTGTTGAGTGAGTGAGAGGTTGCGGGCGCACAGCTCAGGCTGCCGGACGGCGCTGCAATGAACTTTTATAAACGCAATATTGTTATCCCGCAGTAATCATCAAATGTTAACGGCCGACCGGGAAATCTCCACCACTCCGCCACCGTGTGTGTGTGTGTGTGTGTGTGTGTGTGTGTGTGTGTGTGTGTGTGTGTGTGTGTGTGTGTGTGTGTGTGTGTGTGTGTGTAGGCGTTATTCGATAGCCTGGTAATGTGTATAGGCCTACGTACGGTAGGAATATTCATACTGGTTTAAATAATAAATGTTATAGTATTTACCATCTTTGCTGAGTTTTGTTTGAAAGTTCAGTGATTGAAACAAATGAAAGCCTGGGCTATTGAAGTTTTACGGTAGGCCTACCACTGTCATGCACCTACCCGATGTCAAGTGGACCGGGTTGAATTCACTGCGGGACTCTCTTCTTATATCCATCTTACCAAATATATTTCATTACTGTCCTTCTCAACACTCTCTGATCTCACTAAAAGGCTAGCAGCACGAAATCAAGGGATATTTAGAATAGAAAATAATGTGCGATTAATCGCGAGTTAACTATGATATTAATGTGATTAATCGCGATTAAATATTTTAATCAGTTGCCAGCACTAATATATATGTATATATATATATATATATATATATTTATATATATGCAGGGTGCGATTTCTGAAAAAACCAGAGGGGGGGATAATTTTGAGAAACATTTTAAAATGTTTCAAAATGAAGACGGACCCTGTGTATTTTGGTTGTTAATTATTACGATGTAATGGTGAAAATACTTTGGGTGGGGGGGATAATTTTTATCCCCACCGAGGATAAAAATAATTCAGCAGAGGGTAGGACGTGTAAACCAGAGGGGGGGATAATCCCCACCATCCCCACCGGCAAATCGCACCCTGTATATATGGTCCTTTCACAGATCCCTGTGAGACCAGGTTGACTCGGTCGTTGAGACGGGGATCTGTGTGTGTGCCACGGAATATGAGTGTCATTAACTTGCATTGGAGCAAAATCCGTGGCCAGATCACGGAAATTGACGTGTATCCGTGAGGATTCCACATATTTTGAGTTAAGTGTCCATGGTCACTTCACGGATTCCAGTGAGACCAGGTTGTTCCATTCTGTACCCTCAGAGTTCTTCAGTCGACCAGAACAAACAAACGACTCTTAAGAGGACGCTATCTTATCTTATCGTAGGGTCGCTATCTTATTATTAATCTATGACCTATAGTTTTACAGATTGAATAACGAAATACACTTTATAAATCCATCATGGAACCAACTGAAAGTTGGTTGCAGTCTGTACCAAATCACTAGATGCCTCTTGATCCTACACAATGTACCTTTTACCTTTGGATATAAAAGGTAAATAAATATTATATATGTATAGTTTTTAATCACATTTTCATCATAAATTGACTCAGACTATATAAAGGATGCATTTTCCTTGTTGAAGAAGATTATCACACTCCAGAGTACACTTTATTTTCACTGAGACCCAAAATAGACACTACTGCGTGCAATGCTTCACCAGCACGATGATCTTTTAATATTATCTTTTCATTCCATGGAATGGCTTATATTTGAAAAACAAACTGTAAAACGGCATAAATAAAACCAGTGGAAGACCCTCATTAGAATCTCAAATGGCCAATAAACAATATAATCAGTAATATCGCTTTGTATCGCTGCACGCTGAGCCCTGAGATATCAACTAGTTGAGATGCATCGCGGGCTAGCTCTTGTGTATATAAGGCGCAGCACACTCTTCATTTTTATTTGACTGGGGCTAGCAACGTTTATTGTCCCGCTAATCAATCTAAATAAACCGTTAAAAGAGATTATATGTTCCAGTTATTGCACTTAAGTACACCTCTTATGTCAAGTTGGGCTGCTCCATCATGAGGGCCCCGGAGCCACTTTGCTGAATAAAAGCAATCAAACAGAGATCTTGATTACCAAGCATCTTTGCAAAAAATATTAGGGTATTATATAAAGGCAGATTAGGGAACTGTGTGTTTTAAATTAAGGCACTGATGGAAGAAGAAGCCAACAGACAATCTTACTCTATAATTTTGTGCATTTATATATGTATATAAAACACTATCACCATGGATACCGTATAACACACTAACACCATGGATACCGTATAACACACTCACACCGTGGATACCGTATAACACAATCACACCGTGGATACCGTATAATCACTAAAATAAAGGATATATTTCAGGACTTTGTACCTCTCCAGAATCAGACCCATCTATAACATATACCCAACCAGAACTCACACCAATCCAGATTGTTCCCCCGTCCAGACCAGCAAACACGTCAGAAGGCATTAACATGGCCATGTTGGCCATGTAACATGGCCACATCCATACCGGTAGAAAGAAACACAGCGATCCAGCACACCCCCAGTTGACAACCAGAGATGTGGGGGCTATACGGTCCTATCTGCAATGGGTTGATGTTGTGGGTAGAGGTGACCCTGTGACACGCTCTGCTGCTGGTGGTGCTGCGGCCATCATTAAGATAAGCAGATTGGTTTGGATTGCCATGGACTGTGGCGAGGATACACAGGACTGTGTTTGTGTGCGTTCGGAGAACGAGCTGCAGGTTGGAAATGTGTTCTGGATGGACTGTGGTGCCGCCATCTATGATGGAAACAGCTGTAGCTGAATAGGGCCCATGGTAGACCTCCACCACAACCGCCGCCTCACCCCCCCACCCCCACCCACTCCCCGGTTTGATGAGCTATGACAAATGTTTTTACTCAAATTTTCGTTTAATCCCTTATACAGAGCACCACAGCTGGCGCAGTAGATAGACCCCCCATGCAGCCTGCATCCTCCTCACCCCCTCCCCACCACCCGCTCCACCTCCCCTCCCTCGACTCCACCTACCTTCATTTAAAAAAAACAAAAAAAAGAGAAACACAATTAATTTTCCTTTTTGAGACGCAAGCTGAACAGAGGGGCAGATGGTTAGGAAGCTAAATAACAAGCCTATTACTTATAGCGCGTGGCACAGTTAGCGCTTCAGTCGGAGGCTCGTGTCCTGCTAACAGTAGCAACAGGGGAGTCTCCTGATAGCGCTCAGAGCTGTTAGCCGCGGGCTGCGTTAGCTTGCAGCGGCCATGACACTGCTCCATTGGAAGTGCATAATTGCACTAGCGATGATAAGCCAACTTTAAATGTAAAGGGGTCTTCCTTATGTCTCTGTAGATTAAATATTATGCTATCATTAAGGAGTATACGATAGACAGATCGGCAGATCTAGAGAGCTTTAGGTCGGTACATAGACAGACAGATCGGTAACTGCTGAGTGAGGGATCAAAGTTCGGCATGCTGGGAAAGTCTTCATAGCATAGCTCCTTACTAAAGAAATATAACAAAGTGACATACTAGGAATAGTATTGCATTGCTCAATACTGTAGTTACAGCCCAGCTCCATAGGATAGCCCCAAACTAAAAGCTGTAGCACATAGATCCATTGTATAGCTCCATACTAAAGCTATATAGAATAGATACATGCTATAATTATACAGCATAGCGCCATAGCATAGCTTCATACTACAGCTATATAGCATATCTCCATATTATAGCTACATAGCATTGCTCCATACTATAGCTCTATAGCATAGCTCCATACTATAGCTCTATAGCATAGCTCCATACTAAAACGATATAGCATTGCTCCATAGCATAGCTTCATACTACAGCTATATCTCCATATTATAGCTACATAGCATCGCCCCATACTAAAACAATATAGCATAGCTCCATAGCATAGCTTTATAAAACATATCACAGAGCATAGCATAGTGTAACTTCATAGCATAGCGATGCCATGGACTGGGCTACACCTGGGGGGCGTTAGTATTCCACACACAGAGCGACCAGGAAGAGAGATGTCCTCAGACACGTCCTGGGGTCAGAGCTGAGATTTGCGTTCGGGGAGTCAAGGCTTTAAACGTCCAGCTGTTGCCTCTCTCTCTGTATCCTGCTGTCTCTCTCCCTCTCTTCTCTCAACCCTAACTCTCTCTCCCTCCTCAGTTGTCCTTCGCCTGTAGTTCAGTAGTTCACTTCACCTGTCTGATCTCCTTCAATTTCATCCATTGTTTTCTGCCTGCTACACAGCAGCCATACTGATGTCCCCCAGCATGGGGGATAGACAGAGTAAGGGAGAGAGAGCGATAGATAGAGAGTGAGAGAAAGAGAGAGGAAGAGCAAGTGAGAGAGTCAGAGAACCCAACAGAGATAGAATGAGAGAAAGAGACAGACACAGAGAGAGAGAGAGAGAGAGAGAGAGAGAGAGAGAGAGAGAGAGGGGGGGGGGGGGGGGGGGGGGGCAGAGAAGGACAGAGAGACACAGAAAGAGAGAGTCAGAGTGAGAGACTAAAACCAAACCAGTGCCCACTATCAATATGCAATCTACTTCAGGGGCTGTGGTTGGGAGTGAGAGAGACGTTCTCCGTTTCTCTCGGTCGGTTATTGATATGCAAGACCCATTTATCCATAGAGCCTGAAAGTGTTTCACTGCGTGTTGGACACAGAGCACGGCCATTCAGATGAATGTTTGCCTCATTCTAATGAGGGGCTGCAGGAGCATTAAGAGACACGGATACAGATCTGTGATTCGCTATGGGTTCAGAGTTAGAATGTCATCTGAATGGCTGTCCTTACCCTCGCTTTCTATCGTCTCCACAGACGTCCCTTTCCCTCTATTGAATCGCAGTCTATCACCTCATGCCTCTCTAGTACAAAAAAGAATTACACACACACACACAGAAGGAAACAGCAGTAAAATAAATGTATGATGCCACACAGACAGTCTGGCAGATTCTTCCTTATGACTCATACTTGTTCCTCTGTGTGTGCCTTCAGGATTATGCTACGCAATGCTACACACTCGACTATAAGACACATAACACTACACACTACTATGCAAAACACAACACTACATTACAGTAAACACGATACAGTGCTACTCAACACACTGACAACAATAGCCTACATATCAATATGTAAATAGTTATACAACTATTGTTAATAGTTGTAGTTAGTTTATTTATATAGTTGTATAAATACAGTACCGTAAATGCACCACAACGACACAACAAAACTAAATAAGACTACAAAACTACAACTACAGACTTTAAAACACAAAACACTATACTATACAACAATATTTACAGTTATGGTTAAGGCAGTGATCCACACCGTGCTCTGAAAATATACTAAAATTTCAACTTAATAAGAGACTAAGAAACGAACACATACTTGCCACTCTACCACAAAAGTACCCTTGTGAAAGGTCAAATATTCGTAAAACAAGAAAATATTAACTACATCAATTTCAATGCTACCTCATCCACACGTAATAAATGTCTCAAATACCAGCATTCCTTCGCTGTGTATAACTCTGATTGGAAAAGGATTTGTACAACCATAATGTTGGAAGGTCGTAGCTGGCAGTTCCCACACAATGCTAACTCCCATGATGCAACTGGACACATAGTGGGGGGGGAGGATGAGATCACGAGGACAGATGTTTGATGTTCTTCTGCTCTGGGCTGCGGGCCATACTACCTGCTGTTTGTTTGTTGCTCTCTTTCACACCCCATCACTCTCATTCATTTCATCGCCACCATCCACTGCTGCAGTGAGAGAGATTGATGTTATAGAAATACAGTTCACACTGTGTATATATATTTTATCACAGCTAGCACACCTTTCTTCTGTATTTGGTGATTTCTCTTTAGGAAGCAGGGGATTCTGATTTAGAGCTACAGTGTGAAGGATTTAGTGGCATCTAGGGGCGAGGTTGCAGATTGCAACCAACTGAATACGTCTATGTATGACATAGGCATATGTGCGTAGGTTAATTTAAATGAGGTTTGTTTTGTAAGACTCATTTCGCTGACAGCTAACTAAAAGTTTAGTGAATTACTAGCTGACTAGTCAAAATAAACTGAAAAGCTGAAAACTGTGACTTTCGGTGACTTGCATCATTCCTGTCATCTCTCCTGTAGCGAATGTGTGGAGCATCAGTTGATCTGTTGTTATGTGGGGGGAACCGGTCGGGAGTGGTTGGCTTTGGAAGAATCAAGCGAAATAATCATTTTATCGTCTGTCAAGATGTGATAACAATGACTCGGTTCTTTGTTGAGAGTCGGCGTTGGCACAACCTGGTATTTTCAGCTGTCGTTCTTATGATAACACATCCATGGTTATTCCTCTGTAGCTAAGGCACAAGGTATTTAAATAAAGCCATGATATATTTACATATATCATCATTTCATAAAATAAATAAATATCTAAGACAAATTATATATATACATAAGTGATACATGCCCTATTTATTCTACAGGATGGTCAGACAGACCAGGGTCTATGTGTGTGTGTGTGTGTGTGTGTGTGTTTGTGTGTGTGTGTGGGTGTGTGTGTGTGTGTGAGCGTGTGTGTGTGGCCCCCTTCTATCCTCTGTCTCTGTCATGAATACTAATACACAGCCCTGTGCTGGGGTGGTTCCATCTCGTCTAACACGCTGTCTCCTGGCTGCGGGTCAGACCCTCCATGCTGGACCCATTCAGGACAAGGAGGAACTCAATGTAAATGTAAAACAGAGCACATTTATAACACATTTCCCCCGGCCCCCGTGGGCCTCTGGCTGTTGTACAAGTACAACCTCATGCATGCATGTGCGCACACACAAATACACATGCACACACACAAACACACACACACCTGCGCACACGCACACACACACACACATGCATGCACACACGCACGCATGCAGGCACGCACGCACACAAACACACACACGCATGCACAACATAAACACATACACACACAAAAATGGTTGTTACTAATCCCTATTATTAATTTTGATTATTCAACTACATTAGCTATCCGGTCTAACAACCCTTTTTCTTTTTCATTAACATGTGACTTGCGTTACCGCCTTCCTTGACAGGAATTATTTCTATGTTGACTCACTATGCCCAACATCGACCATCTTCACCAATTCAATACCGTGCAAGCAAGCGGTAATTGCCAGCGCTGTCGGTAATCCTCCAATCACATGCCTTTTAATCATTGTCCCGCTGCCCGTTTTACTGAACATCCCTTTACCCCAGCGACACACATTCTAAATATGTGTGTGGGTTTCTCCAATAACTGCTATTAAATGTCACGTTAAACGCTGGCCACATTTCTGCCTGGAGTCCCGCTTAAACACACACAATACTCTCTCTGGTCTTATTGTGTGTGTGTGTGTGTGTGTGTGTTGTATTAGTTTTTATTAGTTTGTTTAAATAATGTCTTATCTTGCTTTAGTTTAATCCGTTTAGTTTAATGTTTTGTCTAAAGTTCGAAAACCTTGCATCTAGCTGGAAGGAAGACTACAATTACCTGGACATATCTGTATCATGCTGATCGATAATGAATTCAATAATATTTATCAATTAAATCACATCCTTAACTATTATATTCTACAAATAAAAAATGTTGGTCGACCGGTACCTCTTTTTTCTTTAACATGCCATGTTGCCATGTTGTACTGGCATTATTCTACAGGAGACCAGCAAGAAGAACAGCAGAAACAGATCTAGAGAGGACGCTCACTTAAGGGCTTTTTATGGTTCCACGTTCCCGCAACGCAAAGGGGTTACGGACCCCTTACGTCCTTGCGTACCCTCCTCTCGTCCACCGCAAGGGCCGGATGTGCGCCTCCCAAAAATCGTAACCTTCCAGCAGCAGAAAGGGCTGTGATTGGTCCGCTTACTTAAACCCGAAGCAGAACCATAAATGTTCACGACTGCGTCGAAGCGTCTGCATGGTCATTGCTTTGCGGGAACTTGGAACCATAAAAAGCCCTTTAGCTTACCTTACCATAGCTATCTTACTTATAAGCTCGGACTGAATAACAAAATACAATTCATAAATCTATCAAGGAGCCTCTTTACTTGACACTATTGGATGTCAACGTAGATAATGAGTTTTGGAAGCACCTACTGGCCCCCTACAGACAGAACAGTCCACTGTAGATGTTCCTACTTCCTTAGAAAGGTAGGGGTGAAGGGGGAATTCAGTTGTTTGCATTTACTCAACCTCACCACTAGATGCCACCAAATTGTACACATTGCGCCTTTAATTTTGAACTTGGCCTTCTTTGGGTTTCAGCATGTCTTGTTTCAGTGTAAACTGGTGTTTCTTCATTTGAACCCTCGCTGGTACCTTTGCTATCATGCATACTTCTCCTGAATAATTACAGCAAACATACAACACAAACACGTAAACAAACATGTAAACAAACCACGGTGCACTGCTTGCTAAAAACAACCACCCCCCAAAATACTAAAATATATTCATACACACAAACATATACACACGCACACACATTTCTCTCAGCTTCTTAATGGCTGATTGAAAAATAATGAGCTGAATGCAATTTGTTTGGCTGTAGTCCATGTGTTTGTGCATGTGGCTGTAAGTTTGTGTGTATCTATGTGTGTATTATGTATTATGTGTATTATGTGACTCATGCTGCAGCCACACAAACACTTGATTTATTGCTTCTTTTGTATGAGTTGATTAGGGTTGACCTTCAGCGTTTCCCTAACACTATGCTGTGTATGCTATTCAAAGGGGGAAGTGAGTTTGTGTGTGTGTATGCACATGATAGCATGTGCATGCGTGTGCAGTACTAGAAACAAACAGAACAGTGACTAAATACTTTGTGACCTCCGTCGTCACGGCAACACATAGACCACAAAGCCAACAATGGCAAAGGTATAGCAGATGCTCCTTCTCTGTGTAACAGCTGCAGTAGGTGCGTCTTAGGGCTTAGTCACAGGCGTAGCCCGTGGAGACCGTGGCCGCACACCTAACGCACACACACGCACACGCACACACACACACACACACACACACACACACACACACACACACAGACCCTGGTCTGTCTGAACATCCTGTAGACCAAATAGGGCATGTATCACTTATGTTCATATGCTGTATGTTTCCCGGTTAATATATGATGCACCAGCGGAGGAGGGTTGCACATATGTTCATTTGTTGGACACGTTGTGTCGTCTTCACATGACAGAGACGAAATGCTTTACTTTAAGGGAATTTGAGCAGATTCACACTCTGAATCTGGCTGACTCATCATTGTTGGAAGTCGCGGCGTAGAGACATACTTACCTGCTATGGCCACAGGATCATTTGGCCTTGAGCTACTTTCTGTACATTATGGGATGGAAGGAAAGTCTGCGTCACAAGCACAGCAGTTCTGCATTTGTTTACTCCAGTACCCAATCAATCCATCAATCGGTCAAAATGTACACATGTTGAACTTCTCAGATAAGTCACATTCTTCTGCTCCCCTAAATATAAAAATGTTTGGGAGACCAGAGGAATGTGATTTATAAAACATAATAATTTAATATACTATACAGTATATAATGAAATTCATGAAAAAGCAATCAAGTTCTGACACGTGATGAAAACAATAAAAATAAGATCATTAACACTGTTATCTTAGTCTTTATTTTCTCACAATTGTATGTCAAATATAGATATATGTCTATAGGACATATATTATATGACATATATAATTTCATTTCCTTACAATAGAGAAACAACATAGAGATTACACACTATTTTGGTTTCTAAGTAGAAGCTCTGTTTAAATAGTGGCATTAATTCATTTTTCAATACTCTTTTTTTTCTTTTTATTTAAATCAAGCTCCCACACGAAAGGTCTTCCCGCTCCTCAGGTCCTCGTCATAACATCACATTTATTCACAACAGTGTGCTTGTGCATGTCTCTCGTGTTCATAGGGTTCAACGTTTCTATCTGTATCAATAACCATCGTTCAATGTTCAACGGGCACGAGTTCCGTCACCGTCTGTGATTGGTCCGTATTGTCAAGCAGATTCAGGTTCCTCCCCCGCCCGCCCCCGGCCTTCCCTTCCCACCGACCTCCGCAGCACAATGAAGTGTTCACGTTTATCGGTGCCAACGTCTGTACGCATCGCCGTGACGACAACAATGCAATCAGCTGGCGTGAGGCCCCTCCCTCCAGGCCCCTCTGTTGCCCCCAGTGACCGACCCGGGGCCCGTACCTCCCTGTTCCCGGGACGCTCTGCCCTCACCGGCGTGTCCCTCCTCCCCCCGCGGGCGCGCCGCCCCCAGAGCCGTGGGGGCGCGGCCCGTACGCTGCGGTCTACGGACTCCGCACCGCGTGGCTCTGCCCGCGGCGTCCATCCAGCCCTGCGACCAGGGCGTCGCCGCCGGGGGGCTCGGCAGCGTTTTGTGTTTCGACCCGGCCGGCGATGACAGCGCGCTCCTGACGGACCCCGGCACCGCCACGGAGACCGCAGTCGCCGGTATCCTGTGGGTGTCTGCGGCCGCCGCCGCCACTGCGGTGGGCTGGCCGCCGTCGGGGAGCTCATCGCCCCCCTCCTCCTCCCCCGGGGGAGGGGCCTGGAGGGAGGGGATGATGGGCACTGAGCGCGTGCGGAGGGAGGCGGGCCGGACGGCGGCCCCCGTTTCGAGGCGCGTGCACGGGACCTCGGTCCAGCCCCGCCTGGAGCTGAAGGGAGAGAGCGAGGGGCGGCCGAGCAGACCACCTGCCCCCCCCCCGGTGGAGCCACACCTGAAGGGACAGGAAGCACAAAGTCAGTCACAGGAAGTACATAGTCAGACCATGTAGAGAGACAGGAAGAAGATCGACCAGAGGAAGGAAGCAGAGTAAGACCAGAGATAGGGACAGTTCAGAGTCAAAAACAGGAAGTACACAGTGTGTACTTCCAGTTCTTTCTGTGAACTGGAAGTACACAGAAAGAACTGGAAGAAAACAGTAAGATCTGGAAGTACACAGAAAGAACTAGAAGAACACAGTAAGATCCGGGAGTACAGTAAGATCTGGAAGTACACAGTAAGATCTGGAAGAACACAGTAAGATCTAGAAGTACACAGTAAGATCTGGGAGAACACAGTAAGAAACAGAGTAAAAGTAAAGGAAGTCACCTTCCAAATAACCTCCTGTCTCCCCCTATCTGTTTCGCTTGCCAACCACAGAATAGTTTGAGATATCTGAGATTAGAAAAACCCCATCGCTCTGATAAACAGTCTCTCAAAAACCTCATCCACCTCTCTCTCCGTGGATACATCCTGCGCATGTTTGTGTGAGAAGAAGTACCATGGCAACAGCCGCAGTATGTATTAACGTTTTTGCACACTCACTCACCCTCCTGTCTCTATTGTGTCATTATTCCAATCCTTGGCATGTGCATCACTTGTGAGGTGCGTAGAAGATGTCTGACAGAGAACGATGGCTCCTCTCGCGAGCTCGCTGAAGCTCAGGGGTTTGGCGGCTGGTGGGTTCTGACCCAGCATGCGGCTGTGTTTGAGAGCGTGCCTCCTGCATGCATCGCCCAATTGGATTTTGCGGGGGTGGCTGCGATTTTTCATGGGCTCGGATATGAAAGTTATTATTAAACAGCACACATCTCGGCCCGATAACACACGCGCCAAGCGGAGTGACGGGACAGAATTCCAACATTGCTGGACCTGAATGTATCATAACGTGAGCACAGGTGTGGGTGCATGTGTGTATGTTTGTGTGTATAACACAGTTGTTTGGAAATGTAAATGAAGGCGTGTGTATGTGTTTGTGTGTATACGTATGCGTCTATATATGTGTGTATGTGTTTGTGTGTGTGTGTGCGTGTTTATTTGTGTGTTTGTGTGTGTATGTGTGTGTGTGTGTGTGTGTGCGCGTATGTATGTGTGTGTATATGTGTGTGTGTATGTATCTGTGTGCCGGCGTTATTGATTGAACCAGGGAGAGGTGCAACACAGTTTTGCGAGGAAAGACGGCCCGGTGCTAACGCGTGTGCTGCTTACACACACGCGGGCGGTGTGCGACCGGAGAACACCGTGGTTACCGAGGCCTGGTGGCGACGTCAACAGCCCTCAGGGCGAGGGAGCTGTTGTTATTGACTGCTCTGCCAGGTTTGTTTGTAGCTTAAACCGAGTAAGAGCCAAACTATCCCCCCCCCCCCCACACACACACACACCCTCGTCGACCCTAGAATTAGAGGTGAGTCCAGAGGAGGTTTACACACCAAGCTAAATATAGCCCCCAGCGCTGAACACTTCACTTTCAAAGTGCCAAAAACACACAGACACACAACCAAACAGACACACTCACTCACATTACACTATCCAAAAAACAGCTGTGTATATTGACGCAAAAACTCAAAATCAAAAAGGAAAAACATGAAAGGGTATTTTTTTCCTCTTCTCTCCTGCTTCGTCTCCTCCTCGGTCTCTCCGTGGTCGATTTACCCTCCCCTCCCTCCCTCCCTCCCTCCCTCCCTCCCTCCCTCCCTCTGTGGCCGTCCCCCTCCCCCTCCCTCGCTCTTTATCATGCAGAGCCCTGCTCTCTCGCCCTCCATGTACCGCCTCTCTTTTCTCCCATCTTTTTCCCGTTCTTATCCAGCTCCCATTTCTCATTTTCAGGGACTGGAGGGTATCACCATGGTAACACAGGAGGAGGAGGGAGGAGTGGTTGGGGCTGAGGGAGGGGGGGCAGGAGGGGGCTGGTGTTGGCTGCATCATTGACTTGTTTTTGAGTTGAGAAATAGGACACAAGAAGCACCTGGAAGGCCGCTGAGCCAGGCAGGCCGGGGCTGTCGGCCGACCAGTAGGCTGTCAATAATCTCCCTCTAGAAACGTCTTATTAATGTCCTCCCATGTTTAATTTTGACGCAACACAAGTTAAGAGCCCCATTTATTCTGCTGTAGTGGCTAGATTTAGTTTGTGTGTTTGCTCCTATTTTTTCTTTGTGAAAGAATCCACCAGGGGGCCAGGGTGTTGTCTGTTTGAAATGTGTCAGTGGGCATGAGTGCATGTACGTGTGTTTGTGTGTGTGCATTTAAATGTGTGTGAATGTATTTGTGTGTGTGTGTGTACGCATAGCATGTACGTGTGTCTCTGTGTGTGTGTGATGGCATGTATATGCATGTATGTACGTGTGTGTCTGTGTGTGTGTCTGTGTGTGTATGTTTGTGCATGTGTGTACTTGTATGCATGTATGTGCGTGTCTGTGTTTGTGTGTCTGTGTGTGTGTCTGTGTTTATGTGTCTGTTTGTGTGTGATTGTGTGTGTGTGTGTGTGTGTGTGTGTGTGTATGTGTGTGTGTGTGTGTGTGTGTGTGTGTGTGTGTGTGTGACTTCTTGTTGAGGGCAGCAGTGCTCTCCTCAGAGTCCTGTCTGAAATGTAAATAGTATGGAAATGGGTCATACAAGGGGTTTGGCAGCCATCCTGCGACGCCCAATCACCCTGACACACTGATGGGGAGAGGGACAGGACAAGAGGATCAGGGGGGATCGGCAGAACAAACGCACACACACACACACACACGCACGCACGCACGCACGCACGCACGCACGCACGCACACACACACACACACACTCTGTCTTCATGACTGACACCTTTGATTGGAGCACCATCATTGCTGTTGATAACCGCTACGGGAAAATGAAGCTTTAAAGCTGGCCGGTCTCGTCTCTGTCTCGATACTCCACTACCCTGCCGCCGGTAAATAAAACAAGTACTTCTGTTCAATAATTAAAGTGGCGATTCATAAATGCTTTCAGAATTCTTATGCGAGGTTATTTTCAGTATTTTCTCTTCATGTCTGCGCAGTCCTTTCGATTATGCATCTCCAAGTGACAAGGAAAACAGAGCGAGTCACATCAACAACTATACCAACAATGGCACCAGAGTGAGACAGATTTCGTGTACTGGGATATCCTGGGGAGTTACGTAAGCGAGCTTGTTATAACCGCCGGACCCCCGTTCCCCACCGCAGACGGGAATGAACGCTTCTGATGAACACTGACAGGAAAACAAGCTCTCCCAACTCCTCGTCCTGCCAGAGACGCTACATTCTGACGGGGTCCATGCACTCCCTCCTCAATGGGGGGATCCAGAGTGACGGCAGCCGCTCGGTTTAATTTCACTTACAACAAAATACTAAACCAACAAGGTGTACATAGAAACGCCAGAAGCCAACATTAGCATGGACGCTTTTTTGGTGTGCATCAACTGAATCTTGTAGTATCAATTCACTTACTGTTACAGTGTGGGGTAGACATTTGAGATATTTCATTGGTGGTTTTTTTAACAATTCTATTCTATTTATCTTTTCAATCAAATGCATTGTCATAGTTTAAGCCAATAGTGTTTTATGTGTGTGCAAAACCAAATCCAATATTAATCTTATCAAATTAAAGCAGGAATTAATCGATTTATTATTTACTATGAAAGGTAAACGCATTTATCTGGTTCGATTTGGTTTTTATTTAGCACCAATAACATTCCTGACAGTGTTGCTAGGATACCTGCCTTGGAGGTATCTAAGCAACTGCCTTTGTCTTAGCAACCTCGTGATAACAATCACAACGAAAAATACAACAATAAAAAAATACAGTGAAAACGCATCTGGGATAAACAAACACACAAAGACATCTGAGGGCACCAGGATCTCACCTCCGTAAAGACTCCGCCTCCTTGTCCATGACCTCTGACCTCATAACCTCTGCCTCATCGAGATGGCTGTAGGCCCGCCCACTCATCCTGGCTCCGTCCAGTAGGCCACGTTTCCCTCTGGAGGTGGGCGGGATCTGGCAGTTATTCCCGCCCCTGCACTCCTGGGCGGGACTGATTGACAGTGAGCTGCTCCTATGGGCAGATGGAGATGCACCGACATGAGAGCGATCAATCCATTCGAATCAATAGGAAACTCACTATTGGACAACTGATTCACTGTCCCACTTAAAGGTGGTTATTCACGCATGTCTGTGTCATGTCGCTGTGTCATCAGACCGGGTTGACGCCGGTTTCAAGCCTTAGAATGAGAATTTTTCTGTGTTGACCGAATAAACTTAACCTGTTTTGCAAAAGCAGCAAGTAAGCATAAGCTGGTTGATATGTAGCAAAACATAATTCAGCAAATAGTAATGGATTGGAATGCTCTGCAAATGCTTATAATCATAAATGTATAATCAGATTTAATTATTTATTCAGAACTACTTAAGGCGACAGGTTTGTCAGTTGGGTTCATCAGGGTCCCCCTGAATTACTAGGCCTACCATGAAAGCCTTTACAGTTGACAGGGAGTTCGTTCTGAATATTTTATTTTGCATTCATTAGCTTGAATTATTTCACATGGCAAATGTGATATTGAAAATGTACAACCACCAGAAGACTACATTTAGCATGTTTTCTTTTTCATCACTGTTGTTTAAGCTGATGTGGCGTGCTAAATGTAAAGCTATCTTATTAGCTTTACAAACCGTCCGAACCAAATGCTAATAATTAGTGTAATGAATGTGGCATTTGGAGCAAAAAACCCCTCATAAATCCAGTAGAGATCAATTATGATTACGCTTATTCAGTTCAGATCAATATCAGATTAACACACACTTAAAACCGGTTACACAGGGTATTGAATTTACCATAAAAACCACGAGTGGCACACTGACCCACTCTATTGATTCCTCTGCAAACCTAATTATCAGTCAGCAGAAAGAGAGCAAACCAACTGGACTAATCTAAACACTCGGATTCAGATTTAGAGCCAATGGCAATTTAGGTTTCCGGCGCACAAGGTTTTCGGCAACAGCTCTACGAATCTATTTTAATACGCGTTTCCAATTTCCCTCCAAAATGTCTCCTAAACATCGGGGCCAGAAGAGGCATTTTTTCGGGCAACTCTGAAGCTCTATAACTCAAGGTGATTACATTTCCAATAGTCTAAGGCCTTTCAGAAACCCTTGGTGCACTGAAGTGCACCAGAAAAAAGAAAGAGTGTGATAACAGAACCAAGGCCATATATCATTAGCAAAGCAGTCCATATAAACAGCAAATGCAGTGCATTAGCAGGGTATTTGGACAGAATGAGTCCATTTATCTCTTTGTTTTTGTCATTTGATGATCGACGTTAACACCCTTATTAACCTTAACACATACAAATATGTACTGTTTATCCTCCAGCTGTTGCATTTTACAATAACAGCAGTTAAACTCGCTACCTTTGTCCCGCGCTGGGAACAGGGAGAGCTCTGCAATTGCCCTGCAATTAATATTCACTATTTAGCAGATGCTTTTATCCAAAGCGACATACAGTGGATTCAGATACACAGCCATTAAGGAGCAGACAGGGGGGTTAGGGGCATCTGGCTCAAGGGCTACTACCAAGTAGATTCCAGACGTTGGGGTTTCGACCCACAACACCTCGTCTGGGAGTCAAACTCCCTAACCGCAACACTCCACCTTTGATTGTTATCGTGTGTGACGCAGAGCAACAGTAGCCCCCCGGCTTCCACTCTGTGTTCTGCTCTGCCTCCACCTACCTAGCATGCCACTGCCACACATACCTGAAGCGTTTGACCTTTGCCAGGGCTCTGGTGAGGGCGGGAGAGGCCAGGGGCGGTGGCAAGACGGGCACCACGCCACCACCAACCTTCACCACGGACATGCGAGGATGAGACCACTGGGAGATGAGAGGAAAGAGTAGGAACGACACAGCATGTTTTCGTGACAGTTGGTCATATGGCGTTACATTGAGACATTTAGAATTACATTTGCGTTAGGTTTAGCATTTAGCACTGCTAAATGCTAACAACAAGTGACAAGTGAATTGAAGATACATGGTTGGATGTGGCTGTAACAGAGAGACAGTGCACCGCTTTCTCAAAGTTAATCAAAAAGAGTTTTTTATTTGAACACGTATTACAAACCTTTGGAAAAAAGACGGAAAACAGCCCTGGAAAAAGATTGTTGTTACCACTCAACATTTGGGAAATTAGTTTGTTTGTTTTGGTACGTTGCGAGTTCAGTATAACCTCAGAGTGTCGGGAGGAAATTGGGAAACATAATCCTGTTTCTAGAACAATCCAACCGAACAAAGAAAAATAAAACATCTGAGAGAGAAAGGGAGGATAAAACCAGTTTAAGGGACATTTTGATCCCAGCCATAATGAGCCAGGTAGAAAAACAAAGCCTTTGAGAGAAAAGCATCTTTGCTGCGTAATTCTGTCTATAAATACACACAGAAAACAGCAAAGCCTAATGCCACAGTGATATGAGCAGGGAGGGGCATGGAACACAGCCCCTACCCCTCCCACCCAGCGCTGGGTCCCGACACCATCGGCTCATCCCACGCCAGATCCACGCCTTCTTCCACTCTATTTCAATGTTCTCATTGTTCTGCAATCAAATTTAGTGTTTCTGTGTACTTTTTTCTGGGATTTTTATGCTTTTATGGGCTAGAGACACTGAAGAACTAGGGGCGACAATAGCTCAGGAGGTAGAGCAGGTTGACGGGTAACCGGAAGGTTGCTACTTCGAATGAGTGTCGAGGTGTCCCTGAGAAAGACGCCTCACCCTGACTGCTCCTGATGAGCTGGCTGTTGCCCTGCATGGTTGACTCCGGCGTCACTGTGTAAATGTGTGCATGAAAGGTTTTAAGCCTCTTTGGATAAAAGCGTCAGTAAAATCCCCTAAGTGTAAATTTAAAGACCGACCAAGTGGGTTGAATGAGCGAGGGAAGGTCATAGCACCACAGGTGACAATCACAAGGCAGTCTCTACAAGGCAGCGTATTTCCTACATGGTTAGAGAGTTTGTGGCTTTAGCCACCCAGCAACCCTAAACCGCTCCATCAAGTTTTACGACACGGTGCTTAACTCAGTGGGCCTCTTCACGCTCAGGACTTTAAAGAGTAGGGGTAGTATGTTGTGGTAGTCGGGCCAACAGTAGTTGCTGTTCTGTCTGTGGTCATCAGCACCCCCCCCCCCCCCCCCCCCCCCCCCCCGTCCTAAAGTCTGTTCGGACATCATCAACACCCCCGGATGGTGCCCTGGGGGGCCGGTTAGAGGGGAGGAGGATTAGCCTCTAGCTCTCCGTCTCATCCCTCCCTCATCCTTCATTCCCAGTCCAGAGGAAGGCGTCGCCCCTCCCCTGGTACAGGAGGTATCTGAGGGGTGGCCGGCCGTGTTCACATCAAAGACTGATGACGAGCCAAAGCCCGACGTTTGGCACACTTCTAGGTCTGACCCGGAATAAACTTATGGGATATTGGATAATCCTGGGAGAACAACAACGATCTGAGAGACGAAATATAACCAGCTCATGAAAGGATTGCACGCCACACTGTTGCCAATGTAATCTATTTCACACAGACACATCTCTCACTGAACTTGTTTTTTTTTCTACACCACTCGTAGAAATTGTATTCGCAGACAAAATACCAATGGGATTAATCGCAAAGAAACAACAGAGTATAAGCAAATACGTGTTGTTGTTTTTTAAACACCAATATAAAAAGGGCGGGTTCATCATGATTAATAATGGTATGTTTATTATTAAGGTATGGGATATGGTGTGGGGCGATAATGGCGCGGACACGACTGCAGCGTTTCATTAGGCCTCTGCCCGTTCTGTACTGATATGTCCTTATGGACAGGTCACTCTACTTTTATAAGAAACTGCATTTTAATGAACCCGGCGGGAGCCATAGCAAACAGACGGAAATGGGTTAGAGAGAACAAAGTGAAGAAATAAGAGCATGAATTTTTATAGGGCGTGACGTTCTTTGTGACGCTAATATAGCTTAGCACCCCCCCAGAGTGTCTTCAGTGGGACGGCCAGATAGAGCGATTGGGTGGAGCAGCAAAACAAGCCACTGGATAGAAAGAGGCGCTTGGTTTGAAGGAGGTTAGAAACAAGTGTTCCCCAGCCTTTTACAGTTGTCTGTATCAACCACATCTCCATCAGTATGGCTCAAATACCAAAGTCCTCAACACCAAACACAAATTTTTCCCTTTTAACTCATAATATACGTGATTCATTTAGCATCCTTATGCATCCTTACTTTATTATTCACTGTCTAACCCCTACTTGCTCCTCAAAGACCTGTCTCTGTATTCACTCTCTAACCAATAACTGCTTCTTAATGACCTGTCTCTGTATTCAATGTCTAACCCCTACCTGCTCTGAACGACCTGACTCTCTATTCACCGTCTAACCCCTACATGCTCTGAACGACCTGTGTCTGTATTCAGTGTCTGAAAGACCTGGAACCTTATTTGTGGGAAAAAATTATGTTTTACTATACTATACTCTATACTTTTAGAAACTGCACAACAAGTACAAGTGACAACATTGTGTGTATGTAAATGACCTTCTTCTCTTTAACTCTAAACAGGAATTATCTCCTTAATCCTTCACATTCCTCTACGGTACCACTCATTACAACTCATTTTATCCTCACCTCTACCAACAGAATCCCCATAACTCACGCCGCAATAATTTACATCACACATTATCCGCAAGACAGCCGGTGATTGCGTTCATCTGATCTTAAGGTTTACAGCAAATGTTATTTATCAGCGATGCATGACATCCTGCGCTAATATGCCAACGTGTACATAATACCTAGCTTATCCGTCCAGATGTGCAAATACTGTTGATTACCGTCCACATTTAGACAGACTGAAAACAAACAAAGAAATACGATGCCGCGCAGACGTGCAGAACACTGACCAGAGCTTTGGGCCTGTGCACTGTTACCGCAGGTGTTAAGCAGACAGCATCGTGACGGTTAGCTGCTTTCTTTTTGGTCTCCCTCGGTGGGGCTTACAGGAGCACTACTGCTGTCAACGAGGACCTGTGAGGATAACCGTTCCTCTGTCTCTGCTACAGAGCTGTGTTGTAGACACAGAGAAAGGGAGGCTCCCAGATGGAGCTCATCGTGTTTAAAAGTCGGGCTTCGCCTGCCAAACCGTTTGTTTGCTTGGTTACACAAGGACATCCATCCACAGAAGAGAAACAAAATAAAAATAAAACCTTGAGTTGTGTTTATATTTATGGTTCTTGTGAATAATGAAGAAGCAGAGTAAGGGGTTACCTTTTGCTGCTGGGGGCCGTACTGAAGCATTGGACTAGATTTGGACATCACGCTGGGAGGAGCGAAGCTACAGTCCCTCAGGCTGCGACTCTCAGAGAACTGGGACCGGAGCTTCTCTCTGTGGCCCCTGGAGAGAGACAGAGAGAGAGAGAGAGAGAGAGAGAGAGACACACAGAAAGACAGACAGACAGACAGACAGACAGACAGACAGACAGACAGACAAACCAAGATAGAGAGAAAGACAGGTAAGAGGAAAGAGGAAGAGAGTGGGATAGAGAGAGAGGGAGTGAGTTGTAAAGATAGAGGGGAGAGTGGAGAAAAATAGTGAAGGACCAAGAGAAGTGGGAGAGAGGAGAGGGAGGGGGAGAGCGTGGTATTGAGAGAGTAAACAAGAGATAGAGACCAAGAGTATAGATAATGAGAGGGAGAAAGAAGAGAAGACAGAGAGAGAGAGAGGAAAAGGGGGCGAAGAAAGTAGATAACGATAAGTTGTAATTTAAAAGAAGAAAAAGAAAGGACTGTAAATCCTTAAGCACAAATAAAGTAATTATACCCAGTTTGACAAACTGCCCCAGATGTTCAGTATGTGTTTTACCTAAAGTTGGGAATTCAATTACCGCTAATTCGATGAATCAGTCAAAACAGTCCATCTCTAGAAGTCTAGGAGAGGGATCTGTGCGGGTCTCAGCCATTTAGAGAGCGTGTTGTGGGGGAAATGACTTGAAGAGAAACTGTCAACTCCTTCACAGAAATTAAGTTGGAAGTTTGGATGGCATTTGAGCAAAGTACTCTGGGCCGCTACCAATATAGCATTAGCATAAAACCTGTCAACCAGTGACTGTTTGAACGTGCAACTTTTATTTATGAAGCCAATGTTGCATACAATGGTCATTATATGCCCTTGGTCTTAATGGTCTGAGTGGAGGAAATTAGAGGAATATTTGGAGTAAGGCTGAGAAGGATAACTGAATTCAATTTCACCATTATGATGGTTATCCTGAACAGGGTTATTCGGAAAGCCATCAACGATTGGAGAGATTGGTGTCAAACGAATACTCGAAAGCTGACCTGGAAGCTACCCTACTTGGTTATGTGAACACAACAAAGTTGAGGGTTAGTTATTTTCAAGAAAATGCCCATTATGTATTGATCTATTTTAGATCTATTTTCTATCTGTTCCTTCTAACTATTAACAGGGTTTAACACCATGATGAATGAAATCTATTAGAAAGAGAAAAGGCATTTTTTTGTTCGCTCATTATGAAAACGTGAAACATGAGCGCATTTCTTTTTTTTTGGATTACATTTTTATTGGATTAAACATTAATTGATATTTTAAGAGATTGGGATTAAAGTTTAATTAACCTCTCATAAAATAATAAGGGGCCCCAGTTGCGCTGCAGTTCATATCCTTATGGTGCTTCCTTAGCTAACAGCCAAAACATTTCCAAAAAAGAGTATCAAACACTTCCCTAAACTATATGTTTTGTGTATTTATTGTGTTCAAATAAAAATATAGAAATAATTAAATGGAACATAATAAAAATCGTGCAATAATAGTAGGTAGAAATACATAACAGCTTTAAGAGATATGTAGGCTATACACACTAAAGAGGAATGTATGTACTTAAGAATTGTAACGACTGTGTAGCTGCAGTTAGCCTCAGCCCACTTAGCTTACTGAATCGTTTTGTTGGTTAAAGAGCCACTCATGACCATGGTACTAAAACAATTAGCAACCAAGGTTGATTCTTTTAAATCTTGATAATTTCCAGGCCTATCTTCTAAAAAAAACGAACGAAAAACACCTTCAAGGTAGCATTTACATTGCTTCCTGTTTACCCTTGTTGGCCACGATTTAAGATAAGTGTTTTGTGTACGAAAGATACCAATTATCATCCAACGAATTACAAACTAGTATGCTAGCTAGCGTGACTTACTTGCTGCTAGCTAGCGTGACTTACTTGTTGCTAGCTAGCGTGACTTACTTGTTGCTAGCTAGTGTGACTTACTTGTTGTTAGCTAGCACGACTTAGTTGTTGCTAGCTAGCGTGACTTAGTTGTTGCTAGCTAGCATGACTTACTTGTTGCTAGCTAGCGTGACTTACTTGTTGTTTGCTAGTGTGACTTACTTGTTGCGGCGGTACAGAGCCATGCAGGCCACACCCAGGAGACAGATACCCAGCGAGATGCTGAGGATGGAGAGCATCTGTCTCTGGTACGTCTCAGCGCTCTCTGCGGAGGAAACACACACTCGGGTCATTTAATCCTCTGTCTATTCCTCCTTTATTCTTTGTTTCCTTCGTATCTTGCATGTCCATAAAGCTTTCGTGAACGATTTTGTGGAATAGGAGCCCACAGGTTGCTTTAGCTTCCACAGGTTTGTGAGGAAACAATTAACCCCCACACACACACATACGCACGCTCGTCCCCCGTCCCATTCCCCAGACAGTCACACACACACACACACACACACACACACGCACACGCACACGCACACGCACACGCACACGCACACACACACACACACAGACAGTCTCTCACACACACACAACACACACACACACACACACACACACACACACACACACACACACACACACACCCACACACACACACACACACACAGTCACAGACAGAGTACGGAGGCACCAGTAACGTGGTCAGTGTGTGGCAGTGTCAGGCCAGATCACAGCTCCATGACAGGAGCCAAGTGGAGCGTGACATCATTTCCTTCAGACATTGCCTTTAGCCATCGCCAATCGTCGTGACGCCCGGCCTCTGTGTGTGTGTGTGTGTGTGTGTGTGTGTGTGTGTGTGTGTGTGTGTGCGTGTGTGTGTTTGTGTGTGTTTGTGTGGAAGTGTGTGTTTGCACACATGTTTGTGTGTAGATGTAGGTGTTTGTGTGGGTATTTTTGGAATTTCGATGTATCTGTGGGTGTTTTTCGCGATGTGTGTATTTTTAGACGTGTGTGTGTGCGTGCAAATGTATGTGGTTATGTATTTGTGGTTATGTATTTGTGAGTTTGCCTATGTGGCTGTTTTTGCGTGAGCTTGCATGTGTTTTCGTGCATGTATGAGTGTGTGCGTGCTTGACAGGGGCAGGATGTAACAGCCAGTGAATGCTTGAGCAGTTCAGTGTCAGCTCTGTATATCAGCCCCGCAGTCTTAAGGTCATCCTCCACTGCTGCACAGTACAATCCACATCATACACACTGTCTGTGTCTAGGTGAACTCCCCAAACAGCCTGCTTTCAATTTAATGATGTGTCCGTCTATCTTTCTTAACTGATCTATCCATCTGTCTGTCTATCGGTCTGAATTGATTTGTCTGTTTGACAGTTTGTTTGTTTGTTTGTTTGTTTGACTTGTCAGTATTCTGTCCGTCCGTCTATTTGGCTGTTTGTCAGTTTCCCTGTCTGTCTCCCTGCCTGCCTGTCTGTCTGTCTGTCTGTCTGTCTGTCTGTCTGTCTGTCTGTCTGTCTGTCTGTCTGTCTGTCTTTGTGAACTCCCCAAACAGCCTGCTTTCAATTTAATGATGTGTCCGTCTATCTTTCTTAACTGATTGGTCCGTCTGTCTGTCCATCAGTCTGAGTTGATTTGTCATTTTGACAGTTTGTTTGTTTGTTTGTTTGTTTGTTTGTTTGTTTGTCTTGTCAGCATTCTATCCGTCCATCTATTAGGCTGTTTGTCTGTCTCCTGTCTGTCTGTCTCCCTGTCTGTCTGTCTCTCTATCTGTCTGTATTGATTTGTTTGTTTGACCGTTTGTTTGTTTGTCTGTCCACATTCTGTCCGATCGTCTATTACACTGTTTGTCAGTATGCCTGTCTGTCTCCCTGCCTGTCTGTCTGTCTGTGTGAACTCTATAAACAGCCTGGTTTCAATTGAATGATGTCTCCCACTATCTTCCTCAACTGATCTGTCCGTCTGTCTGTCTATCAGTCTGAATTGATATGTTTGGTTGACAGTTTGTTTGTTTGTTTGTTTGCCTGTCCGCATTCTGCCCGTCCGTCCTCCTGTCCATCTGTCTCCTTTTGATGGAGCGCCTGCCTTACCCTGGCTCTGCTCCATGGGGCTCATGATGAGGAGTGGGGCAGATGATGCCCACGTCTCCATGCCATCTTGCACGGCGCGTTCCAAACAGGGACGATTGGCTAGCTCGCTACTGCTGAAAGCATCTCATGGCGCTAAACACTTTAAGGGCCCACTGATCTCGACAGACATTAAGTGCGATGCAAACGCACACAAACATAGCGCAGTCACGGCCCTCCACGCCCAGGGTGTGTTAAAGCGTTGCCATTACTTCAAATGAGACAGTGTTGTGCTATTACCGTCTGCCCCCCCCCCCCATTAGTCCTGCTTTAGTGACCCCTTTGTAGCGCAGCTTTCTAAATGGTAAAACATGTTGTAATGTGTTGCGTAACAATAACATCATCATTATCTGAAGTATTAGGTTCATCGCGCCCATCGATCATCAGATTCAGAATCTATGCTTGACAAATAACAACAGTTTTGTTCTACCGTGCCCCCACGGTTGAGTATACATTACAGACACACTGTGCTGTGCTGTGGTTTCTCTGAAGGCAGACACAGAGAGGGAAGGGGTTCGCTGCTGCAAAACAACCACTATTTTACCTCTGGCCTGTTCATCACACACAGCTCAGACTCAGAGCCCCCAGCGGCACTCACTCACTCTCTCCTATCATCTTCCATCTCATAGTGTCCCCATAAATGGACACTTGGTCTCTTACAGAGTGTAAGGGCGGGGGGGGGGGGGGGTCACTATCACTGCTGTTGATGGAGGGGGTCCTCACTCTCTCTCTCTCTCTCTCTCCCTCTCTCTCTCTCTCTCTCTCTCTCTCTCTCTCTCTATCTCTATTGATGGAAGGGTTTCTCTCTCTCTCTGGCACTTAAGGAAAGCAATGGTGAAATAGACTGTCTGTCAGTCGGACAAGTCTGTGTCAGTCTGTCCTTTCCACCTGTCTGTCTATCTGTCTCTGTCTGTCTGTGTGCCGCGTCACCGTCTGTCTGTGTGTGTGTTAGTCCACGGATGGACTTTTCTAGGAGTCAGCATGTTTGGTAATTGAACCGCCCACATGACAAGTCTGCAAGGGATCTCATTTAGTGACTACATTACCTTACTGAGAGAGAGAGAGAGAGAGAGGGAGGGAGAGGGAGATGTGGGGGGCGTAGTGAGTGGGAGAAAGCCAGCAAGAGACAGAGAAGAAGAGGGAGAGAGTCAGGGAGAGAGAGACAGACGGAGAAGGAGAGGGAGTGAGATAGAGAGAAAGAATTAGAGGGAGGGAGAGGAAGGGGGGAGGGAGGTGAGAGATAGAGGAATAGCTGGATGGTGAGGGAGGGGAGAGAGAGGAATAAAAGGAGGGGGAGGAAGAGAGGGGCTGGAGAAGAGAGGGGCTGGAGAAGAGCAACAATGAGAGAAAAAGCAGTGAGAATGAGAAGGGCGTGCAAGGACTAATGTGACTAACCTTCTGATCGCCCCGGAGAGACATTACATCCTTCTCTTTGTCGGGATTCTGATCCAGAACCAAAATCACATTAATCCATAAATGTACCATTCATCCAGTCATCATCCATCCATAAATCCATCATCAATCAACATCCATCCATCAATTCAGCCTTCTATACACGCACAAACCGGCATAAAAGCCACACACAGATATCACTGTTATTGTTACATCACTTCCTGTGACATTACCTGTCTCCATGCAGATACCACACACCTAGTTCGCCGCCTCGCTGTTTCCATGGCGACCGGCCCACATTAATTTCCAAGGTGAGAGGCCTGTGTGGCTTATGTGTGTGTTTCTTTGTATGTGTGTGTGTTAGTGTGTGTTGATTGTTGTCTTACCCATGAACTCGATCCCAAGTTCATCCGCTGTTCCATCACGGCCATGGCAACATGGAGAGAGAGAGAGAGAGAGAGAGAGAGAGAGAGAGAGAGAGAGAGAGAGAGGGAGAGATAGAGGGAGAGGGAGAGAGAAGGAGAGAGAGAGAGAAACAGACCGAGACAGATGCAGAGACAGAGAGATAGACAGAGACAGAGAGAGACAAAGAGGGAGATTAGGTTAGATTACATCTGGATACACAGTATACTTGTTGGGTTTTCAGATCAAATCTATGCATATAAGGATCAAATGAAAACATATACTACAGTCGACAGTCAAAACAAGAAAAACATCTTTATTCTTAATGCAAAGTCCCTGCCAAAGAGGAAAATATTATATACAACCGAACACATGATTTCATATCATGTTCTTCAGTGCTTTATAAAGTCTACCCCCATTCTAGCAATAAATAATGTAACCGCTGATTCTCAACTCTGGTTTCTCTACTGACTGATATATATATACAGACTTTGCTTCAACAACATCAAGGTTTGAAAGTGTCAATGGGAGAGAGAGAGAGAGAGAGAAAATTTAAGCAATGACTTGTGTTTGAGGGGCATAGATGCCCCAATCTCTAGTAGGCCAGCCATATGAGCCAGGCCGCCCCTGGTAGTTGAACACTATAGCCTTGAAGGGAAGGCTTTGAGGACTCAAAGATTCAGTGAGAGAAGACAAAGAGGAGGGCGATGAGAGACTGGAGGACAGAGAGCAGAACACTTGATCTGCTCTGAGAAGAGGCATGCAGGGGTGGTGGTGCCTGTCCTGCCGGGTAAGGGCCACTTGGAACCAGAACTATAGTGTCGACAGTGTCTCCCTCTGACGCTGTCACACGTACACACACACACACGCACACACACACACATGCACACACGCACATTGTGTGCCTGTTGCTGAAAGAGATGATAAAGGGGAAGCCTGATGTTCTTTCATCCTGACAGCAAGCCCTTTGCACGCAGCACAATCTCCTCAGCCAAATTAAAACAAACCCGCTTCACCTAATTGCTTTTCTGACCGAGGTGGTCTGGATGGAGTTTTAAATAGCACGGCCCTTTACTAAACACCAGCAACCACATGGAAATTAAAAAACATAAAACAAAGAAAGACGTTTGGAGAAAAATGTAAAACCCTAATGAGGAAAGGGGCGAAAGGACAAGACAGCAGTAGGTAGTGCCATTTCAGTTGCATCATGGGTAAAAAAAAGGGAAAAAAACGCAGCCATGATGTCGCTCTGAGGAGAGGTGAGGGGAAAGATAACAGTGAGATGGAAAGAGGCTATTGAGCGTGTGCATCGTGGAGGGTGGATTAATAGTGTGTAAAGATACAGGGTTATCTGTCACTATCGCCCGCGTAAAGCTCTACTACATGATTTATGAGTCTGACTTGAAACACCGGAAGACACTGAGGAGGGAGAGAGGGCTGGGGGGGAGAGAGAGAGAGACAGAGATACTGAGGGATAATTGAGTTAAAGCAGGCTTAGAAAATACACTTGATCTAATGCAGTCCTTCTGAGACTTGGGTTGAAATGGAGCCGAACCATGTACCATGTACATATTTGTACACACTTTTAAACATTTAACTGAAGCCGTAAATGTACCTTCTTATCAAAAGGATATAATCCCCAGACTACCCTGGGTATCTTTTTAAATTTGTGAGAACAAACAGAAGCTGACCATGTGTTTTGCGTGCTATAGTTTATAAAGAATATATTTTATGGGGAAGCATTATTAGAATTAATTTTTCTAAATAAGGTGGTTTCACAGATATAGAGACAAAATGAAGGGAAGACTCAAAATTCACTAAATGCAAAATTCTGCAAAATTAGACTGCAAAATTCACTAAATTGTCCTTAATGCCAAGTTAATCACATATGAAGAAAACTAAAAGAGCAATTTGACAGCAATTTATACCAATGACCTTTAACCAAACGAGAGCACATCGCCTTCCTTACCGATTTCCTCAGACACTACAACATGACGGCATGAGGCCGACTCGAGACCAATGAATAACACATAACACGAATGCCTGGCAAACATAAATGGGCTTAAGAAAAAAGAGCTTGGTGCAATTTGAGTCCAGATTTCGCTCCCAGGTCCGTGACTTAGCACTCCCTATTCCACTCTGTCTTTCCACACTTGGCAAGGCCAAAACACTCGATGCAAGATGCTGCTCTTATCATTGCTGCCTGCTTATTTCTATTCATTCTTCCCCCTTTGCGATCGCCCAGGGCAACAGACAAAACTACAAATTTCTCCCGCTAAACCGCCTGGGCTATAAAAGCCGGGTGTGCCAAACTAAATTTTAAGCCTCTGTGGCTTAACTTTGCCATGACAATGTCGGTTCTGCACAGACGACATCATTTCAGCACTGATGACGCCATTCTCAGATCCGATGACATCATTTTCAGCACATATTCCGTCATTTCAACACACATGATGCCATTATGGTCCCCGGTGATATCATTTCAGAGCCGATGACATCATTTCAGGACCAATGACGTAATTTTAAATTAACTCTAAAGATTACATTTCAGACAAAATTATGTAATTTCACCCAGAACGTCACATCATTGTCCCTGCACGAATGGTCTCTGTGGGTATCTGTGTGGACCTTTCTTTCTTCTTCTCGGTATCCTCACAGCTCCTCCCCTCTCATCAGTCCTGCCTCGACATTGAACGCACCTCTCTGGCCCGATCCCGTCTCAGTTGGGCTCCTCCGGAAGCATATGGCGCTACTTCAAACTCTCTGCATTTTTTCTCCCATCTAGTTCTTGACAGGCTGTTATCTGATTCGCCGCTTGGCCTCCCCTCGCCTCCCCTCTCCTCACCCCTCACCCTCTCCTCTCTCAATTAAACGCCTTATCACTCCCTGAGCCCTCCCCCCCCAACCCCCCCCCACCAACTGCTCGCCAATATCCTAAACTTCCTGAAAGGTCTGTTCCCTCCCAGCGGCCCCTGGCAGGAAGTCCCTCTGCTCTCAGAATCTGGTCCCTCTTTCAGCGACACCACATGCCAGAGTGGACCATGTCCACTCTGGCATGTCGAGTATGTGTCTGAGTGTGTGTCTCAGTGTGTCCCTGAGTGTGTGCGTCTAAGTTTGAAAGTGTGGTGCACCTATGAGTGTATGTCTTTGTAAGCACCAATGTCTGTCTGTGTATGCGAGGATGCGTTCGGCTAAGGTGAAGGTGTGTGTGTGAGGGAGTGCTCGCGTTTTAAGGTGTTTTTGTGTCTGAGAGAGTGTTTGCTTTCGGATTTGTTTGTGTGTGTGTGCCAATATGTGTGTGTGTGTGTGTGAGAGAGAGCGCTTACGTGTGCATGAGTGTGTGTTTGTGTGTGTGTGTGTGTGTGTGTGTGTGTGTGTGTGTGTGTGTGTAAGTGGTGTAAGAGAGAGAGAGAAGGAGAGAGAGTTGTGTGTGTGAGAGAGAGAGTGTGCTTTTTGTTCGGGTGTGTGCCTGTGGGCCCGTGTGTGTGTATGTGTGCGTGTGCTTGTATATGTGTGTGTGTGTGTGTGTGTGTGTGTGTGTGCCTGCATGTGTATGTGTGTGTGTGGGTGTGTGTGCCTGCATGTGTATGTGTGTGTGTGCGTGCGTGTGCGTGCGTGCACAGATGGGGTGCTGCTGTGCCCCAGCCAGATGCCAGTTGGCCGTGCTCTGTCTGAGTGTTTGCTCTGTGGCCAGTGGACTCTTGGAGACGACGAGTGTTCTGAACACCTCAGGACGAGGGCTGAGACACTGATAAAGCCCACGGAGGGTTCGTTTGTTTTTAAAGCCACGCCGGAGGGAAAGAATCGGGATGTAAACACAACATGCCAAGACACACAAAGGAACACACACAGCGGGTCCACAGACACACACGCAGGCCGGGCCTGAAGGAACCTAACGGCTAACGCGAGGGAGGGTTAGCATGTTGGAATGACTGCCCCCCCCAACCCCCCCACACACACCACAGTAACCTCGACTGGAGCCATTTGGGCTGGGCCAGAACAGTGGCGGTGGATGTTATCAGAGGATTTGGATGTTGAAAGCGGGGGGTAATCCCTGTAACCCTGCTGTAATCCGGGTAAGTTTTAGATGCCTCTGCATGCCCAGAGATCATAAAAACTCTAAACCCCTCTCTCCCACCGCTCAGGACCCATGGAGGTCCGCTCAGGCCAGCTGGACGCTGACCTAATGAGATAAGATGGTGTTTACTCCAGTGTCCTCACTTTATGAGTCTTAGACAGGAAATGCATGTCTCACAGCATGAAGGTAGCAAAAGACGTCAACAACTTCTGTTTTATTTTTCAGCACACGCTTTTGAAGTGGTACTCTCTGATATTAGAGAAGAAGCACTGGTCTTTTCCCCTCAAACGCTGAGCGGTAAACAGGAGTGCCGGGTTGGTTAGGTCGTTTACAGTCTAATGCTCCTAATGAACCGTGTTTCATACTTCACACCCTGTCATCCTGCTGATAGAGTGGATTACAGCCGGGCCCAAGGGGACCTTATATCCACTCATTAGCATGACAACTCCTCCGAGATGGCCGCTTACAACACCAACACACTCTGCGGGCCTTGTTCACCGAACGGCCATCTTGGTCCCACTCTGGTTTGAAGCTCTAGCTGGGTGATGAACGGCTGAATGTGGGGTTCCACGTTCGGTTCTGTCCCCCTTCAGTGTCAAACACAAATCTGATTTATTCTATGTTGTACGTCCTTGCACTCAATGTACGCACTTATTGTATGTCGTACGTCCTGGCAGTAAAAAAAAATCTAATAAAGAATAAGTACTTAGTTGTGTAGCCTCTCATCCTAGCTATCGTTGTTGTATACGGGAATGGGTTAACCTAGCAATTGTTGGTGCTTGGCATTTGTTTCGATGAACATCATACTGTACCAACAGCGTTATATTGTTTCTCCTTCTTCTGACAAATGTACTTATTGTAAGTTGCTTTGGATAAAGCATCTGATAAAGGCCCTAAATGTTAATGTAAATGTAAATGATTAGCAGGATGGTTCACAAGGCTATCTCCTTTCTGTTGTTTCACCCAAATTTCCCATCCGGAATTATTTTAGTACCATCTTTTCTTAGCTAAGAGGCGTGAGGTTAAAAAAAAAAAAAACACAAACCATTACTACACAGGCTTCAACAAAATATTTGGGTTTTGAATTACAATGGCTCAAATATCAGTGTATGTTGTTCACAGGGTTGAAATGGGTAGGATTATAAATATCTTATTTTTAATCAGTTCATGCAAAGTTGTCCACATACAAGTGATCAACAGGTCATAGGTAGGGGGGGTAGGAACCGGCAACCTTTCTGTTGCTGGAAAAACCGATGTGTAGTAGTCCACATTCACTCACCTGCACTCAAACACACACACACACACACACACACACACACACACACACACACACACACACACACACACACATAAAAAGCACAGATGCACTTGGCTTAAAGGAAAGTGGCGTTTGTCCACAGAGGCATCAGGAAATGAATGGTAAGTCTATACGGAAGTGGTGACGAGAGAACCAGATGACAAGAGGTAGAAAACGTGGGGCCACCCAGGCACCCCCAGCCCTGGGACTCTTAAAGTGGTGTGGCGGCGGAGGACTAAGACAGTCCTCTGCTCTGGAGGACCTGGGAGTTAAGACGGCTTCAAGAGGTGAACCAAAAAGAATAGGTAAGAAATGGAACCGAAGAGCCCTTGACACAGAAATGACTGAGGGAGCACTGCACTTCTTCAGAAGGTGTAGAAAGGGCATTACTCTAAATGAGAGTGGAATACAGGGGGGCTGAAAGAATTACATCCAAACAAGCCTCGCTACACCCACAAATGTGTTCTTCTATCAGGTTTATACCCGTTTTTATTTCCAAGGATTCCACAGTTCCACTATCAGATTTTCCAGATGAATGTCGGCACTGACTGTAAAAACGATTTCATGCCTGCCACCTTATTGGCATTCACTGATGGCAGCCAGAACCAGCTGTACGGTACAACATGGCCCGGTCTATTTGCTGGATCAACCATTGCCAGAATGGGGAAATAATGTCATTTAGGGGTTAAAGTTAAAACTGAGGACAAACAGTGGATAATTCTGTCAGCGTTAAAACCGGTACACAATAAATAATATTGCTGACAGCAAAGAGAAAATTAGCTGTGAAGTCCTCGTGGACTGATCAATCTCAACTGTGAAATCCCTTTGAGCGGTATGGCCAGGCTTTATCTGTAAATCCAACTTCATGGTGAACATTCAATGATTTGAAATACCCCAAAAACCCAAAACAATAAAAACAAAAACAGCAGAGTGAGATACATAGTCGTTGCTGTTGTCTCGTGAAATCAAGGTGGACCTCTGCGGCAATTAAATCTCTGCTTCGATGAAAGCTGCGACTTCACAATACAAGTGTGAAAAACACTGAGGTTAAAGCTCTGCCAGACGACAAACCATTTAAACCAAAAAAATAAAAACATCTGCTCCGATATGATTGGTCACACATAAGAAAGCAACACATCCGTCCCCCCTGTTGGACATAAAGTTAATCCCTTTGTGGAGGCGGCGAGCCAGAAAGAGCGGGAAAACATCCTTCATGGCTTGAGAGGAAGTGCCCAGAGACTCCATTAGCACCGTCTCCGAGGAAACGGAGGCGTCTAATGGAAGGCACAGTCCCTTATCGGGTCCTCAGGACACAGGCGCCGAAGCACTTCGTGACCGCAAGACTCGGCGTGCTCACTAAGGCCCCGCCATCGAGGGGAAGTCCGGCTGCCCATCAACGGTCACCACTTTGCTTTTAATTCCATCTTTGTTTTTCGGTTTCCTTTATTTATTCCTGTTCTTCTCAAGGCAGCAAAAAGGACACACACTAGTAGAAATCTCCTGGGAGCGGTGGTGGTGGTGAAGTTGGGGTTTAGTTTCTGATGAACCATGGGAGAAAAGGAATAGGTGGGAAATTGTGGCTTTTCCAACGCTCGCTGCCCTACTATGTGAAATGGTCGTACATTCATGGAGTTCACGGGAAATGGCGTCACAAGCGGCCGGGCTGGTGTAATGGGGCTTTGGGCTCTAAACAGGGTTTGGTATTGTTGCTTGTGTACTAATTATCCAGTAGCACGCCACCTCGACACGTGCACTCACGAACAAGGCATTGATCAGGCCACGTGTCCTGTACATGGCTGGAAACGTATTCCGCTTTGTGCCGATTTCGGTTCTCACACAAGGGATGGTATCTATATAAGGGACCAGGAGAGTAGTCTAAGAATAGTTCTTAAAGTTGTATCTAGGACGAAAGAAGGGGGTTGGGAGCTGGGAGTTATACAACCCCCAGCGGGCTTGTATAACTCATGTATAATAGGGAAGCGAATATTCGAACATGGGTCTAAAGTTATTAATCAGACCTACATTGCCTTGACTGTTCCTTGAGGTTGTGTAATAGTTTGGAACCATTTTATTCTCACCCACAAAGGAGATATGGGGACACCATTTTTCACATACAAACAAACACGAGGATAAACAGGGAGAGCAAAAGAGAAAAAAGGAAAAAATTAAACATACTTGGATCTGACAAGACGGCGTCCGTCTTGGGCACAAACTGGTCACAGCGAAGTCCGTGGTAGCCCTCTTTACACCTGGAGTAAGAGAGAGAGAGAGAGAGAGAGAGAGAGAGAGAGAGAGAGAGAGAGAGAGACAGAGAGAGAGAGAGAGAGAGAGAGAGAGAGAGAGAGAGAGAGAGAGAGAGAGAGGGGTGATTAGGTTTTCAACAGGACCAGCAAACAGACTAATGACGAGGCTAATCACAAACTACGAGCCTCTGTGCTGACCTTTGGGTCGGCGGAGGGAGACATCCACACAATTCCAGAAACAGTTTTAAAATGGACAAAGTGGAGCAAGGGAGGGAGTGCCGGGGGGAAGATGGGGGGTGGGGTGTGGGTAGATGTTGAGCAAGACTGGAGAGAGAAAGAACGAGGAGAACAGACAGTTTGGGGTTGGATGGCGTCTGTGGTCCTGCTGATAGCAGCCTGAGTGAGGGAAAGCCAATGTCTGGCGCTGGAGAAAGAGGGGGGACGGAGGGTCAGGGTGATTAACACTTTCATATTTTCTTGGGTTCAATTCTCCCCTTAGTGTGGTGTCACATCCTAGGGGCGACAGATAGATGAAGAGCAAAACATATTTCACATGACAAAATACACACAACCCGTCTCCATTTCACATAGCAGGACAGTCTTGTGGCTAGGAGGTCGTTCAAATTCCATTGGCTCAGATGCCGGGTTAGATTCCCAGTGTCCACAGCCCATACACTGCCTTGGTGTCCTTGAGCAATAACACTAATCCCTTATACCTGCTCCTTAATGACTACTATCACAGATCGCTTGGGATGAAATAGTTGCAAGTAATCGGAAGAAGAAATAGTAGAAAAGAGGAAAGACGGTTTGAATTATTCATCAAAATACGACGTCAGAGAGGGCTGTGCCACACATACACTCGCACAAATATATGCTAGTTCACGGCGACTATTCAGTTCCAGATACACATACAGGGATCAGATTGATGGCTTTGACAAGGCTGTAGAACTGTAAATTATATACATCAGAGCGTCTGCTTGTCAAGTCATTAGCATAAGTTCACGACACTCAAACCTGCAATCTGCTAGCGTTCGGCACCGGGTCAAACTAGGTGCTAGCCGGCTTTGGTGAAATAAGGGGTCAACCTATACGTTTACTCAGGATGTGTCCTCTGAAAGAGAAGGGTCACTGGGACGGAGGTGCATTGGCTGGTTGCTATGGCGATGCAGCACTTTGAGTTATCTAAGAGAGAGAGTTTCCTGACAGAGGGCCAAGCATTAGCTTGGCCCTCTGAGCTCTCTCTCTCTCTCTCTCTCTCTCTCTCTCTCTCTCTCTCTCTCTCTCTCTCTCTCTGTAATCTCTGTCTCTCAAGTCTCTCCAGTGGCTGCCTTTGATTTTAGGTTAGAGGAATAAACAGATAAAGCAGTTTTTAACTCACCCAATCCAAGTGAGTATTCAAAATGTCAGGATATGACTCTGATTAATATTAATATAAAACATATTTTTTAATATAAAATGGCTCCTGCTTGTGTTCTCATCCTAAAGTTATCCTGCGCTTGCATTTGACTGCTTCAGAAAGCTTTACAGCTCTTTTATTATTATGCGTGTTCAACATTTACTGAATGCATCAGGGGGGTTTTCATCCTCACTTGTTATAAAATGGCTTTGCAGTAAACGTGTATGCTCAAGGAATACACGTCAACGCAATATTAATTGAAGCCATGTTAAGGTGTGGCGAGAATTAGTGGGGCCAGAAGGGATATCTCATAGGATTAGCAAACCTTTGTAAACCCTTTCCCCCTTGAGTCGACATCTTCTGGTCCAGGCTAGACTGCTAAACGCTTCAGTTTAAGCCTGTCTTGCGTCGGATGCATCATTCTTACACCCAACGCTCGCCAAGTCTCAAGGAAAACTTGGTTGAGTGATTTCTGGTGCAGTCTGTCAAAGCATTCACAGTGACAATACAGGGATCTACTCTTATACCACTTTTTGTACATTCCAGTCCAGACAGTCGAGTAGCATTTTCTGAATTGACAATATTCTCGGTTCTCGATGTGCAAACTGTCAGGTAAAGTCGTTTTTCATTTTTGCAGTGTTTTATCAGAGTTGTCGTCTTGAAGGGCTCCATATTCCCAAGGGCTTTACAATACAAATTATACTTTTGTTCTGTGCCCTTGACCCCCGAGTTGTTAAAAGTTAAGAAGAAAAACTCCATCAAAAGCCAGTGGGAAAGGAGCTGACCTTGAAGGGCAAGGACATCAAAACACATCATCATATATGCAATAAAAAACACATGATATATTATATCTCTTTAGTGATAATTATGGGCTTTGTAACATTAGTACTTTACTTTAAAGTATAATGAGATTGTATTTAAGTGATGGATTGGATCCATGTTTTTGATCCACCGTATGCACAAATAAATGAATGCTCCACTAGTCATGCCTGCTTTGTTGAGCTCAAAGGTCGTGGCTTAGCCTGAAGGTCATTTGTTTTTTTTGTGGTGTTGAATAGCTCCTAGTCTGAAGCAAACTTTTTGCTGGAGAGACATTAAATGAGCAGGATATACGGAAAAAAGGAATAACATTGTCGAGTGTGGGTGTTTAATATGGGCTTCTGACACTGAGAAATAACTCAAAGCGCATTTGTCGTGTGCTTGCCCTTTCAACATTCACAAAATACGTCAATTGATGCCCTTGATACAAAGCCTACGACTCACTGGCATAAAATCTCATTCTTATCTTATTTATTATTCACAATAGCGTCTCCCCCGACACTCTCAGAGTCTTAAGAGTGAGTGGCTCCTGCCGAAATAAAGACAGCTAGGTGAAAATAATCACATTATCTCCTTCTCGGGGAACCAGATCCTCTTTTAGTCATCTAATTTCCTATTAGTTAAAATTGTCCCAACTTCCTCAAATTAACCCAAATTTGTCAAACAGTCCCTACATTGTCAAACAATCCTCATTCTGCCAGATAGTCCCCACTTTGTAAAACAATCCTTATTGGTCAGATAGCTCCCACTTTGTCAAACAGTTCAGACTTTGTCAAACACTGCCCCCTATGTCAAACAGTCCCCCCTCTTCAAACAGGTCAGACTATGTCAAACAGTCCCCCCCTATGTCAAACACTCTTCCCTATGTCAAACAATCGCCCTATCTCAAACACCCCCCCTGCCTGTGTCTAACGCTACCCCTATGTCAAACAGTCCCCCCTATGTCAAACAGTCCCCGATATGTCAGACACTCCCCCATGTCAAACACTCCCCCCTCTCTCAAACAGTCCTCGCTATTTCAAACAGTCCTCATATGTCAAACACTCCCCCGTATATCAAACACTCCCCCCTATGCCAAAGAGTCCTCCCTATGACAAACAGTCCTCCCTATGTCAAACATTCCCCCCATGTCAAACATTCCCCCCAATGTCAAACAGTCCTCCCTATGTCAAACATTCCCCCCATGTCAAACATTCCCCCCAATGTCAAACAGTCCTCCCTATGTCAAACAGTCCTCCCTATGTCAAACATTCCCCCCAATGTCAAACAGTCCTCCCTATGTCAAACAGTCCTCCCTACGTCAAACATTCCCCCCAATGTCAAACAGTCCTCCCTATGTCAAACAGTCCTCCCTATGTCAAACATTCCCCCCAATGTCAAACAGTCTTCCCTATGTCAAACAGTCCTCCCTATGTCAAACATTCCCCCCAATGTCAAACAGTCCTCCCTATGTCAAACAGTCCTCCCTATGACTCCAGTTCCTACTTTGTTGGAAAGTCCTTACTCTGTCAGATGGTATACACACATCCCTTGAAACATCAGAACACACACACTGCTCTGGCTGTCATGTCAGGAAGTATAAATTAAACACTGGATGGGTGATATATTTATATTTATGACGTTTTTATTATGCCATTTTGAATTGGAATTACTTAATTTTGATTTCTTTGTAACAGAATAAATGGGATCATTTGGTATGATGATTGACATCTTATGCACAGCTTGACGTTTTCGTGACAAAAAAATCCCTGCTGTGTTATCTGCAATAACATAATCTTGAAGATAATATTTTGGCCATATGACCGAGTCCTAGCCAGGGATAGAGAGAGCGACACGATGGCATGCGAAAGCAAATCGCGGCAGAGGTTCATGAGAAAAGCTAAGCACTCGGCACAACGTTGATGACAGATTGCAGTGCTACCGATTATATATAATCACCAAAATGCTAGCCTCCGCAAGAAAGGCCAATGGAGAGGGTTTTTCACGGAATCAGCAAATCCTTCATTGCCGATCATGACTAAGGTGAAGATTCAGATCATAAAGGGTCGTAACACACTTTATCAGAGGTAAATTTGACAAGAGGGAAGAAAAAAGTTGGTTTCTTTGACTTCGATTTTGCATTGTAGTTTGGTGAAAGTGGTGTTTCTGTCCGATATATTGTCGAACAATGAATATTTAAAGATCCTTTATTGTGTGTATGATACTTGAAATAATGTACACGTGTAAAGGTTCACAGAGTTGAACTTGCAAAGCATACACGCTGTATCGGCAAAGCTTACAGATAAATGGAGTTCAGAGTTCACACCACTTCGTATGTGGACGGGATGACAGAAGCCGCGAGGGTTGTACAAATATCATTACTTCCCAGTCAAATGTCAGCTAGTAATTACCATATTTATATTCATAAACAATGAAGGGAAACTAAAAGTAGTAAAAACGAATGAAAGGTAGAAATGGTGACTTAGGTCATATGCATGTTTAAGTACTGTAACGTTGTCACATATGAGCTGAGGAGAATTTTGAATCCACGACTCCGGGGTTTATCTAACCACCAAACTGTAGACAGCCACAACTGTATTCAGCCACAGTGTACAACAGTAACTCAAAGGTAACTACCTCCGCGAAGGTCCACATTCAGAGAGAAAACAAGAAGAGCCAGGCCTAGGAAGCTCTTCAGCTGCCTCTGGTTGGTGGGGGCGGGCCGATCAGTGACGGCCACACCTTCTCCTCCATGGAGCCAACGCCCTCACCCCCAACCCTGTGCCCAAAGAAGGATACTTCCCTCTGGGGTGCAGCTTCAGGCCTGCAGCTCTTAACCTCTCCAGCACCTGCTCCAGGGACCCCAGGGCAACCTGGAAGGAGCCAGGATGTCATCTAGGTACACCAGGCACTGCCCGCCGGAGAATACCAGAAAGCACCTTGTCATACTACCTGGCCAAGATGGCAGAGGCATTACAAAAAAGGCTGGCTTGGGTCTGGCCTTTGGGGGAGAGACGCCGAGATCGTTTATTGGCCTGTGGCATGTGCCACCACAACCACTGATATACCATGGCATATGCCGTTCAGGAACGGCATATACCATTCAGGAACGGCATATGCCGTTTAGGATCGGTAACTGCCGTTCACTGCCGGACTTGCTCCGGTGACGGTAGTTAGCCTAGCCACCTAAACAGGTCTGACTAATCAATAACAGAGATTTAGAGCCTGGCACTAACCGTTCCTGAATGGCATATGCCGTTCCTGAACGGCATATGCCATGGTATGTCAGTGGTCGCGGTGGCACATGCCACAGGCCAATAAACGATCTCGGCCCTACTGCTTTGGGGAGAGATGGACCTGGTAATACCCACTGCAGAGATCAAAGGAGCAGAACCAGGAGGACCCCGAGACCAAGTCCAGGGACTCGTCGATGCGTGGCAGGGGGTAGGAATCTTTCCTGGTGACCCCATTCACCCGCCTGTAGTCTGAGCAGAGCCGCCAGTCACTGTTCTTTTTGGGGACCATGACGACTGACTTCACAGGGGGAAGGCATTAGGAGGGGGGCGGTGGCTGAAGGCAGTCTCCGCTGTACTGCTAGTGTGATAAGTCAGACAGGAGGCATGGCAGGGGGGTCACTCGGGGGCAAAGCGACAGCAGGCCCCCCCTGGAAGCTCACCGTGCCCCTCTGCAGGTCCAGCTGACCGTAGCCCGTAGGATACTACAGGTCCTGTACAGCAGCTTTCTACACCGGACAACGCACAGACCTCTCACCCACAGTCTCAGTTAACATGCCTTTAAGGGGTCCCAGCTTGCCCGTGGCTTAAACTGAGTCCAGACTGGCACCACATCTGGCCTCACCAAGGTCACTGTCGACCCCCTGTCGACTAGGGGAGAGCAGGGCACCCCCTCCACTGTGACACATGTCCCCAACACAGGTACGCCCCACCACCACAACAGACCCCGGACATGTTTTGTCATCGGCTCCTGGGGGAAGTGGAGCAAAGCCCCCTCTATGCATCCCTGAGCTGTTTCCTTGAGCCCTGGGGGACTTGGGGCTGTCCCTGATCAAATGCCCTGGCTGACCACACCCCCAGCAGATCCTGGGACCCGGGCCGGGCTGAGTGCTGTCTGCAGTGACACAGCCCTACGCAGTGCAGTCACTTCAGATATCCATCAGACCACCCTGGCAGACCCCATCAGCCCCACCCCACACCTTCTCCCTGAGTCTCTCGCTTTCTCCCTTAGTAGAAAGGGAGAGACTCATTAACGGGCAGACCCCGAGAACAGCTGGTACCACTACCACTTCAACACTTGACACGCACACTTATTGCACCTTTTGGTTTCAGCTGTACTTTTCAAAAAGACTAAGTAGCACTGCATGTACTACCAACAACATTGAACTATCAATTTGCATCTCACAAGATGTGTGAAAGAAAATCCAATTAATTCAGGTTGAATACTAATACTACTTGAATAACTGAATGATTTCAACATGATTAATTATTCACAATGAAATCATGGATAATAGTAAAAATAAATAAATAATTGGCAGAAATTAACTGTTATGGAGCAATCATTACAATTTTAGTTTCTTTGCTGTTTTTTAATTAGAGTGATGAATCTCATGAATATATAGTCCAACAAAATATAAGATTTAACTGAGATCATAGATTGTATGATTGAGACGTATCAAGAAAGAATAATCACAGCAACTGGCCATTGACAATGAAACTATTGCCTTAAAACTACCTTGCAACACATAACTTATAGCACTAGGGGTCAGAGATACAGGAAATCAGATCAGCAATAAATACGAAATGGTCAATAAAACTGAGACTTTTAAAAGATTGAGACTTTTACCACAAAACCAACCCCAATGAGATTGAGATGCCCTAATCTCCAAACTGATCCTTGATGAATTGTGTTTTACCTGCTCAACACTAAACAGTCTTGTACGGGTCTTGTGTTAAAAAATGAATTTTATAAGGCTGAGATCAAAACAAAACATATCATCAACATCCACCACCACAAAACGAAAGAAACCACGACTAAGAAACTGGCCTCCAATCAACATCAGCTCATCCCAGTGTGAGACAAGTAGACCGCGCCCTCGTCATCTCTCTGAGGTTTTATTGTGTGTTTAAAGAACAGAACGTGCCTCCGCCCGGGTCTGTTTCAATGTTTGAGCCGTCGTCTCATTGTCCTGAACCCACATCTCCTGCGGTGCTCTGAGACGAGACCAGAGATGAGACGCTAAACAATGGCTGTGTGCAAATGTGGAGACCGGGGGAACTCATGCCTGAATATCTTATAAAACAATGCTGGTTAACATTGTCGTCTGCTGTTTGTTTCTTTGTGCGTCTACAATGGGAGGATTGTTTTGTGTGTATGCGTGTACTGCATGAGTATGTCTTTTGTATGTTTGTGCAAGATATTTGAACAGAGAACTCTGTTTCAAAATCTGGATGTTTGTGTGACTCTGTCTGTGTGTGAGAGGGACTGACTGTGTGTGTGTGTGTGTTTGTTAAAAAATGCATGGTTATGTGTGTACATGAATTTGTGTTTGTCTGTGTACTCTTTCATGTAGAGCTGTGTGTGTGTGTGTGTGTGTGCGTGTGTGTGGATATGAAAGTGTTTGTGTGTGTGCATGTTAATACGTCTGTTTACATGTATGTGTTTAATTTATGGATGTGTTTGTGTGTGTGTTTTTTTTTTTGTATGATTTTCCACACTTGCATTGCAGCTGTGCATGGGAATACCCAGTCTCCTTGCAAACAGAGGAAGAGGGAGAGAGGGAGAGAGGGAGAGAGGGGGAGAGGCAGGGAGGCAGGGAGGGAAGCACCCGAGTTAGAGGCTGTCCAAACACATTGTCCAGATATTTGAGAGACCACAGCCCCTGGGCGTAACACCACAGACCTGCGAAACCAATTGGCACACAGAAGAAAAAATAATTTAGCTTAATTAACAGCTGGCTGCTAATTGAGGCAAAGGAGTGCAATAAATGATGGCTGGAGCAAACTATTGCAAGGATGGAAAGAGAGATGCAATCAGAAGAAGGAGGGGTCTGAAGATAAGGAAGAGGAGCAAGAGAGAAAAGAGAAGAGAATATAAGTGAAACCAAGATGAGAAAACGAGAATAATGAAGAGTAGGACGAGGAAAATGTGGAGGAGAGAGCGAAAATAGAGAGGAGAAAATAAGAGAAATCAAGATGAAGAAAAATGAGAGGGACGAAGAGGAAGACGAGCAAAGGAGTGGGAGGAGAAGGAAGAGGAGGAGGATAATGTGAAAATAAGTGAAAACAAGAGGCGAGGAACAGGAGTGCATCAATAAAGCCAGTCCTCCTCCTGAACAGGGCAGTAGTCTCCCTCCTCTGCGTTCGCTCCCTCGGCCTCTCCCACTCCTCCTCCTCTATGGCCCGCAGCTCTGTCCTAACGATGTGCATCAGGAAACGCTCTGCCCGAGGGCTCCTAGGCAGTGGGGGCTCCTCAGTGTAGTCACTCTGCTCTGGCTTTGCATGTCTCCACAGCGGCACCACAAGGGTTCTGAGTGCTGTCGGAATAATAAGTGACCACGTAGTGGCCTCTTTGCCCCGACGCGGTTATAGGATGGCTGTGCCCACGCAGAGAATTTGATATCTATATATCTGTATTTATATAGATGTATATATTTATTTTCATTTATTTATTTCTATCTGTAAAGATTTGTAGACATAAACACACGCCAGCAGGCACTGAAATAATCTCCATACCTTATTTTTATACATGCCGTGCGACAGGTCAACAATGGTAAAACTGTCAACTGTTATTAGGATTGAATAAAGCACACACACACTCGCTTTAGATTTTTACGATTGATCAATGTTTTTTTCTGGGTTTAATGTGTTTACATTCGTTTGATGTATTTTGTTTATTTGTGTACTGTGATGTATGATTATTATTAACAATACTTTATCAACATTTGAATAAAGATGGGTATACATTCACAGCCTGTTTGCTTGAATCATTGTTCATTAGTGTGCACTTCAGTGCTTCAAAATAAGCTGTTAGTTGATCGCATTAGAGCCTATCCTCAATATGCAAAAGTACAAATCACATCATTTACACTCTGCTTCCATACTTTAATCACATCGTAATTTTCCAGTCCAACCCCTTCCTTGATCGAGAAAAAATACCTGGATAATACCTGCCCAGCTAATCTAGACACTTGACAGCTGATTGGCTCAGTACAGTAAGTAGATGGCATCTGATACTGATCTGTATTGTCTCACGTTGCAAATTAAAAGTGACCGTAAAAAGGATTCCTCCAGGAGGTTTTGTCCTTGAAGATTAAAACGAGGCTCTCCCTGCCAGTACAACACCCCCCAAAAATTAATTTGAGAACCAATTTCCTTAAAGTAACACCGACTACAAAGCCTGTCCCCTGAGGAATTCTAATACGACAAATTTTCAATTTTAAAAGGCAGTATCCCACACAGAAAGACCTCCCATTTGGTTTGGATGTGAATAGGATTCTGACTGCCTGCATTCACCAACGACGTTACGTGGTTCAAGATGTATTATACTCTGCTAGCATCGACTAAGTACCACTTCTGTTGTGTACATACAGCACAGCACGCAGTACAATAGAGACGTTTGTATGGCTCTGGTCTATTGCCAAGCCACACAGCCACAAACATATATTTTATCATATTCTAAGCATGTTTGTGGGTTTAGTGTACATCTGTCATGTATGTCAAATAATAAAGTCTATTTCTTGGTGGACAAATGTTAAGCCCAAGAGAACAGGAAATTCAAAATGCTTAGCTTGGAGTTCACCTGCTACAAGGAGAAGGGGTAGTGTGTGTTGAGCTCATGGGTTCACATCCTTTACTGCTGTGTACCTCAGCAGGAAGTGAGGTCACATCATGGGTTCACATCCTACACTCAGCAGGAAGTGAGGTAACATCATGGGTTCACATCCTTCACTCAGCAGGAAGTGAGGTCACATCATAGGTTCACATCCTTCACTCAGCAGGAAGTGAGGTAACATAATAGGTTCACATCCTTCACTCAGCAGGAAGTGAGGTCACATCATAGGTTCACATCCTTCTCTCGTTAGGAAGTGAGGTCACATCATAGGTTATCCTCCGTATCTCAGGAAGATGTGAGGTTAAATGTGTAACTTGTTGTTCTGATTCTGACTGTGGTGACAATCGGGTGTGTGCGATGATCCTTCAAGCCGAGATGCAAGCAAGGCAAGGCATATTCCAACAAGTCATTCATTTAGCTGGCCAGAAGATAATCATGGATTCAAGCTTTCTGGTGGCGCTGGTGCTAATGGAGACTTTAGCAACGGCCATGATACTAGCCCGGTGCTCGGCATCATGTGAGCTACACGCTTACACCGTTGATGTCAATCATCATCGGCCGTAATTCAGTTGGTAATTATTGTGGCTTCTTATTCCTGGTCGTAGCTGTTGCTTTGGCAACGCGCTGCTATAGACCAAACCACGGTATTTCACAGATTATTCTCTCATCTGCCTCTTTCTCCGTCGCTCTCAGTCTTTTGCTCTGCTTCAATCTCCCATTCTCTTAATCAATCTCTCTTCCCACCTCTCTCTCCTTCTATATCTGTCTCTCTTTCTTCCATTTCTCCCCACTCTCTCCTTCTATCTCCGTCCCTCTCCCCACCCTTTCTCTTATTCTATATCTGCCTCTTTCTCCCCTCCCTCTCAGTTCCGATTATCTATCCATCTCTTTCCATTTTATCCCCGCTCCCTCGTCCATTTCCACTTAACTCTCTCACACGTCACTCTCCCTTTCTGTGTCAATGTTTATATGTGACTGCAGAAGGTCTAAATAAGCATGTATGCACGTATGCATTCCTAACAGGCCAGAAGGTGTACATCATCTAGTTTTCTATGGCTTCTATGTCTATTCTTTGCTTGTTTACCATTGATTAGAGACGGCTGCGCAGGCCGACAGACTGACCTCCTGTCAACAACAGTAAAAGCAGGAGGAGCCTCCAATGTGGGCTTACTTCCTTTACAATACACACAATACGCCCACACACACACACACACACACACACACACACACACAAACACACACAGACTAACACACACACACGCACATAAATACATATTTATACAGCCTCTCCCACGCACAAAGCACCGCTTCCTCAGCCTTAATATCAAACTCTAATCAGGGCTTGACACCTCCTTCATTGTTATTGATGGGCTCGGGTCGGTGAGTGGGCTGCCAGTTGGCAGCAATCTCCTATAGAACGTTCCCCAGGAGCAGGAAGAAGAAGAAGGAAAAAAACAACAACCCCACAGGCTTCAAAATAAAAGTGTGCCTTGACTGCTTTTCCTTTTCTGCCTTTCTTTAGCGGCTGCGAACGCAGGGATAGCTAAAATAGTGAGGATTTATACCTCCAGCGAGTTTGATTGATGTGTGAGTTCTATTCTGCTTCCATATTTCCGCTTCCATATGGTCAACCCCCGACCGGTATTTTCAAGATTAATCCGATAAAAGCTTGAGGAAAAATGCATTACATGTCCGCTCCAGTGAGGTTTGACTAATGAGGCTCTTGTGTATTGTTGCCACTGCGTTCTGTTTTAATGTCAAACATTATATTACTTTTCAAGGTAACGTCATCATTGCCAACAGAGATTTTATTTTCTGTGGTGATATGAGCCTAATATATTAAGTACCCTAGCATGGCAAGTATCCTAATATACAAAGTTCCCTAACATGCTAAGTATCCTTACATGCTTAGAACTCTAGCATGCCAGCCCTTACATGAATAAAGAATATGAAAACTAAATAAGCTAAAGAAGCTACCGCGCCTCTGACGAGTGCTCCCTCGTGTTACAGCGATCGACACAAGCAACACAAGCCCTATCTTAATAACCTCCGAGCTAGCAAATATTTCTTTAGCAACAGGGCCGCCCTGCAATGGCAGCGCTAAAATGTTTGCGCTTCGCCATGCCGTATCAACAAGGCTGCTGGGAAGACATTAAGCTCTGGGTGGATGAAGATGTTCGGGGTTGTGTTTGCCTCGGGGGTATCAGGCGAGCTAAAATGTGGAGGAGGGAGCCCGCAACGTCAAGGAGGCGCCTCCCAGCCACGAGACTGAGGTTTGTAACAGGTGCCGTTTCAAAGGCCTGGAGATAACAGAGGAGGAGGGAGGGAGGGAGGGAGAGGGAGAGGGAGGGATAGGAGATACACGAGGGTGCAGTGGGAACAAGAGATGCATTGCTCTTCCTCTTCACAGAGATGAATAATTTCTCTCCTTTTACCTCCTTTCCTTTTTCCCCTCGCTCTCTCTCCCTCTATCTATTCCCTCCATTCCTCTCTCATGTCCCTTACTCCTTTCTCACACCCTCCCTCTCCTTTCCTCCCTCTGATTACTTCTTTCATCTTCCTCACTCTCTCTCCCCCTCTTTCCCCTCCTGCCTTCGGTCTGTCTCTCTTTATCCTCCTTCCCTCTCTCTCTCTCCCCCTCTCTTTCCCTCCTTCCTTCTCCCTTTTTGTCTTCTCTTTTCACCCCTGTGTGTGGCCCCAGCACACGTAGCCTAGCCGACTTAGCCGTGCAGTAAAAGTATGTAGGCTAACTTATTTCACTGAGTACGTTAGGCTGAAGGACTGCGTTGCCTTGAAACATTCATAGCAGAGAGATAAGCAACGGCTGCCAAATTGCTGCAGAGAACTAAAGTCGGTGTTCGTTATGAAGCAAAGCCCTGGGGGGAATCGATTCTTTGTGAGCACGACTCTTGCCATCCAGAAGCTCGTTGCTGTCCATGCCCAGCACGGAGGGGAACTCTCAACTCTAATGAGTAGAAGTCCTGCAGCTTTTCATCGCAGTTTTTATGCATGTCTGATTTTCAGGCTCGAAGTTTCCGATATAATGTCGGTTTAACGGCCGTTTCCATTGGTTAATAGGGGTAGGAGTCCGCTGTGCGTACGACAGAACCATGAGTCTCATTATAATGATATATAATTAGATGATATACATCAAGTCATTTTAATCGTAGCTTAAGCCCAAAGCACATGGCTTAGCACAATTCCTGAGCGAAGTGACCGGAAGTAGAGACCAATTTTAATTTTTCCGTTAAATGTTAACGGAATTCCTGCTCTGCGGGCCTTTGTGCTTAACAGATTCTAGATATAGTTTCTATTTTAATAAAGGTAGTAGAGTAAGTCTTTCAGTGTTTGGATATGAAAAGAAGCGCAAATTAATCTTTATGTATTTTTAATTAATGACCCCTCATGCAACGCAATGCACAAAGACAGTCATTTCCCTGTTGCGTTGTACAATGATATAAACCCGCATGTGGAGAAGGCCTCTGAACGATTATTAACCCACTAATAATGACAGAAGGCAATAAGGAAAATGCCAGAGCCTCAACACAACACAGAGGTGTTGATAGAGGTGTAATATATTTTGTGTTATATATTTTGTTTAATAATGCTCAAGCCATATTGAACGTGATTTTGCACTCGCCAGAACAGCCATTATGGGTTATAATTATTTCGTTCTGTGTTCGGTTGTTAGGGAAACCTTTCCAAGACAGAAGGGCTGGAGAACCGTGATTGGTTAGAAATCAACACATCGTGAGTTTTCAGTGTTGCTGTTGCTAGCATTGCCAATATTGTTTTATGGTCTTGAGCATTGAAACCAAACTTTGCGTTTAGGCTACCCTGGGTGTATTCAAATGTAGCCTGGTTAAAGATATGCTGACCTCCCAGAGTGCATCCGATCAAATTCCAGCTTTGCTTCAAGTTCTCCAACGAATATCAATCCATGTTTCATGAGTTAAAAGCACTGAACTCTGAACTCAAGAACTGTTGGCTCTTGTCTGTCGTTTAGCACTGCATGCTAATTATGTGTTGAAACACAAACATAGGAAAAAAAATCAGATTATTAGCGCGACACAGTCTCACCCTGATGCTGGGTTCCCCCTTCAAGGACAAGTGGAGGTCAGTGAGCAAGGATGCTTTGCTTCAAACCCCCTCCTAGACAGAGAGATACCCTGAATGGGATTTCAACTCAATGCAAGGTAAAGGTCAACAGGTTTATGTGTACAGTCCTTTATTACGACTGCAATTTCAAAGGGCTTTACAGGCCAACATTAAACCACAACACCCCCTGACCCCCCCGGAAGACAAGGAAGGATTCCCCAAAGCCCCAGAGGGTAGAAACCCGGAGGAGGATGACAGAGGGGGGGTCACTGTTCCCCGGGAGGCGAGGAGGGCAGCTGGTGCAGACCTAACCTAACAGGTTATTTACTGCAGCACAGCCAGGAAGGGAGATACTGTTTATGTGACATCATGTGATGTGAGGATTAAGTGGAAATCCACCTGACCCAAGCATGTTCCTACTGAACTTCTGGATTAAATGTTCTAGTGCTTTTTCTTATGAACACAAATTATTAAACTATATTTGTATTTCTCTCTCTATATATATTTTTTTTAACGTGTCGAGCTGGCTGTTCCTTATGGTGTCTATTCTTATGCATAATAAATGTAATTATAATAATAAACATAATAAACTGTAACTCACACATACACGCTGATAATGGGCACATCTTGACCCTGAAGAGGCGACCAGTGACCTTGACAAGTGATTCACAGGCCCATCAATGGAAGGCCTTTAAAAGCATCTACCCTTATGTACCAATGCATTATACAATATGTATACTCATTACTATGAAAAGCCCATCTCCATAGCGTATAATCAAGGATTGAGTTGAAATATAATTGCTTCCTTTGGGAATTCATAGAGAATATAGACTATATCTTGCATCCATGTTGTGACATATCTGCAAAGGATGGCGGGACAAAAGGCTCAGCAGAGTGAGGTGATTGGATCTTTAGG